>NC_081575.1:78676487-78744802 GCF_022355385.1 Mustela nigripes | reverse complement strand
TGTGGGGCTCAATCCCAGGACCCTGGGATCATGACCTGAGCCGAAGGCAGAGGCTTTAACCCACTGAGCCACCCAGGCGCCCCTTACCAAGTAACTTTTATTTATTTATTTATTTATTTATTTGAGAGAGAATAAGAGAGAGAATGAGAGGGGAGAAGTCAAAGGGAGAAGCAGACTCCCCGCTGAGCAGGGAGCCTGATGAGGGACTCAGTCCTGGGACTCCAGGATCATGACCTGATCTGAAGGCAGCTGCTTAACCAATTGAGCTACCCAGGCGTCCCTACCAAGTAACTTTTTGAATCCTATTTCTTTTTTCTTCTTTCTTGTCTCTTCTTCTTCTTTTTTTTTTTTTTAAAGATTTTATTCATTTATTTGATACAGAGAGAGATCACAAGCAGGCAGAGAGGCAGGCAGAGAAAAAGGGGGGAAGCAGGCTCCCCACCAAGCAGAGAGCCCCATGTGGGGCTCGATCCCAGGACCCTGAGATCATGACCTGAGCCGAGGGCAGAGGTTTAACCCACTGAGCCACTCAGGCGCCCTGCTGTCTCTTCTTTTTAAAAAGGATTTTTAAAAATTTATTTATTTGACAGAGATCACAAGTAGGCAGAGAGGCAGGCAGAGACAGAGAGAAGAGGAAGCAGACTCCCTGCAGAGCAGAGAGCCTGATGCGGGGCTCGATCCCAGGACCCTGAGATCATGACCCGAGCCGAAGGCAGAGGGTTTAACCCACTGAGCCACCCAGGCGCCCCTTACCAAGTAACTTTTAAAAAAGATTTTATTTATTTACTTATTTATTTATTTGAGAGAGAATAAGAGAGAGAATGAGAGGGGCGCCTGGGTGGCTCAGTGGGTTAAACCCTCTGCCTTCGGCTCGGGTCATGATCTCAGGGTCTTGGGATCGAGTGGGATTGAGCTCCACATCGGGCTCTCTGCTTAGCGGGGAGCATGCTTCCCTCTCACTCTCTGCCTGCCTCCCTGCCTACTTGTGATCTCTTGCTCTCTGTCAAATAAATAAACAAAATATTTTTTAAAAATCCTTTAAAAAAGGATTTTAATTTTAAGTAATCTCTACATCGAACGTGGGGCTTATACTTACAACCCCGAGATCAAGAGTTGCATGCTCTATGGGCCAAGCCCATAGACAGATGCCCCTTAAAGGTCAATGAAATAGGAAAACTCCCAGTAGGACTGATCAAGGGGGGGAGTGAAAACTCAAATTACTAACACCAGGAGTAGAAATTATGAGTAAAGGAAAAAAGAGTCTCCAGGTAAAAGTGAGGGAGAACAGAAGCCCTGATACCTCCAAAAGCCAGCTCTCGTAGTTTTGAGCTCTTTACAAAAACAGAAGAGGGAGCTATAGAGCCATAAAGTTAAAAAATTTATCTTGAACCATGCTTCGCTTCTAAACATTCAAGAAATTAATTCCATTTAAGAGAATGGAGGTCAAATCCCATTTAAAGTTATTGTAAGAAGAAAGAGGATGAGGAGAAGATTAACATCCCTATAGGCAATAAGAGAATGTTAGAAAGACATACCTATAAAGCAAACGAAAACTCCATCTTAGTATTTATAAATGAGCCAAGAGATTAAGAAACGATACAAGATATGAAAGAATATCATAAATAAGAATGAGAAAGGGGCGCCTGGGTGGCTCAGTGGGTTAAGCCTCTGCCTTTGGCTCAGGTCATGGTCCCAGGGTCCTGGGATCGAGCCCCACATCGGGCTTTCTGCTCGGCAGGGAGCCTGCTTCCTCCTCTCTCTCTCTCTCTCTCTCTCTCTCTCTCTCTGCCTACCTGTGATCTCTATCTGTCAAAACAAATAAATTAAAAAATCTTAAAAAAAAAAGAATGAGAAAAATCCAGAAATGAGGAATTGAATTCAAGAAAGAATTAGAAACAAAATAAAATTATTTTTTTTAAAGATTTTATTTATTTGTCAGAGAGAGAGAGGGAGAGAGAGCAAGCGCAGGCAGACAGAATGGCAGGCAGAGGCAGAGGGAGAAGCAGGCTCCCTGCTGAGCAAGGAGCCCGATGCAGGACTCGATCCCAGGATGCTGGGATCATGACCTGAACCGAAGGCAGTCGCTTAGCCAACTGAGCCACCCAGGCGTCCCAATAAAATTATTTTTTAAAAAAGATTTTATTTATTCATTTGAGGAAGACAGACAGAGGGAGCACAAGCAGGGGGAGAGGCAGGAGGGAGAGGGAGAAGCAGACTCCCCGCTGAGCTGGGAGCCCAATGAGGGGCTCAATCCCAATACCCTGAGATCATGACCTGAACCGAAGGCAGATACTTACCTATCTGAACCACCCAGGCGCTCCAACAAAACAAATTTATTTCAGAAATGACTAAACCAAAAGTTCCATCAGAGGAAAGAAACACAACAGATAATGGCTTAAGAGAAATACATGAAAAGGAGGAAAGTTTTATTTTGTTTTATTTTTAAGTAATCTCTTACACCAAACTGGGGCTCAAACCCACAACCCTGAGATCAAGAGTCACATGCTCCACTAACTGAGCCAGCAGGCTCTCCCCCACCCCACCTTCTTTTTAAAATTGAAAACGAGGAGTGCCACTTGGGTGGCTCTGTTGATTAAGGGTCTGACTTGGGCTCAGGTCATAATCCTAGGGTCTTGGGATCAAGCCCTGCATGAGGCTTCATGCTTAGTGGGGCATCTGCTTTAGATTCTCTTTCTCGTTCTCTGCCCCTCTCCCAGCTTGTGCGTGATCTTTCTCTTAAATAAATACATCTTTGAAAAAATAAATTGAAAAGGAGACAAGTTTTTAAGATAAAAAATAAATTGAAAAGATGTTTGGTTTCAAGTTGGACATGTCAAGAACTGCAGGAAAAAAAAAAAAAGCATCCTTACAAGAAGTATAGGAACAAACTGATGAATGTGCAAACTCATCAGAGAACTGAGGTCACAGGACAGATGGCTGTCCTGAAATCTGAAGAGAAACAAGTTGCCTGCAGGGAGACATAGGACCAGAGCTTTTGCTTACCTGACTAAGAAGCCACTAGATGCTGTATGAGCTAAAAGGAACATGAAGCTAGAAATTTAAAATTTTTTTCTTTTTAAAGATTTTATTTATTTAGTTGACACAGAGATCACAAGTAGGCAGAGAAGCAGGCAGAGAGGAGGAAGCAGGCTCCCTGCTGAGCAGAGAGCCCAACTCAAGGCTCGATCCCAAAGGCAGAGGCTTAATCCATTGAGCCACCCAGGTGCTCCTGAAGCTAGAAATTTTGACAAATTGCTGGAGATCAGTTGGAAGGAGAACGTGAAGCTTGTGGGGTGAGTATGGGTTTTTACTTCAGGAGCTCCACTAGGGTCTCGCAGGAAGGATATAATGCAGAATTCAAAGGAATCTCCCTACCCCCAGAGCGGGAGGAGGGAGACAACAGCCACAAGACCAGACCACCTAGACTGTGTCCCTCATCTGTGGGGGGGCAGTGTGAGGCTTCTAGGCTATTTGAGGATCCAAATAGCCTGGTATGAGAGCTTGTATTTCTTTGGGGGGATCTTTGTCCTAGAGTTTGTGGTCTGTGAACTCTTTGGGGTTCTATTTCCCAGTATGTGAAGGCTTTGAGTACTTTGGGTCTACGTTTCTAGAGTATGAGCCCTCTGAGATATTGGGGGTTGCTGACCCACGGCATGAGGTTCTGGAGGTGTTTGGGAGTCTGTGTCACAAACGGAAGGTCACTGAGATGTTTGTACTTCTTTGTCACAGACTGTGAACTCCTGGATATGTTTGGGGATCTGAGTTTCAGAATGTAAAGTCTCTAGGCTGTAGGTCAGGCTATGAGGCTTCTGAAACCTTTGGGGACTTGACCTCTCAATGTGTGACATCTCACACTTCCTAGTATGTGCAATCTCTGAGCTGGTTTATTTTTAACTGTAGCATGAATTCTGTGAGATCTTTGAGTCCATTTCCATTTTTGTGAGGTATTTGATACTGAGGATCAGCATCCCTCATTGTAAACATCTTTGAATGTTCTGTCCTTGAATTTAAGGCCATGTTACTATTCCAAGGTGTGTGACAGGTTTCTGAGCTGATTTAGCAACTATGTCCAAAATGCAAGATCATTGAGGTTTTTAGTGTCTCTCTGCAGGATAGTAAATGTACAAGTAACTTTGGGAATCTTTCTTACAAGTTCTGAAATCTCAAAGGCTGATGGAGGTATTTTATCATATGGTGATAGCTGTTTGGGTGTTCTGTGCATGAAGTTACGAGGTATCTGAGCTGCTTGTTGAGGGACTTTGTCCAAGTTGTGACAGCTTTAATCTATAGTCTAATCTGTAGAGTCTTTATACCATGGTGTGTGGTATCTGAGTTATTTGAGTCTTTGTTTCACAGAGTGAAATCTCTGAGCTCTTCTGTGGCCTGTGTCCCAGATGTGAGGTCTCTAAGTTGTTTGGTGCCCTGTTTTCTAGGTTGTGAATTCTTCAAGATGATTTGTTTATTTTCTGACTGGATACAAGGCCTCTGAGCTCCTTATGTTTCTACTATCCAGGATGTGGGGACTCTCAACCTTTGTGAGACTCTCCTTGATGGTAAGGATTTAATATGCTGTGGGTCTGTGTCCCTGAGTGTGGAGGCTCTGGCATTTTAAGTTTTTCATTCCTGATTACTGTTCGGAGGCATGTTTCAGGCCTCTGAGTTGATTTAATACATATATCCAGAATGTGAGGTCACTCAGCCTGTCTGGGTTTCTGTCTGAGATGATAGCACCCATGACAGTTTGTGGGTCTCTATCTCTACATGTGTGGTATCTCATGCTGTTTGGGTGGTTTTATCATGGACTGAGATGTCTCTTCTGTAGGATCTTTTCCCAGGATGTATGGTCTCTGAACTCTTTGTAGGGTGGTGTCCCTAGGTGTTAAATTCTCTATTATGTCTTTGTGGATATGGGCCATGTACTGATAATCTTTGAGCTGATTTAAAGTTTTTTGTGTGCATTCTTTTAGGGTTTCTGTGTCCCAAGGTGTAAAGTCTTAAATTTGTTTGGGATCTGTGTCCATAGCATGAGTTGTATAGGCTTTTGGGGGTCTGTGCCCACCATAATGTGATGTATGAGCTTTTTGTGGGTCTGTGTTTTGGAGTATGTAGTTTTTAAGATGTTTAGGATCTGGTGTGTGGTGCCTCTGAGCTCTTTGAGGATTCATGCCTGGTGTGTGAGGAGTCTGAGGAGATTAGGTAGTCTCCTTCTAGGTTTTGAGGTCTCTGAGGTTTGGGCAGGTTTGTGTCAGGGTTTGAAGTCTCAAAACTTTTAGGGGGTATGTATCTAATGTATGAGATATCTACATTGTTTGCGGATATGTTACAGAGGATGAGATCTGTGCTATTGTGGGGTCTGTGTCCCAGGTTGTGAAATCCTTGTACTTTAGTGGGTGGTCTGTGTCCCAGGGTGTGAAGTCCCTGATTCTTTTGGAGATTTGTGTCCAATCTATGACGTACCTGAGTTTTGGGAGTTCTGTCCATGGTGGGAGGTTTCTGAGATTTTCACAGATCTGTGTCAGGATTTGAAGTCAGAATGAACTGGGGTGATGTGTCCATGGCAAGTTGTATCTCATATGTCTAGGTGTCTGTTTCATGGGTGCAAAGTCTCTAGAGTGTTTCACTCTCTGTTTTCTAGGGTGTAGTGATTATTATAGTTGGGGTACTAGAGAGAATGAGCTGAAACAACAGGAAGACATCTGAGAGTGAGACGCATGAACTTAATATTGTACTCATTCCAGCCTGGGTAACAATGTCAAAGTTATTTCTATGGATGTGTATGGATGGGAAGATCACTGGAGGAAAGAAGGTCAGGAAAGTGAGAGACCAGGTCTCTATGTGAAGATGGAAGGTCACTTAAGGAGAAATGAAATCATCAATGTTCAAGGGAGAGTTGGCATTGGAGCTGAAATTCTAGAGATGTGAGGGTTGGTAGGTGACTTTGATAAATCAGGACTCTCTCATAACATGTGCATTAAAACTGAGGGGTTTTGGGGAGCACCTGGTTGGCTCAAGTTGGAAGACCATGGGACTCTTGATCTTGGGGTCATGAGTTCAAGCCCCACCTTGAGAGTAGAGATTTCTTAAATAAATATTTTTAAAAACTGAGGGGTTTGTGAGAAATTTTCCCCAATGGTGAAGAACAAGACAAAGATGTCCACTCTCACCACTTTTATTCAACATAGTACTGGAAGTCCTAGCCACCACAATCAGACAAGAAAAAGGAATAAAAGGTGTCAAAATTGGTTAGGAAGAAATAAAACTTTAATTATATTCAGATGACACGATACTGTATATAGAAAACCCTAAAGACTCCACCAAAAAACTATTAGAATGATAAATGAATTCAGTGAAGTCACAGGATACAAGACCAATGCACAGAAATCTGTTACATTTCTTCATGCTAATAATAAAGCAACAGAAAGAGAAAATAAGGGGCACCTTGCTGGCTTATCAGTAGAGCACGTGACTCTTGATCTCAGGGTTGTGAGTTTGAGCCCCACATTCGATGTAGATATTGCTTGAAAATTAAAGAAAAATATTTTTAACGATTTTATTTATTTATTTGATGGAGATCACAAGTAGGCAGAGAGGCAGGCAGAGAGAGAAAGGGAGAAACAGACTCCCCACCCAGCAGAGAGCCCAGTGCGGGGCTCAATCCCAGGACCCCAAGATCATGACCTGAGCCGAAGGCAGAGGCTTAACCCTCTGAGCCACCCAGGCACCCTGAAAATAAAAAAATCTTTAAAAAGGGGAAATTAAGGAAACAATTCCATTTCCAATTATACCAAAAATAATGAAATATCCAAGAATAAACTTAACCAAAGAGTTGGAAGACCTGTATTCTGAAAACTATAAGCACTGGAAGAACTAAACTCAGAATTAAGTCAAAGAGGTAAAAGTGGTTGTCTATAGGGCTTCAGTATGGGGTGGGGAGGGGCAGGCGGAAGTCTTGCTTTTCACTCAAAGCCCCTTGGGATCATGGGACTTATTCCCATGCTTGTGAATTACTGTGATAAGTTTAAGTGTCAAAAGGTACAATCTTTCAGTTATAAGGTCAATAAGTTCCTGGGATCTAATGTACAGTGTGGTGACTATAGTTAACAATATTGTATTGTATACTGGAAAGTTGCTATGAGAATAGTGTCTTTTAAAAAAAAATTTTATTTATTTGACAGAGATAGAGATCACAAATAGGCAGAAAGGCCAGCAGAGGGAGAGGGGGAAGTAGTTTCCCCACTGAGCAGAGAGCCTAATGTGGGGCTTGATCCCAGGACCCTGAGATCATGACCTGAGCTGAAGGCAGAGGCCCAACCCACTGAGCCACCCAGGTGCCCCGAGTATAGTGTCTTAATATCCTCACCATAACAACACAAGGACAACAGTAACAACAAAAAAAGTGGTAATTATGTGAGGTAAAAGAAGCATTAACTAACCTTATTGTGATAAGGTATATATGAATCAAACAGTACATATGTATCAAATCAATACATTGTATACTTTAAACTTATACAGTGTTACATGTCAATTATATCTCAATAAAGCTGGAAAAGGGTCGCCTGGGTGACTCTTGGTTTCAGCTCAGATTGTGATCTCAGGGTCTTGAGATCCAGTCCTGTGTCATTTTCCTGCTCTGCATGGAGTTTGCTTGAGTTTCTCTCCCCTCCCTCTGTTCCTCCCCCTGCACTCATTATCTCTCTCTTTCTCTCTCAAATGAACAAATAAGCCTTTAAAAAAATAAAGCTGGAAAAAATGTCTGAAGGAAAACCCACTCTCCCAGGCCCCACCAGAGTGTTGGATCCACCCCCCATCCTTCCCTTTCTTCTTTTTCTCCTCCTCCTTCTTCCTTTTTGCTTTTTTTAAAGTTTGTAATAAAATTATCATAAAGTGAGCAACTCAGGGGCAATTAGTACCTGATATTATATAGTCACTACCTCTATCTAGCTCCAAAACGTTTCCTTCATCCTCAAAAGTAAATCCTGTACCCATTAAGCAGTTTCTCCCTTATCCATCCCCTTGCTACTCCCAGACTCTGATAACCACTCATCTGTGTTCTATCTCGATGGATTTACCTGTTCTAGATTTCTATACAGTATGTGACCTTTTGTGTCAGTCTTCTTTCACATAATATAATGTTTTCAAGATTCATCCCCATTGTAGCATGTATCATGTACTTCATACCTTCTTATGACTGAATCATATTCCATTGTCTATTTATACCACATTTTGTTTATCCATTTGTCTGTTGATGGACATCTGGGCTGTTTTCCACCTTTTGGTGATTTTCAATAGTAATGCCGTGAACGTGTGTGTACATCTATTTGTTGAATACCAGTTTTCAGTCCTTTTTTGGGTGTCTACCTAGGAGTGAAATTGCTGGAATTGTGGTAATTCTGTTTAGCTTTTTGAGGAACTTCCACACGGTTTCCACAGTGGTTGAACCATTTTTTATTTCTGTCAGCAGTGCACAAGGGTTCCAATTTCTCCACATCCTTGCCTTCACTTATTTTACTTGTTTGTATTATAGCCATCCTAGTGGGGATGTTTGTATTATAGCCATCCTAGTACCTCACTGTGGGTTTGATTTGTATTTCCTTAAAGATGAATGCTGTTAAGGATCTTTTCATGTGCTTCCTGGCCATTTGTATACCTTCGAAGGAATATTTATTTAAGCTCTTTGCCCATTTTAACCAACTGAGCCACCCAGGCATCCCTCTCTTTGCCCATTTAAAAAATCAAATTGTTTTTGCTTTTGAGTTGTAAGAGTTAATTACATATTCTGAGTATATATTAGATATATGGTTAACAAATACTTTGCCCTGTTCTGTAGGTTGTCTTTTCATTGTCTTGTTAATGTCATTTGATGCACTCAAGTTTTTAATTTTGATGAACTACAATTTATCTATTTTGTCTTTTGTTTTCTGTACTTTTGGTATCATACCTAACACTTCTTTGTCAAACCTGAGATCATAAAAATTTCTAGAGCCTCTTCTTGGGGTGAGGCTTGGCTCATGGCTTTCAGGACCTAGAAAAGCTCGAATTTGAGATGGACCTTGCTCCCCCTTATCTTCACTTTCTGACTCCTGCCTCACCCTGGCTCTGGGCCCCATGGAAGGAAGCCACTCTGCTGCCTGGGATCCTTGCCTGTATGCCCAATTGCCAACTGAACAAGACAACTCATGCCTGGGGACAACTTACCACTGCCAAGATTTGGTTTGTGATCATCCATGCTGCTGCCTCTGGGTGAAGAACAGCTGCAGTGGATTGACCTAGAGTTGGTTGAAGGTATTTGCCTGGTAACACCCAGGACTAGTGTGAAACTCAAATTTTCCCAAATTCTCAAGAGCTCAGCACATTGGTTTTTCAGTAAGTTAGTTCTCATCAGTTTGGTTCTAAGAGACTTGATGGTTTGGTGAATTGGCCACTTCATCTAGTTTTTTTTTTTCTTAAAGATTTTTAAAGTGTTGGGGCGCCTGGGTGACTCAGTCAGTTAAGTGTCTGCTTTGGGCTCAGGTCCCGATCTCAGGGTCCTGGGATGGAGCCTCTTGTCAAGTTCCCTGCTCAGCAGGGAATCTGCTGCTTCTTCTCCCTCTGCACCACCCCCATGCTCGTGCACTCTCTCTCTCAAATAAATAAATAAAAATCTTTAAAAAAAAAAGTAAAAATAAGGATACTTGGGTGGATCAGTCAGTTAAGCATCTGACTTCTGTTCAGGTCATGATCCCAGGGCCCTGGGATCAAGTCCCACACTGGGCTCCTTGCAGGGAGCCTGCTTCTCCCTCTGTCTGCCACTCACCCTGCTCATGCTCTCTCTCTCTGATAAATAAATAAATAAATAAATAAAATCTTTAAAAAAAAATAAAAATAAAGTGTTATCTTTTGATAATAAAGAAGGAATAAGAATATAGACATGTATCGGGGCACTTTGTTGGCTCAGTTGGTTAAGTAACTGACTCTTCGTTTCCCCTTAGCTCATGATCTCAGGGTTTTGAGATTGAGCCCCTTGTTGGGCTCCATGGTCAGTGTGGAGTGGTCAGGGGGAGATTCTCTCCCTCTACCCCTGCTCACATTCTGTCTCTCAAATAAATAAATAAAATTTTTTTAAAAAAGAAGGGAATATAGACATGTATCTGCTTATTTTTGCAAAGAAGAAACACAGGAAGAACAAACCATAAATGAATGCAATTGTTCATCCCAGAGCCAGGGTGGGCATCTGGGCACTCTGAGAGGCCCTCCATTTTGGCCACTTTCAGGGCCAGGGGAAGGAGAGATTGCAGAGCAACCCTCCCTAGAGGGATTCTGGGCCTGTCCCCCAACCCAGGCCACCAGAGCCTTCTCAGCTGGACAAAACCTCCATGTTGCTGATCTGAGCTGGCATGGTTAAGGCACCAGCTCCCCAGGTGTGAGATCCCTAGGAACCAAGGCTGGGTGCAGGGAGTGCATCCAGCATGGAACTGCCAGGTACAGGCTGGCCTGGTGCCCTGGACCTAACTGGTTCTGCGACTTCACCTTCAGTCAACTCTGTCCTGCCCTCTGTTAGGGCCATTAGCAGTGAGGCCCACAGCTGGGGACTGGGGGAGATTAGGGCCCACATCTAACACCAGGAGATCTTTTAATTCATCCAGTCAATTCCTTATTGAGCACCTTTATGTTCTTTTTTTTTTTTTTTTTTTTTTAAAGATTTTATTTATTTATTTGACAGAGAGAAATCACAAGTGGGCAGAGAGGCAGGCAGAGAGAGAGGAAGGGAAGCAGGCTCTCCGCTGAGCAGAGAGCCCGATGCGGGACTCGATCCCAGGACCCTGAGATCATGACCTGAGCCGAAGGCAGCGGCCTAACCCACTGAGCCACCCAGGCACCCCAAGCACCTTTATGTTCTAAGTGCTGGGGAAACCATGGGGAATAAAATAGGCCTAAACCTTTGCCCCAGGGAAGCTGCCATTTTGGCAGAGACAGCAAACAGTAAACAAGTCAGTACATTATGTCGAATGCCCTGGAGGAAATGAAGCAGGGAGGGTACTTATCAGTGATGATCAGAGAAGGCCTTTCTGAGGTGACCCATGAACTTAGACTGGAATTGTGACCTGAAGGAACCAGTTGTGCACTGATCTGGGGGAATGGGTATTCTAGGCACAGGGCAATGTAAAGGTTTTGAGTTGGAAATAAGCTTGGTTAGTGACTAGGATCCAGTAAGGGCAGAAATGCTTGGGGCTCAGGTTTTTGCCAGGCACACATTCCAGCTTGGCTCAATCGGTAACACAGAGGGAGAGGGAGAGGAGAGGCTCTCCTGAAGCTGGGCAGGTACAGATGGTGGTGGGAAGGGTCATGGGCATAGGAAGTAGGTATGGGCGTATGACATTTCAGTGACTCTGCTGGGGATGGGGTCAGCATAGAATTAAGACTGAAGATGAATCAGGATTAGAATGGGGGGGGGTCAGGGAGGGAATGTAGACAGGGAGGTAGAGTATTCCTAGACCCTTTGGGGGATACCTCACCTTCCTCACCTTTTCTTTCCTTCTTTCCTTCCCTGGGAGAAAGCCACCCCCTGCATCTGGGGAGAGCCTTGGATACAGATGGCAGGTGCTTTTCACCCAGTGGATCACCTGTCTCCTGTAGTATGTCCTGAGGCTGCAAGATGGTGGCCTTGGTCTATGAGAGTGGGAGTGGAAAAAATTTTCGATCAGAGTCTTTTTCCTTGCTCTCTCGCTCTCTCCCCACCCTCTCTTTTCAATCAGAGGCCCAGACACATAGAAAGGAGACAGCACAGGCACAGCCCCTGAATCACCCAGAGACATCCATCTAGAATAACCACGCATTACTCATACACACACATACACACAGCATGAACACAAATGTAAGCACACATACTCTGACATATAGCAACTGTAAAAACAGAGACACATGCAGACACAGTCACCCAGAGACACTGAGTATAGCGACTGTCAGTCTCTCACAAAGAGACACGTCACATAGAGACGCACATGCCATGCATAGACACAGCCCATGAACACAGACATGAGCAGAACCTACACAGGCTAACATACAATGATACCAAACCTTCCCTGTACAGACAGTCACACAGGTACACATTCACAAACAAAGGTACTGAGAAACAGAGGAGCATGCAGACTGAGGTCACACATACTGAGTCAGCCATAGAAATTCTCTTAAAACACACTGTCAGACACAGGCACACAGAAGAAGACATCATCATGCATAACCAATCATATCCAGTGTGTTTCTTATTGAGATATAGCAACCATCAGTGATCACTGCTTGGGTCTGTGATTTCATTAGGAGCTGGGCTGGAATAAATTAAATGAAGTAAGAGGGGGACACAGTTATGGAGCATAGAATTTATGGGTAAGTTGGGAAGTGAGGACATGAGAGAGGTGTGGAACAGTGAAAAGGTAATAGATAGAAGCAATAAATTCAAGGTGCTCATGGGGCTGAAGGGTGTCATGGTTAATTTTATAAGTCAGTTTGACTGGGCCACTGGTTGCTTCCTATTCCCACAACCTTATGCTCTGAAGGCCTAGAGGTCTTATTTCCAAAAGGCAGAATGCTTCCACCAGGTGGCACAATAATGAGTCCATTGAACCAGAAGTTGAGTCTGCCACCTGGACACTTTGGGCTTCTCATGCCTCTGAATCAACTGGTAAAGAAGGGAGTTACTGTGCTGGCTGGGATAACTGATCCTGACTACTCAGGGGAAACTGGACTGCTACTCCATGACAGAGATAAGGAAGAGTATTCTGCAATACAGAGATCCCTTAGGGCAGCTCTTAGTGTTACAGTGCCCTGATGATTAAGGTCAATGGAATAACTGCAACAACACAATCAAGGTAGGACTACTAATGGCCCAGACCTTTCAGGAATGAAGGTTTGGGCCACCCCACCAGCAAAGGAGCACAACCAGCTGAGGTGCTTTCTGAGGGTAAGGGGAGGGAATATGGAATAGGTAGGTGAAGAAGGTGGTTATAAATACCAACTACAAGCATGTGGCCAGTTACAGAAATGAGGACTGTAAGTTTGAGTATTTCCTCCTTATTTTGTGCTATGGACTGAATTTCTGTATCCCCTCAAAATACATATGTTGAAGTCTGTGAGATAGTAGAAAATATATACTGGTTTCTGTCCCTGGCTCCTGACACAGGCCTCCTGAAACCCTTGTAATTTCTTGGGTGATAGGAGGAGTGTCTTTTATTCCAATGAAGTGACTCTGGGTGGGGTCCTGATGGCTCCTGGATGAGGGCTGGTCACCAGAAAATCCAAACCATGATTAGAAACTTGGAATTTTCAGCCCCACCCCTTCGTTCACTTGAGAAGGGAAAAGGGATGAAAATGGAGTTAATGACCAACTGCGCCTACATGATGAAGCCCCCATAAAATCCCCAAAGTACAAGGTCTGGAGAGCTTCTGGATTGATGGACAAGGTGTGGAAGTATTGAGAAAGCAGCATATCTGTAGAGGACATGGAAGGTCAGTGCCTCTTCCCACCTACCTTGCTCTACACATCTCATCCATCTGGTAAATATAAGTAAATATTTCCCTGAGTTCTGTGAGCTACTCTAGCAAATCGAGCAGGTTGAGGATGTAGGGATTCTGGTGATGACCAAATGTGAGTTGCAGAAGACAATGTCTCAGATGGGTCAGAAAAGAAAGTTTGGGGACCTCTGTTTCAGCCATGATAAAGTAACAGGGATTAAATTTACTCTCCTGCCTTAAACAACTGAAAAACCAGATAAGTTGTATGAAACAATAGTCTCTAGACATTAGACAACAGGACACATGGGACCATGATCCCTGAGAGAAGGTAAACGATGAGTGAACCATATGACTGCCTGGAGAGAATTTCCACGTGTTTTGTGTGGCATGGTGGGGGAACTCAAAAGGAGTCTGGTGGTCTCTTTTAGTTTAGAAGACCTAGTAAGAGTTTGTGGAGATCACAACAGCTAGAATTCTCAAAACAGAGCCGAGTACTATGGAGAAGGAAGCTTCACAGAGAGAGAAAGCTCTGGAGATCTACAGAGGGCTCCTTTCAAATCGTCAACCAAGTACTGATCAGCAAACCTATGTGAGGAAACTTCCTGAGGCCAGGAAAAGTCCACTGAAAAGGATCAGGAGGAACAATCCTCCTCAGAGGTGGTAGTTCATCACCACACCAGTCTGAGTGGAAAAACCTATGAGGCACTGAATAGAGAACTTAGAAGGGTATTGCCTCGGTAGCAGATTAGTTCTAGACTATCAAATTAGCTCTGAAATAAAGACCATTCAGGTCTAGCTTTAAAAACTTAAAAGCAAACCTCAAAAGGATAACATTGATTAACTGTGCCCCAGAACACTCCCCTACCATCCCCCCCGCCCAGTGTTTTAAGTACCCTCCCAAAAAAGTCAACATTCAACAAGGTAAAATTTACAATGTCTGGCATCCAAAAAAAGATTATCAGGCATGCAAAGAAGCCAGAAAATACAACCCCTAATGAGAAGAAAAATAATTCCTAAAAAATGACAGATGATAGAACCAATAGACAAATAACATTAAAACAGCCATTATAAATATAATCCATGTGCTCAAGAAGGTAGCAGAAAGCATGAACATGGCCAAAATACCACACCCAGAAAGCATGAACATGGCCAAAATACCACACCCAAGGAAGGTCCTCCCCCACTCCCCAAAACTCAGAGCTGAGATCCAATCCTTGTTGGAGAGAATATGGCTGTGGCTCATTGAGTGGTGGAACTTGCTCAAAATCTACTTTTTGGAACTTGCCAGAAATCCACCCTCTAGGATACCAAAGAAAGCTGTTCATGGGGAGCTGTACCATCAGAGGCACACTGCCACAAAACTACCTGGGGGAAGGTGCCAGGGAGGTCGTTGGCCACTGGGCACTGCTGGCTGCTGTGCATTGCAGGAACTGGAAAAAATGAGGAAGTTGTGAGTGCTTCAGAAGCCAGAAGCAAACTGCTGTTAACCCATCTGATGGTGGGTTTAAGATAGAAGCTGCTGGCCACTGGGTGCTTATGGTCACCACGCACTGCAGGAGCCAGGCACTGGAGAATCTAGGGATATCCTGGTGCTGGAGAAAGCTGTGTATGCTGCAGGAACCTGCTGAGTGGGCACAACAGAGTCAGGAAGCAGAACCATTTCCTTCTTGCAATGTTTCCAGTGCCCTCTACTGGCAAAACTTCAGTGCTAGCTGGCAAAGGAAAAATACTTAAATGGGCCAGATCCATTTTTCACAGAGCAGGCCTAGAGTGAATTTGAAGCCAAAATGAACAATCAGGTGGCAATCAAGGATGGATTAACAGTCCACCCCTTTGACTACTCAGCTTACATGTGTACCCCTCTACACGTATTTGAATTCTGATACAACAAAGCAATTTTATTTCTACCTATATATGGCTATCCTTCTCTTAAAGAGGAAGTTACCATTCTTTCCCCAAAATGAGACACACAGTCCCAAGGGTCACTGTATTCATTGTTGCCTATATTAATTATCCCTCAAATTTGGTCACAGTCCCATTGCTATTCTAATACTGGTAGACTAAATTGTAAGATTAACTTTCAACAACTATTTGTATATAAAATAAAAACGGGAAGGAGAGAGAAAAAGAAAATAGCTAGCATATAGAGATAAACACATAAATATAACAAGCAAAAAGAAAATAGGCAAAGCTAAAATGGCACTCATTTCTATAATTGATCATGAAGCTGTAATTCCCCTCTGTGGCTCTCCTCTTCTGCTATCAATTCCATATTTCCTCTGCCTTCTTCCAGCACCTCAGGTGATCTTTTTTTAATCTAACAGAATGACCCAAACTTTCATTTCTAAAGGGTCTGAGTTCTCCATCATCCTGTCTATTGTGAGTTGCTTTACTTCTCCATGAACTTTTACTATTGGGCATGGTCGTACTAAGAGGCACCCCAGATAATCCTTTGAGTTGCAAGTATAGTCTTCCTTGCTTCCATTGTATAAGCAACCTGATTTCCCCTTGGTAATGAAAATAAATCATTCCAGCCAATGAATTAACTCTACCTCCACCCCCGCCCCGTGTTTATTTGCCTGTAGTTTCACTGGCATAGGAGTCCAAAATGTCTCAGCTTCCAATTCAGTAGAACTATTGTTGTGCCCCTGGTAGAGGCTCCTTTCATTGGCAAAGAATCATCAAAATTTAGGGGACAGTATCTCCAGCTTCATTAGGTTCTTCCCACATGCACCCATGCCAATTTACAGAACCTTAGTCCTTTCCCATCAATGCCCTCACTTTAACAGTAGACACCCTGCAAGGCTGCAATTTCAATTTGCATTGTAATTTGGCCAATTGCATGAGACTCTGCAGTTGATTTTCAGTAAACTCAGCTCTCTGGCTACAGAAGATTAGGGTCTCCTTCAGGACACACCTAGATCTTAGGTCATTTATGTGGTGCTTGAGCTGGGAATTCAAATCTCTGAGCTCATCCTTTTCTTCCTCTACTTTGTCCAGCAATATTAGGAGCAACTGGCCAATACCATTATATTTGTTTGTTCTCTAAAAATGTTTGAATGTATCATATACACTGTCACTGAGCTCTTTCTTATAAGAAGTTGATTAGAAGTATCCAATGGATATATTTTCTGTATCTCTATTGCCAGATCAGGCCATGTTCTATTAGTACTCTCTTTACACTGGAAATGGAGTCATTAGCATCTTTAAATTTAATCAGATTAGAGAACCAACTCCAGAAACTCCAGAATCAATTTAGAAAACTCATCCCTTTGCATAAACCTATATACCATCAACTGAGTGACTGTGGGGATCATGTGGTCATAATGAACACAAGGCACATTGCATTTTCTGGAAATAAATGGGAACAAAAAGTTTACTCCTCACATACTGGCTATCCAGGGGGATTTAAACAAGTAACAGCTGCTCAGCTACACCAGAAGGATCCAGTAGCAATCGTGAAACTAGCTATTTATGGCATGCTGCCAAAAAACCTTCACAGAAGAACTCTGATGCAGAGATTGCATCTTTTCCCAGATGAGGACATACCAGAAGATATTCGTAAGAATTTAGTAGAAGAGTTGCCTCAACCACGAAAAGTACCCAAACGTCTAGATGAGTACACACAGGAAGAAATAGAGGCTTTCCCAAGACTGTGGTCTCCACCTGAAGATTATCGACTCTAGAAGAGTGACGATGGCAGGAAAGAGCCATGCGGTGACGGCAGCTTCTTCCTGAGGAGTCTCTCCGGAGCTCCAGGCAGAGGGAGACAGCCGCTGCGTTTTGACAAGGAACTTGACATGGGAGCTGAAAGCTTATGGAGAAGGCTCTGGAGGTGATACTCCTTAATAGGAAATTGCAACAAAATACATTATTTTATAGAATTATTTTATTATATAGTCCAATTTGAATTGCTGTAAGGGATGCTAAGAATAAAACTACTTACTTGTGTAAAAAAAAAAAAAAAACTCATCCTTAACATTCTGTTCATCTAACTCCAGTCCTGGCACCAAAATAGGTATTAGTCAGTGTTCTTCAGAGAGAACCAATAAGATATTCTTATATATAAAGAGATTTATTACAAGGAGTTGGCTCATGAGATTACGGAGGGTAAGAAGTCCCAAGATCTGCAGCCAGCAGAGATGGTTTAGCATATAGTATACAGTAGTATACTGTATACTGGTGTAGTATATAGTATAAAGTAACAGTACATAGTATAGAGAGTGAATGGTATAGTTCTAGTCCCAGTCCAAAGGCCTGAGAACCAGGAGAGCAAATGGTGTAGTTCGAGTCTGAGGCTGAGACTGAGGCTGAGGCTGAAGCAGGAGAAGACTGATGTCCTGGTTTAAAGACAGCCAGTCAGGCAGAGGAAGAGTGAATTCTCTCTCTCTCTCTCTCTCTCTTTTTTTTTTTTTTGCAAGAATAAGTGTTTATTGGATGAGACAGGAGAGATAAATAAGGAATCATGTTTCAAGCTTTTAAAGACCACCAAATAGTTCATTACCTCTCTGCAATTAAACCCGAGATTTGACATTTAGACAACAGTGACCATGCAGACCTACAGTCTATTAGAAACAATCAAATCTTTCAAAGAGTTTCTAGATATAGTACTACTTGGGCCTAGACTTGATTTCCCAAGTCTCTCCAAAACAGTTCTTTATGTCAGTAGATAACAAATCCCAGAGTACAAAAGCATTCTGCACATACATATAATGCACAATTTTATACATAGAAAACTAAGACATCTCGCTTGGTAAAGAGAACTAACTTTCAAGATGACTTTGTGAATAAGTAATTACATTAAGAAAGCAAGTGAATTCTCTTTTACTCGGCCTTTTTGTTCTGTTCAGGCCTTTAAAGGACTGGATGAAGCCCACTCACACTAGGGAGGCAATCTACTTTACTCAGTCTACCAATTCAAATCTTAATCTCATCCAGAAGTACTTTCACAGGCACGCCCAGAATAATATTTAATCAAATATCTGGGCATACCATGCCTCAGTCAGGTTGACAAATAAAATTAACCATCACAGCAACACAGATTTCCCAACTAGGAGAACTCAAAATTGCCATGATGGGAAGCAAAAATTCTGTGAGTGGGTTATTTGGTGTAATAGTGAGAGGTGCCATTCCTACTCTTCCTCCTTGATTTCAGGACCCATTTATACTGGTTATCGGAGATATTATATGGTGCTATCATATAATGGTCTCTGATTCAAAGTATATGCTCTATCCTATAAAACAGAATCTCACCTTTTCAGGGTGTTGTTTCTTAACTAGCATCATAACTGAGTCTTCAAAGGCATTCCACCTTTCAATTAGGCCAGCTGTTTCCAGATGATGTGGTATGTGGTAAGACCAGTTAATTCCATAGCCATGAACCTATGGCCACACCTCCTTTGCTGTGAAATGAGTTTCTGGATCAGATGCAATGCAATGCAAAAGAGTTCACTGATGGTGGTGTTGGCACAAGCAATACGAATGGGAAAGGGAAACCATATCTAGAAAATGTGTCTATTCCTATGCAGATGAATCTCTGTCCTCCTTCATAATGGAAGAAGTCCAATATAATCAACCTGCCATCAGGTTGGTCCCCACAAGGAATAATGCCTTATCAGGGACTCGATTTTCATTTCTGTTTGGTGGCAGTTACGCACTCAGAAACATCACTAACTACACCATGCTCATTAAAGGGAAGTCTATATTGTTGAGCCCAGGCATAGTTTCCATCTCCACCATTTTGTTCTGGGCTGCTATGGACTGAATTGTGTCCCTCAGTATTTATATGTTGAAACCCTAACCTGCAGTTGTGATGGTATTTGGAGACGGAGCCTTTGGAAGATGATTAAGTCATGAGGGTGGAACCCTCATGTAGGATTAGTGTCCTTGTAAAAAGAGACATGAAAGAACCTTGTCTCTCTGTTACAGGAGGACACAGCAAGAAGATGGCTGTGTGCACGGAGAGAGATCTCAGCAGGAACGAAATCTGCCCACGCTCAGATTTTGGAACTTCTCCAGCCTCCAGAAGTGTGAGAAATAAATTTCTGTTGTTTAAGCTACCCAGTCTATGATGTTTTGTTATTATAGCCTGAGAATACTAGTACACAGGCCCATTGTTTCTTTTACCAAACACTGGAGTGGCTGGTAAAAGAAGTTGACTGATGTGCACAGAGCAAATCTCCTCTGCAGTAAATGCCTTTTGGTGGGTATTCACATGGGATACACATATCCTCACTGTGTCCATTCAGATGTTCATCCACCTCTCTCATTCCTCGACTTCTTGGTCACTAATATTACAGTACTATCCTTTCCAACTCCCTGATCACATGCATCAGTGTAGATCCATACTTCTGGCTCTTTCTTGCTCCAGACGCAGTAGACAATGAAATATACTGCTTTGTGTTTGGCTCACTAGAGAGGATTTTCCTTCACCACTAACATTCACAGTCACCTCTGAGTAGAGCTGTAATGCACATCTCCACTTTCAAATGTTATCAACATATCATGCAGGCCCATATATAAACCAGGCTTGAGTCTTGTCTTTTTCAGTCAGCTCATCAACTCATCATAAGAAATGTCCCGTGATACCATAGACATGGACTGAAGGAGAGGAGGCAGTATTACAGGATTTCAGGTGTCAAAAGAGTCTGAGCCACTTGCTCATACAATTTTCTTGGACCTTCCGGACTTGCTCAAGTTGTTGTTGTTGTTGTTTTTATGCGATAATAAATTGCTGCTATGCATGTCTAACCATATGACTATGTGGGTCAGACAAAACACCCAAGTGGGAATCTCAAAATATATGGCCACCTGATATCTAATTACCGGTTAGGTGTTTGTTCTATGCCAAGGTCTAGTAGTATGCCAGAAGCTGTTTCTCAAAAGGAGAATAGTTATCTGCAAAAGAGGGTACAGACTTGCTCTAAAATCCTAGCGGCTTACACTGATTCTCTCATTGGTGCTTGCCAGAACCTTTATACAGCATTCTTATTTGTCAAGTGCCAGTGGATCTGCTGGATCATAAGGTCCCAGTTAAAGAGTAGCTTGTACTGAAGTCTGAATATGCCTAGCTTTGGCTAGTTCTGGTCCTATTGGAAACTGGAAACCTTGTGGGTTCAAAGTCGCACACTCAAATGTTGCTTCCAAAATCCAAAGAAGCCTACCAAGGTGTCTAAGTCTGTTTGGGCTACTATAACAAAACATCACAGACTGCATGATTTCTATACAACATATATTCCTCACACTTCTGAAGCCTGGAAGTCCAAGATCACAGCACTGGCATTTCTGATGAGTGGTAAGGACCTCCTTCCCCACCGACAGCTTTCTTCTCACTGTAACCTCATGTAGTAGAAGGTGGGATGGAGCTCTGTTGGGGTCATTCTTACCAACGCATCAAAGATACTTGATACTTCCTTTTCACCAGATCTAATCAGCCTTTCATCAATATTGAAGCCCAGTGTGATGTTTTATTGAGTGTCAAGATGATCAGGATCTCTGCAGACTATACATGGCAGAGACCAGGAGATTTGGTGTATACCTGAAGCAACACTTTCAAGTTATTCTGTTGATCTTTTTTTTCTTTAAGTAACCTCTACTCCCAACATGGGGTTTAAACTCACAACCTTGAGATCAAGAGTTAAATTCTCTACCAACTGAGCCAGCTAGGTGCCCCCAAATTGTATTGGTGTTCTTGGCAATTAAAGCAAATGGCATCTGGTAGTCCTTGAAGTTTATTTTTTAGAAAAAAAGCCATTGGCCAGGCCAATACCTGCATACCAAGTTCCAGGAATTAAGCGAATTGTTCCAGTAAATATACTGTATCTGGAACAGCATCTACAACTAGAATCACCACCTGATTGAATTCATGATAGTCTGCAGTCATTATCCAAGATTCAGCTGACTTCTGCATAGGCCATACTGGCAAGTTAAAGGGAAATATGGTAAATATCACTCTTTTTTTTTTTTGTCTTTTATGATGACATTAATCTCTGCATTCTCCTGGGGATGTATTATCATTGGTTACTAACTTTGAAGATAGAAGAAGTTCACTTTCACTTAGCCCCCTTCTTAACATAATGCCCTTCATTATTATCAGTAAATGATGTGGGGATTGTGCCAGTTTCTAAGTATATTTATTCCAATAATAAACTTAGGAACTGGGGAAATAACCACAAGGTGGGTTACTAGTCCAACTGGGCTCAATGGGAATAATATCTGAGGTAAAATTCTATAATTTGGCCACCACTTTGTAAAGCAAAAGTAGAGCCCCCACTTTGACTGTTGGGTCACAGTGGCATTTTGGGTCCCCAGGAGTTAATGTTAATTCAGAGCCAGTACCTAGGAATCCTCATAAAGTCTCGGTATTTCCTTTTCCTCAACGAGCACTCAATCTATTAAAAGGGCCACAGGTCCCTTTGGGGAAGGCTTGGAGGAAGATTTGCAATATGTTTTTGCAGCAATGATGCATGCTCCTTCCTCAAGGGAACCTGGTTTCCCCTTTAATCAAAGGTCTGTAGGTCTACAAATTGATCTCAGACTAGAAAAAGCAAGAGGCTGACTCTCCACTATGATGACTTGAGTCAGATTTCTGGTTACTAGATCTAGAACTTTTCTTATCATATAGATTAGCAATATTGCAGAAGACTATTCATTTATTTCATCCCTAGGGATATCGTGATTACTACCCTTTATGGTAGATGTCCCCATCTTGTCTTTTGCAGTTAAGTGTTGCCACTTGGCCTCAGCTTCTCTGGGAATCCGTCATCCCCATTGAAAACAGGGAGCCTTTTGTTTCCCTTGCCTTTGGAGACATGTCTTGAAAGAAGTTGCTGTGGTTGATGTTGAAGAGGTTACTGCCTATGTTCTCCTCTAGGATTTTTTTTTTAAGATTTTATTTATTTATTTGACAGACAGAGATCACAAGTAGGCAGAGAGGCAGGCAGAGAGAGAGAGAGAGAGAGAGGAGGAAGCAGGCTCCCTGCCGAGCAGAGAGCCCGATGCGGGGCTCGATCCCAGGACCCTGGGATCATGACCCGAGCCGAAGGCAGAGGCCTTAACCCACTGAGCCACCCAGGCGCCCCTCCTCTAGGATTTTGATGGATTCCTGCTTCACATTGAAGTCTTTCATCCAGTTAGAGTTTATCTTTGTGTATGGTGTAAGAGAATGGTCCAGTTTCATTCTTCTGTATATAGTTGTCCAATTTTCCCAGCACCATTTATTGAAGAGACTGTCTTTCTTCCATTGGATATTCTCTTCTTAATGTCTTAATGTGATGCCCCCAGATTTGTTTTTCTTTTTCAACATTTCCTTGGTGATTCGGGGTCTTTTCTGGTTCCATACAAATTTTAGGATTGTTTATTCCAGCACTTTGAAAAATGTTGATGGTATTTTGATCAGGATGGCATTAAAAGTATAGATTGCTCTGGGCAGCATAGACATTTTAATGATGTTTATTCTTCTGATCCATGAACATGGAATGTTTTTTCCATCTTCTTTTGTCTTCTGTTGATGGGTGTTAAGGAGGGCACAGATTGCATGGAGCACTGGGTGTTATACACAAACAATGAATAATGGAACACTACATCAAAAACTAATGATGTACTGTATGGTGACTAAGATAACACAATAAAAAAATGTGTTCAACCATTGTTTGATGAACAGTATGTTTCCTGGTAGAAGATACTCCAGAACAGCCCCATGTCTTAACTCTTTTCTGTAAATGCTCGTAGAGGGACAGTGTTTCACACAATAGATGTATTGCTGCAAACTTATATCTGTAAATAAAATTTGAATAGTATTTAGCAAAAAAAAAAAAAAAAGAAAGAAAGAAAGAAAGAAAAAAAAGAAAAAAGAAAAGAAAAGAAAACAGGGAGCCTCTCTTAGTGTGTTCAGGCAGCCCTAACAGAGTATAATAGACTGAGTGGTTTATAAGAAACAAATATTTACTTCTCTCAGTTCCAGAGGCTGGGAAGTCCAAGATCAAGGCACTTGCGGATTTGGTGTCTGTTGAGACCTGCTTCCTCGTTCATAGATGGCTGTCTTCTTACTGTGTCCTCACATGGTGGAAGGGGCAGAGCCTTTATCATAAAGGCACCGATTCCATTCTTGAGGGCTCCATCCTTGTGACCTAATCACCTCCCAAAGGCCCCACCTCCAAATACCATCACACTGGGGGTTATATTTCAACATATGAATTGGGGGGACACATTCAGGATATAGCATCTAGCCCTGACCCCCCAAAACTCAGGTCCTTCTCACATGCAAAATATACTCATTCCAGCCCAACAATCCCCAAAGTCTTGATTTGTTCCAGCATCATCTCTAAAATCTAAAATCTGAAATCTTTTTTTAAAAAGATTTTACTTATCTATTTGTCAGAGAGAGACACAGTGAGAGAGGGAACACAATCAGGGGGACTAAGGGAAAGCAGGCTTCCCACTGAGCAGGGAGCCCAATGCAGGGCTTGATCCCAGGACCCTTGGACCATGACCTGAGCTTAAGGCAGACACTTAATGACTGAGCCACACAGGCACCCCTAAAATCTAAAAACTTATCTAAGTATTATCTAAATCAGATGTCAACCACGAGAGACTGTGGACTCTGGGGAAAAAACTGAGGATTTCGAGGGGAAGGGATGGAGTGCCCGGGTGATGGGTATTGAGGAGGGTGCGTGTTGTGATAAGCACTGGATGTTATACACAACTAATGAATCATTGAACACTACATCAAAAGCTAATCATGTACTATACACTGGCTACCTGAACATAATTTAAAAAATAAGCTATGAGTGAGACTCAATATATGGTTCATCCTGAGGCAAATTGCTCTCCAGCTGTGAACCCAAGTCATGTACTTTCAAATATAATGTCAGCACAGGCATAGGGCAGACATTCCCATTCCAAAAGGGAGAAATTGGAGAGAAGGAAAAAGTGATAGGGTCCAGGCAAGTCCAAACCCAAGGGGGCAAATTCCATTAGACCGTAAGGCTCTTTGGCTGGACATTCTACCCTGCAGGTCCGCTGGGATGGATGTCTCACGACTGGAGTCAGTGTGTCTCCAGACACACTGGAGAGAGGCACATGGTGGCAGGATTACACCACAGTTTTGCTGGTCATGGATTGGGCCCCTTAGGCTTTTGGGTAGCTGGCCCCCAAGCAGTGTCCCCAGGGTTCTTTTACTCTGGCTCTATCATCAGAGAAGCAGGCCTGATGATCTCTGGATTGCCATCAGTGTCATTCTTCTCCTGAGGTCATACCTGGCCTGCAAAGGGAAACAACCACAGAGGTTCCAAGGTGCAGGTGCTCCTCTCATTAATGGATTTCTTAATGTCTTAATGTGAAGGAGGTGTCTTCTGAGCCTTTTAATGGAACATGGTTGGGGATTGTGTACAGGTCATACATTATAAATTCTGTCCAGCATTCCTATCATCCTAAGCTTTTGTATTCCCTCTTCCATATCGTGCCAGGGCACCTCTGGCATCTCAGCTTCATTAATGTGGGCCATAAATAAGTTCCAGTTTCAGTCAACAAGGAAAGCTCTTAGAGCCACATTCAGCTATACGTACTGACACATTAAATCCAAAATTTCTGGTAAGTGTACCTATATCAATGAATTTTGCCTTCCTTCATCTAACACCCTTAGAATCTGCTTCTGCACAGATTTCCCAGGTTTCTGCCAATATATATTAGCAAAGTCTTACAATTCTTTTGGTATATAAGCTGTTTCTTCCTTGGTCATAGTGTGTACTTATTCCCCTGGAACATTCTGAGATTTAAGTGAAGTTACAGTTCTATCAACAGTAGGGGGTGGTTATGTTTGGTCTTGAGGAGAATAATCATCTGCTTTCAAGGCATTTGGGCCAGGTGAGTTTATTACAGTGTTTTCAAGGAGAGAAAGGCTAAACTCAGACACTGAAGGGCAAGGTATTTCCATTAGTAAGGGAGGCTCAGAGTGACTTTGTAGTTTAAGACTGTCAATTTCATCTGGAGCCAAACTGATGTTACCATTTCAAGTTTGAGGATCCCATTCTTTACCAGACCTTTACCAACTTTCACATGAGAAACTTGTCAAGACTGTGAATTCAATTCAAAGACTGTCATTACAATTCAACAACCCATACGATTAAGTATTGTACTTGATTTTCAGCAACATTATCCCTGTAGCTACATTAAATAAGAACATCTTTTACGCATCATGAAAGCTCTCTTGTTCTTAGACTGTGGCTTGAGCTGAGAAATTAATGGACATAAGCTTGTCATTTTCTCTTTGTAAGTGCTCAGTACGCTCAAAATAATCCATCTCACATCACAGTCTTCATAGCCATGATTATTGCCATAATGGTCAAGTGCAACAGCCTTTTAAGCTTCCAAGGACATGCTTCAGTTGGTATTTCAACACAGTTAACCATAGGTTGATTAATTGTGATGCCACCATATGCCATGGATTATAAGCATCCATTTCTCATTGGCAAAGACTGTGCTCAAGCACAGAGGTGTGAACAAATCAAACCAAAGGTCTCATTTCTTCAGGTCTATTTTCTGGGACCACTCTTTTTTTTTTTTTTAAGATTTTATTTATTTATTTGACAGAGATCACAAGTAGGCAGAGATGCAGGCAGAAAGAGAGGAAGGGAAGCAGGCTCTCTGCTGAGCAGAGAGCCCCATGTGGGGCTCCATCCCAGGACCCTGAGATCATGACCTGAGCCTAAGGCAGAGGCTTTAACCCACTGAGCCACCGAGGCGCCCCTCCTGGGATCACTCTTGGTGACAATTCTGTATCAGCCTGAGTCCTATCTGGAGAGAGGAATGACACAGTAATTTGAACAGAGAAGGTTAATATAAGGTATTACGTATGAGAGGGGATTGGAATAATGAAAGGTTGGCTAGGAAGATGTAAAGAGAAATCCAAAGAACATAGAAATAACAGATATAAGAAGTAGTCACTATCTCCAGGCTGAGATACAATGCTCTGGGGCTGACATGCAGATTTTGTTGGAGAAGCATGACCGTAGCTCATTGAATAGCAGAGAAATCACTGTGGTGCTACACTAGTGGAACTTTCTGGAAACCTTTTCTTTGGAACTTGCCAGAAATCTGCCTTCTGTGGGATTCACTGAGCACTATTGCTCTATGCTCTGAAGGAGCCAGGCCCTGGGAAGGCTGCAGGATCCAGAAGCACTCAGCTTGCCACCAAAGTGCCTGAAGTGAGTGCTAGGGGGAGGGAAAAGCTACTAATCACCGGGTGCTATTGGCTGCCATGCACTGCAAGAACCAGGCCCTGGAAAAGTTGTGAGCACTGCAGGAGTCTGATACCAGAAAAAGCCATGCAGAAGGAGCCTGCCAAGCAAACACACAGGAATCAGGAAGGAAGCCTCTTTTCCTCTTGCAATATCTCTCCAGCCCCCTCTACTGAAAAATCTTCAGTGCCAGATGGCAAAGGAAAAAAAGTTAAAATATGCTCCACTATCACAGAGCAGGCAGAAAGGGTGAATTTGAAGTTGAGAAGCAATAAATTGACAACCAGCACACCAGGGACCAAAGAATAAATCATAATAAAAATTAGAAAGTATTTTGAATGGAATTGAAATGAAAGCAATAATTTATCAAAATTTATGGAATGCAGCAAAATCAGTGCTTAAGAAATTTACAGTGTTAAATGCTTATATTAAAAAAGAATGGGTCTCAAAGCAATGACCTCAGGGGCGCCTGGGTGGCTCAGTGGGTTCAGCCGCTGCCTTCGGCTCGGGTCGTGATCTCAGGGTCCTGGGATCGAGTCCCGCGTCGGGCTCTCTGCTCGGCGGGGAGCCTGCTTCCTCCTCTCTTTCTCTGCCTGCCTCTCTGCCTACTTGTGATCTCTGTCAAATGAATAAATAAAATCTTTAAAAAAAAAAACCAATGACCTCAGCTTAAGAAATTATGATAAAAAGAGGAAAGTAAACTCAAAATAAGTAGAAGAAAGGAAATAACAAAGATAAGAGCAGGAATCACTGAAGTAGAAAACAAAAACAATAGAGAAAATCAAAGAAACCAATAGCTGGCTCTTTGGGAGGATTAATAAAACTGATAAACCTCTAGCCAGAATAAGGAGGGAAAAGAGAGAGAAGACCCAGATGACTAATATCAGGAATAATATATGGGACAATGCTATAAATCCTACAGAAATGGACATAATAATAAAGGGATGTTATAAAGAGTTTTATGCCCACAAATTTGGCAATTTAGATAAGATCGACACATTCCTTAAAAGATACAAGCTATCAAACTCACTCCAAAAGAAATACAACCTGAATAACTATATATCTTTAAATAAATTTATTTCATAGTTAAAAACATTTCCATAAAGAAAATTCAAGATAGCTTCACTGGGCATTCCATTTGACCAAACAGTTAGGGAAGAAATAATAGTGATTGTACACAAACTTTCCAGAAGATAGAAGTGGAATGTATTAATTTTCTATTGTTACGTACAAAACTACTATAAACTTAATGGCTTCAATCAATATTTATTTATTATTTCAGTTTCTGTATGTCAGAAGTCCAGCATGACATGACTGGACTCTCTGCTCAAGGTGTAACAAAGCTGTAATCAAGATGCTTGCCATGCTAAGTTCTTTTTTTTTTTTTAAGATTTTATTTATTTATTTGACAGAGATCACAAGTAGGCAGAGAGGCAGGCAGAGAGAGAGGAGGAAGCAGGCTCCCTGCTGAGCAGAGAGCCCAATGCGGGGCTCGATCCCAGGATCCTGAGATCATGACCTGAGCTGAAGGCAGCGGCTTAACCCACTGAGCCACCCAGGCGCCCCCATGCTAAGTTCTTATCTGGATGAACTTATCTGGGGAAAAATGTTTCCAAGCTCATTCTTGTTGGCAAAATTGAGTTCTTTGCAGTTGTGGGACAGAGGATCCCACTTTCTTGTGGGCAATCAACTAAGGCTACCCTTGTCTCCTAGAGGTCACCCTCTCTTTTGCCATGTGCCCCCCCCCCCGGTCTTTGAGCCACAAACAGTGTGGCAGATGCTTCTAGTGCTTTGGATTTTGGACAGTTACATCTTCAAAATCCCTTCACAATAGTAACTGGATTCATGTTTAATTAAGTAAGTAGGAGAAGGTATGTGTATACCAGGGCTGAGAATCTTGGGGACCATCTTAGAATTCTACCTACCACAAGGAGGAAACACTTCCCAACATATTCCATGAGTTCAGCATTACTCTGATCCTGATATCTAAACCAGACAGAAATCTCAGCAAGTTATTTCATGGATATCAACAAACTGATAGTAAAATGTATAATGGAGAGGCAAAAGACCCAGAGCAGCCAACACAATATTGAAGGAGAACAGAGTAGGAAGGCTGATATAACCCAATTTCAAGACTTACTATAAAACTACAGTATTTAATACAGTGTGGTATTGCCAAAAGAATAGACCTTGATCAATGGAACAGAAGAGAGAACTCAGAAATATACCCACATAAATATAGCTAACTGATTTTTTTTTTTTAGCAGGAGGGGCAGAGAGAGAGAGAGAGAGAGAGAGAATCATAAGTAGGCTCCATTTCCAGCATGTAGCCCAACATGAGGGTTGATCCCACAATCTTGAGAACATGACCTGAGCTAAAGTCAAGAGTTGGACACTTACATGACTGAGCCACCCAGACACCCCAAGTCAACTGATCTTTGACAAAGGAGCAAATGTAATACAATGGGACAAAGATAATCTTTTCAACAAGTGCTGCCACCTGTCAGGATAGCTACTATTAAAAAAAAAGAAAAGGTGGGGGAAAACATGTCTGACTCGGGCACCTGGGTGGCTCTGTGGGTTAAGCCGCTGCCTTCGGCTCAGGTCATGATCTCAGGGTCCTGGGGTCGAGTCCCGCATCGGGCTCTCTGCTCAGCAGGGAGCCTGCTTCCCCTCTCTCTCTCTGTCTGCCTCTCCATCTACTTGTGATTTCTCTCTATCAAATAAATAAATAAAATCTTAAAAAAAAAAACATGTCTGACTCAGTTGGGGGAGCATGTAACTCTTGGCTTCAGGGTCATAGGTTCAAGCCCACATTGGGTGTAGAGATAACTTAAAAAACAAACAAACAAAAGTGTTGGTGAGGATATGGAGAAATTAGAACACTTGCACACCTGTGGTGGGAACGCAAAATGGTGCGTCCACTACAGAAAACATTCTTGGGGTTCCTCAAAAAATTCTAAAAATAGAATTATCATATGATCCAGAAATTCTACTTTTGGTTATATATATAAAATAATTGAAGTCAGGATTTCAAATCAGATCTCAAAAGCACTCCTATGTTCATTGTAGCAATATTCACAATTGCGGAGATATGGAAATGACCTAAACATCCATTAATTAATGAACAGATAAAGAAAATGTGGTATACACATATTTTGGACTACTATTCAACCTTTAAAAAGAAGGAAATTCTGCAGTATGAGACAATGAGGATAAAACTTGATGACAAAATGCTCAGTGAAATAATCCAGTCACAGAAAGACAAATATTGCATGATTCCACCCATATGAAGTATCCAAAATAGTCAAATTCATAGAATCAAAGAATACGATGGTGGTTGTCAGGGGCTGGAGTAAGAGGGTAATGGGGAGTTACAAATCAATGGGCATAAAGCCTCAGTCAAATAAGATGAATAAACTCTAGAGAGTTGCTGTACAATACTGTACCTATATAGTCAACAATAACGCATTGTATATTTAAAAAGTTAACAGGGTAGATCTCATGTAAGTGTTTGTATCTCTCTCTCTCTCTCTCTCACACACACACACACACACACAAATGGTGCTGAAACAACTGGAGACCCACATGCCAAAAAAAAATGAATCTAGACAACAACTTTATGACCTTCACAAAAATTAATTCAGAAAGGGTCACAGTCCCAAATGTAAAATGCAAAACTATAAAACTAGAAGATACCAAAGGAGAAAATCAAGGTGATCTTGGAATTGGCAATGACTTTTTAAATACAACACCAAAGGCATGATCGGTGAAAGAAAGAATTGATTAGCTGGACTTTGTTAAAATTTAAAAAATTCTGCTCTGTGAAAGACACTGTCAGGAGAATAAAAAGACCCACCACAAACTGAGAGAAAATATTTGAAAATGGCATATTTGATTGGGGACTGTTATCCAAAATATATAAAGAATTCTTAAAACTCAATAGTAAGAAAATTAACACCCAATATAAAAACGGGCCAAAAGTCTCAATGGACAGATATACAGGTGGAAAATAAGCATATGAAAAGATGCTCCACATGCTGTGTCATTAGAGAAATGCAAATGTAAACAATACTACTACATACCTATCAGAATCGCCAAAATTCAGACTGCTGACACCACTAAATGTTGATTAGGCTCTGGAGCAAAAGGAACTCTTATGCATTGCTGGTGGGAATGCAAAGTGGTACAGCCACTTTGGAAGACAGTTTGACAGTTCCTTATAAAACTAAACACATTTCTTACCATACCATCCATCAATCATGCTCCTTGGAATTTACCCAAAAGAATTATGTCCACACAAAAATCTGCACATGGGTATTTATAGCAACTTTATTTGTAATTGCCAAAACTTGAAAGCAACCAAGATGCCCTTCAGTAGGTGAATGGATAAATAAACCATGGTGTATCCAGACAATGGAATATAATTCAGTGCTAAGTAGAAAGGAGTTATCAATTCATGAAAAGGTATGGAATAACCTTAAGTGAACCTGATTTGAAAAGGCTATATATTATATGGTTCCAACTATATGACATTCCAGAAAAGGCAAAACTATGGAGACAGTAAAAAGATCAATGGTTGCCAGGGGTTGGGGGAAGGCAGGAAGGGATGAAGAGGCAGAGCACAGAGGATGTTTAGGGTACGAAAACTACTCTTTATGATTTATGTAATGGATAAATGTCCTTAAACATTTGTTCAAACCTATAGAATATACAGCACCACAAGTAAACTCTAAAGTAAACTATGGGATTTGGGTGATTATGATGTGTTAATGTAGGTTCATCAGTTGTAACAAATGTACCACTCTGGTGCAAGATTTTGATAATGGGGGAGTGTATGTATGTGTAGGGGCAGGGGGCATAGGGGAAGTATCTGTACCTTCTGCTCAATTTTATTTGAATCTACAACTACTGTAAAAATAAAGTCTTTGTAAAAACACAAAGATATGAGAAAAGAAAACTACAGATCAGATCCCTCATAAACATAGATATGTAAGTTTTAAACAGAATATGAGCAAATCAAATCCATCTCAATATATAAAAAGGATAATACATCATGACCATGTAGGGTTTAATTCTAAGAATACAAGTGTTGGTTTAACACTTGAAAACCAATCAATGTAATTCATCATATTAATGGACTAATAAAGAAAAACCATATGATCACTCAATCAACACTAGTAAAACATTTGACAAGACCCAACATCCATTTGTGATTTTAAAAAAGAAAAAACAAAATATAATTTCTTTGAAAATTAGGAATTTGGGGGCTTCTTCAACCTGATAAAAAGCATCTACATAAAAACTACATCTAATTTCATTCTTTTTTTTTTCATCTAATTTCATTCTTTTTTTTTTTAACATGAATTCTTTTTTTGAAGATTTTATTTATTTGAGAGAGAGCAAAAGAGTGACCGAGTGGGAGGGAGAAGCAGACTCCCCAAGGAGCAGGGAGCCGAGGGGCTTGATCACAGGACCCTGGGATCATGACCTGAGCTGAAGGCAGACGATTAACCAAATGATCCACCCAGGGACCCCATCTAATTTAATCCTTAAAGGTAAAAGACAAAGGTGCCTGTGTGGCTCAGTTTGTTGGGTGTCCCACTCTTGATTTCAGTTCAGGTCATGGTCTCAGGGTCGTGAGATTAAGCCTCGACTTGGGCTCTGCACTCATCAGGGGCTTAAGATTCTCTCTGCCCCTCTCTGCTTCCTTCTGTCTCAAGTAAATAAATCTTTTTTAAAAACCTGTTTTTATTTGCACACAACATGAGTACCTATGTAGAAAATCCTATGAAATCTACAAAAACAAACCAAACCCATACTAGAACTAATAAATAAATTTAGCTAGATCATAGGACACATCTTTAATAGAAAAAAAATCAATTGTATTTCTATATACTGTGAATGGTCAAAAATTGAAGTAAAAAACACAATACCATGAAAAAGTGAAATATTGGGGGGTGGATTTAGCAAAAGATTTGCAAGAGCTTTACACTGAAAAGACTAAATATCACAGAGAGAAATTAAAGAAGACCATCATAAATGGACAGATATATCATGTTAATGGATTGAAATACTCAATATTGCTGCGATGTCAGCTCTCATCAAATACATCTATAGATGCAATGAAATCCTAATAAAAATACCTGGAAGGTTTTTTCTTCTGGAGTGGGGAGGGTAAAAATTGACAAGCTTATTATAAAATTCATATGGAATGTTAAGTATCTAGAAAAGCCAAAATAATGTTATAAGAGGAGAACAAAGTTGGAGGGCCTAACACTACCTGATTTCAAGGCTTATCAGAAAACTATAGTAATCAAAACAGCATGATATTGGAATCAAGATAGACAAATAGATCTCTGGAACAGCGTAGAGAGTCAAGGAATAGAAGAAGTTTAAATGGGGGCACCTGGGTGGCTCAGTGGGTTAAAGCCTCTGCCTTCAGCTCAGGTCATGATCCTGGGGTCCTGGGATCGAGCCCCACATTGGGCTCTCTGCTCAGCGGGAAGCCTGCTTCCCTTCCTCTCTCTCTGCCTACTTGTGATCTCTGTCTGTCAAATAAATAAAAAATCTTTTTTAAAAAAGAAGAAGCTCAAATGGCATAATGAAGGTGGATTACAACATGTGTAACTAATCACCCACTGATTTAAATAGTCTTTGTTCCTTTCCTGCAATATATTTATGCCCATGCAATTCTGTACATTGGCAAGTATGTCTGTAGTGTTAAAATGGTCAGTGTGGTCAAATCCTGGAATTGGCATTTGACCGAAGGTAGGGGCTTTTGGCCAGTTTGTTTTTTTCATAACTGCATATGCAGTGTCTTGTGCAGTGCCAGGTATCTAGGAGGTGCCTAATTAATTTTTTGTAAACTGATGAAACCCACAAGAGTCATACCTAGAGGCATGATCTCTAAAATGCTGGCAGAACCACAGCTATGCACTCTTGAAGATACAGCCCCATTTAAAAAATATTTATTTATATAAAATTTATTTATATATATAAATATATATTTAATGTAAAATATATTTTATATATTTATACTTATATATATTATTTATATAAAATATATATTTTATTCATCTGGGGGAGAGAGAGAGAGAACACGGAGAGGGAGAGGTAGAGGGAGAAGCAGATTCCCTGCTGAGCAGAGATCCTGGGATCATGACCTGAGCCAAAGGCAGAAACTCAACCGACTGAGCCACACAGGCTCCCTGAATGAGCTGATGTTTAGCCAGTGCTTCCTATGGGCCAGGTGCTGTGCTGAGCCCCAGCTAAGTATTGCTTTATTTTATGCTCCACCAAATATAAATGATTAGGATTTGTGTTTTGCAGATAAGGAAACTGAGAAAGAGGGAGGTTTGGTACTTTGTTCAAGGTCACCTAGCCAGTAAGTGCCAGAATTTGCACCCAGGCCAGTTTGTCTAATTTCAGAACCTATAGGCCTGACTACTATGCAAGAGTCACACAGAAACCCAGAGAGACCCAGGGATACACACAGACAATTTTTGGCCATAAGAAAGCTATTTCCAAACTCAGAGACAATCTCATGCAGTCATGTGTTCACACAGTTACACACACACACACACACACACACACACACACTCACACACATTCTCCCAGAAACACAGACATACTCAAGTGATGGCCCCTCTTCCATGTCAAATATGGACATTCCCACTGTTGAAAAAAGGAAACCACAGGACCAAAATGGAGTCATTTATGCTAGGCCAAGTCACCCAACTGGGGCTTAATCCCTAACCCAATTGTAGTTTCAACCTCCCCTCAGACATGTAGTCTTAACCAGCCAGTCAGGAATTTTCTGGTCAGCACCAATAAGATAATCTGTCCCATGGGCCCTCTCTAACTTCAAAAGGAAAATGAGGTAATCCACTTAATAAGACCCCTTTTCCCACAAAGGATGTCACCTCACCCCAAATAATCCCTTTTTTTCTTTACGACCTCCTTGTCCTGCTTTTAAAAACTTTCACCTTTCTGTAGCCCTCTGGAGCTCCTCTCTACTTGCTAGATGGGATGCTGCCTAATTCATGAATGGATTAATAAGGCCAATTAGATCTTTAAAATGTACCTGGTTGAACTTTTATTTAACAGAAATGGTGGCAGAATCAGGATCCAAAGAGAACTTCTGACAGCATTTGGGGACAATGAGAAACAGGTGCGGTGCCTGTGAACCCTTAAGTTCTCTGTGATTCTCCCTGTTTCCGAGGGCCATTGCTAAGTTTCTTTCAGTTCTGAGACCCCCTTTCTTAGTGTTGAGCTCCCAATATTAAGTGGCTTTCCACAGTTCCCTATTTTGATTAAAAAACCTTAATCCTTTCCCTAATCCCCAGATTGCACTTTCGGAGCTGTTGTTGGTTACTAGGTTGAACTGGACTGGGTCTGGCTTAAAAACTAGACGAGGGTCCAGGATTGGACTGGGTCTGATTTAAGCTGAGCGGTCCGGTATGAGGCCTCAGGTCAGTAAAATTTTATTTTATTTAAAATGAAATTTATTTTAAATAAATAAAATAAAAATTATTTTAAATAAAGCCTAGGGGCACCTGGGTGGCTCCGTCAGTTAAGCGTCTGACTTCGGTTGAGCCCCATGTCAGGCTCTGTGCTCAGCAGGAAGTCTGCTTCTCCCTCTTCCTCTGCCTCTCCCCCCGCTTGCTTTTTTCTCTGATAAATAAATTTTAAAAATCTTAAAAATACCCCACACAAATGTTGATGGGCATGGGTCAAGCATTTAAAGACTGTTGGAGCACTTGCCACCTCAAGAAAACTGCCAGAACAGGACAGAGTGACATTTGCCAACCTTAAGAAAATTTCTGTGCAACAAGAGCCCACAATTCCCAATCCCATGGCATGTCCCTCTTACGTACTGGTTTGGTTCTGAGAAGCCCAAGGTCTAGCTAAAAGAAATAAGATCCTTTAGGGGCGCCTGGGTGGCTCAGTGGGTTAAAGCCTCTGCCTTCGGCTCAGGTCATGATCCCAGGGTCCTGGGATCCAGCCCCGCATCGAGCCCTGCATCGAGCCCCGCATCGGGCTCTCTGCTCAGCAGGGAGCCTGCTTCCTCCTCTCTCTCTTTCCGCCTCTCTGCCTACTTGTGATCTCTGTCTGTCAAATAAATAAATAAAAATCTTAAAAAAAAAAAAAAAAGAAAGAGGATCCTTTAAATTCAAAGAGTTGAGTGCTCCACCTTCGGGAACACCTGCTTAGGTCTAAAAATTATAATCCCTGAGGTTGCAAATAGATACCTAGTAAAAGAGCAAGATCTTCCTAAAAGCTCTCTAGAATTACAACAGCCATTATGGGGAATGTTCCAATTAGACAAGACTGTTCATTTATGATGTGCCCTTGAAGGCAAGTGATCCCAAATTAAACACAGAGAATGAGATACCTATTTTAATTGGTAGGCAGAAGTTTCCAAAAGACTTTAAGATTCCAAAAGAGCTTCATTAAGAGATTCATCATAGGGCGCCTGGGTGGCTCAGTGGGTTAAGCCGCTGCCTTCGGCTCAGGTCATGATCTCAGGGTCCTGGGATCGAGTCCCACATCGGGCTCTCTGCTCAGCAGGGAGCCTGCTTCCCTTCCTCTCTCTCTGCCTGCCTCTCTGCCTGCTTGTGATCTCTCTCTTTGTCAAATAAATAAATAAATCTTTAAAAAAAAAAAAAAAAAAAAGAGATTCATCATAGAAGGGTAATGAAAAATTTAGGGCACAAGAGGATATGTAAAACAAAGCATGGTCAGACTGAAGTGACCCCCTTCTGCTCCCCTCTGTCCTTCTTTACTGGAGCACTCACATTTTACTAATTCACTGTCTGAACTGCCTATCCACTCTGTAGAGACTATTAAACAGTTATCCTTTAAAATAAAAACTACCTGAGGTTGCAGACCAACATCCTCAGTTATCTTTTACTTTGGTCAAAGACTGCATTAAGGACCATAGTTAAAGAATTTCCTAAACCTAGGGAGGAAACCCCAAAGTTTTTTGAAGAATATTTAGTCATTATTGGAGCCCGTGACTCCAGGCTGCCAGATCCTCATCTGCTTGGACACACGTTGGCAGGACCTGGTAAAGCCCCAACATGGACACAGGAAGCAAGATGTCAAAATCCCGAGGATGACGTTCAAGATCCCCGACCTTCAACATCTCAGGGACCAGAAGAAGCTCACAAAAAGCACCTGAACCCTTACAAACCACTCCTAGGGTCTTCCTCACCCACACTGATTGGTCTACTATACAAACTTGCAAACAAAACAAAACAAAAACCCCAAGATGAATCAGTGGCAGACTTTAAATCCTGCTTAGAAGCCCTCCTTCTACAGCATTTGGGGTTTTGTACAATAAATAAGGTCACCCAATCTGCTCTAGCTGCTCTATTTGTAAACAGATTATCTCCTGAAATTGGTGGATTAACAAAAAGATAGAAAACAGGATGGGAGGCCACTGGACTGATCGAACTCATGACCACAGCTGAGCATTCTGGAAGAACCCTGGAATGAGACCACAAACAATAAGTTGCCAAGGTATTAGCCTTACAGTTACAACAGCTCCAAGGCCAGAGACCTAAAATAGCCCCTGGGCCTTGCAAATGGCACCATTTTAGGGGTTCAACATCACCACACTGGCTCAAGGATCTATGTCTCAGCTGTAATCACCTGGGACACTAGAAAAGAGGTTGTCCTCAAAGGTTCTACAAAAATTTTTCTTGAAATGTCCTTGTATTTACTTCCCAAGGAGGGTCCCCATATGTGCTCCTCCCACAGTTGATGGGACATCGAGGGGTTCTCTGATAAATTATTACCAGTAATCCTCTTAAACAGTCAAGGGGGAACTAAAATTAAAAGTGATGTAAGATCTTGCCAAATTAGAGTTGATACCAGAGCTATGCTTTCTTTTTTTCTTTTTCTTTTCTTTTTTTTCCCCCAGAGCTACATTTTCTACCTTAAGCCTCACTGTCACAAGGACAAATCCCTTGGAGTAATAAGGAGGTTTCCATAGTGAGGGTATCTAATAAAATTCAGAGAGAGTTCATATTTCAACCAGTACAAATGACTCTGGGACCTTTCACTGAAAAAGATTCCTTTTTGGTACGATATACAGCCTTAGTCAACCTATTAGGTAGAGATCTCCTAAGTTAAAAAGGCTAATACATTTTTGCCTCCAATGGAGACCTCACCTTGGAATTTCCCGACCAACTCCAACGTGATCTTTTATATTCCTTACAATCTGTCCTTGATGTAGAAGAGGAAGAAGTCTAACAAAAGTCCCCTAATTTAATAGAGGTACCCCCAAATTTGTGGGCTACTTCTAATACTGACACTGGGAGAATAGAAAGTGCAGAGCCTATAAAAACTCAAATACAGGGGTGTCTGGGTGGCTCAATCAGTTAAGCATCTGCCTTCAGCACAGGTCATGATCCCAGGGTCTTGGGATTGAGTCCTGCATCAGGCTCCCTGCTCCACCACGAGCCTGCTTCTCCCTCTCCCTCTGCCACTCCCCATGCTTGTGCTCTCTTTCTCTCTCAAATAAATAAATGAAATCTTAAAAAAAAAAAACTCAAATAGACAAAACTAAGCCTCTTCCTAAATTGCCTCAATAGCCACTAAAGTCTGAGGCCAAATAAGGCTTTGCACCCACAGTGTAAGACCTACTCACTCAGGGGCTAATCATTCCCTGTATCAGCCTCTGTAACACGTCCACAGGGCCCTAAACCTAGTGGGTGGGGATAGTGATTTGTCCAGGATTTGAGAGCTATTAATAAGATAGTTATTCCCCAGTTTCATTCTTCTGCATGTGGCTTTCCAATTTTCCCAACACCGTTTGTTGAAGAGACTATCTTTTTTCCATCGGACATTCTTTCCTGCTTTGTCAAAGATTAGTTGACCATAGAGTTGAGCGTCCATTTCTGGGCTGTTCCATTCATCTCTGTTTCTGTTTTTGTGCCAGTATTTCCCAGTTGTCCCAACCTGAATACCTTTCTGTCCTAAGTCCCACCAGACTCAAAAGGCTCACTGCTGTAGACCTGCGTTCTTTCAGCAACCCAGGAGACCCCAAAAGCCACTATCTGTTTGCCTTTACTTGGAAGAGTCGACAATATACCTGGACAGTTATGCCTTAAGGACCCACTGAGGCCTCTTCTTATTTCTCCCAGGTGCTCCACCAGGATTTAAGGACCTTCCAATCCCCTAGGAAATCGAGCCTTTTATGATATGTGGATGATTTCTTGCCGTGCTCAATTATCAGAGGCATCCATAAAATATTCCATTTATTATGCTACAACAGTTAGCTGCAAAGGGACATAAAGTCTCTAAGGAAAAATGGCAATTGTCTTTAAATTCTGTTCATTACCTAGGTCATAATCTAAGCCCTGGGGGAATTCAGCTATTTCCAAAAAGAATTAAACTAACCCGGGGATTTCCTAAGCCTACAGGCAACAGCTTCATGGGTTTCTGGGCTTGACTGGCAATTGCAGACTGTGGGCTCCTAATTTTTCCCTGTTAACTTCTCCACTGTACGAACTTACGAACATTTCAGTCCGGGAGCCCATTCCTTGGGAAGAGAAATGTGAGCAGGCCTTCAAAAGCCCAAAGTAAGTACTACAAGAACTGCCTACCTTAGGGCTACCTGACTACTCAAAAGTTTTCTCCTTATTTGTACAAGAAAGGGGTGGATAATCAAGCCCTGGGAATGCTCATGCAAGAATGTGGTAATGAACATATGCCTATTGCTTATTATAGCACATAACTTGGTTCACTTGCTTGTGCCTATTCCAGCAGTCTCTTTTTTATCTCTTTCAAGATTTTTATTTAAATTCTAATTCGTTAACTCTCCCAGTCTTAAGGCTATAGCCACAGATGCAAAGTTAATAGAAGCCTCCGCAGATCTAACTCTAGAAAATAGTGTCTATTTACAAACTCATTGTGTCCCAAGTTTTCTTAACTGAATTGACTAAACCATCTTCTCTGCCAGCAGACAAACCTCCTGCCTTCTGCTTTCACTACCTCATCTACAGCTTAAAACACCGAAATATCCGTAATGCTGCAACGTTACCACCCCTGCACAATGAAGGTGAGCCCCGTGGCGATGAGGAGGTAACATCCCATTTCATGACACTTCGCCCTGACTCATGAGACACCCCTTTAACTCATCCTGATTTAATCTTGTCTGTTGACAGGTCGTACTGTAGACATGAACAAGGCAATCTCCAAGCTGGTTATACTATTGCTATCCAATATGAACTATTATCCAATATGAACTATCCAATATGAACTACTCAACCCAACGGGCAGAGCTCTGTGCCCTTACCAAGGCTTGCAAGTCATCAGGACAAACTGTTAATATTTGTACTGATGGCCAGCAATTTCTTTGGGATTGTCCATGATTTGGGAATGCTATGGAAACAAAGGAGTTCTCTTACATCCTCTGGGACCCCAGTCAAAAACGGATAGCAAGTAAATGACCTTCTTACTGATATTTGCTACCTTCTGAAATTGCTGTCATTAAAATCGAGGCTCACACTAAAAGGACTGAACCTGAGTATCAGGGGAATGCCCTGGCTGACTCCCATGCAAAGGCTATTTCAGTCCATGCTGCTTCTGCCAGACTCTTTCCAGGCATGCCCTCCATGCCAGACTTTTGCCATCCTGATTTCCTTACAACATGGCAGCAGTTAGAAGCAAAGAATTTAAGATGGGCAAACAATGGTTGTAAATTAAATGAACAGTCAGAGCTATGGGAAACCCCAGATGGCTACTTGGTTCTTCCCAGCTCCCTGGCAAACCCCATTTTTCAGTTTTTACATTCCTTCACCTACTGTGGTGCATTTGAGATAATTCAAATCATAAATAGACACCAGCGGGGAGATTTCTGTGAAATTGCAAAAAAAAAAATTTACCACCAATGTCTTATTTGTCAGGTCCATAATCTTGGAAGAACTGTTTTTGTTCCCTTACTCTGGACCCTTTGAACACCTGCAGCAGGATGTCATTCAACAGTCACTTAGTATGATGTATCAATATGTTCTTGTTACTTTATGTATGTTTTTCAAATGGACCGAAGTGTTCCCTGGCCCAGTGCTGATGCCCTCACAGTGGCAAAGAAACTGTTAAATGCATTTTCCACTTGGGTTATACTTTCCATGATCTCCAGTGATGGAGGCCCCCACTTTGTTAGGCTAACCATAAAGCTTTAACACAGAACCCCACAAACCTCTTGGAATTATCACTGTCCTATCACCCTCAATCATCAGGCAAGGTCGGGAGAACTAATGAGATCCTCAAACTTAAAATCTCTAAACTTGCTGGAACTAGCAGACTCTCTTGGCCTTAGGTACCATCTTTGGTCTTGCTGATCCTTCATAGTACCCCCTTTGGAAATCATAAACTCATTCCATACGAGCTAGTCACCAGTAGACCAATGTCTGTTGACACAAACCTGCTGATCCCTTAGCTCAAATGAGTATGATCAGCTACTGTAAGTTCTTAATGTCTTATGTTCAAGCCTATCAACAGGTTCAAGAAGCTTTCCCATATTCCAATTCAAAGGATCCTATTAGTCTACAGCATTGTGACTGTGTAATCTGGAACTGTCATCAGAGTAAGACAGCCACTCAACCTCACTGGAAAGGCCCTTACTAAGTGCTCCTGACCACTGGCACTGCTGCAGAACTAGAAGGCATTGAGCCTTGGGTACACATCTCACAGCTACACCTGACAGCTAATCCTGGGCAGACACTGGAGGTCTCCAATTCAAACTGACAAGAAAGAGAAGTAGCTGACATTGGGGTAGATTGCTCCTGCTCAAGATAACAAATTGAAAAATAAGGAAAAACAAGCAAACAAACAAGCAAAAAAAGAAAAATGAGTGCGCGCGCGAGAGACAGAGAGAGATAGATCAGATCAGACCTCATCTTTAAAACATGAAGCCCTTTCTCCTTTATTCCCTTTCCTTTATTGGCATTGGCCTGGAAACATAATGCCTTTCCCTGTATCTCCTAGGTCATTGCTAAGAGGACGGAAGCCTTTCAGATTGCTGTATTTGTCATCCAACATAGCAATCTACCCATGATGTTAGAGACCCCCTCATCCTCCCTGTGACCAGTTTCTCCTCCTAACGTCCCTTCAACTACAGTCAACTTCTCCCCACCCTTAGAAGTCTCTTACTGAGTTCAACTCTTATGGCCAGAACACCCAGTGCCTTGTTTTTACATCTCTCTAATTATAACTGTACATACCCTATTTGACAAAATTACCTACATAATTCTTAGTCCATTTGCACTCCCACATTCCCATGATTATCTAGATCAGATCTGCCCTCTACTCAGTGAGATCTCCCCAGCAGCACCCATCTTTGCTAGGCATTTAGAAGGACTATTTCAGGCTCAGGGATTCTGTTTCCATATGCACTGAAAACCTGACTGACCACTGGCTTGAATGAATTAAGTGTAGCATTCCTGTGTATTAACAGGACCAGCCTGATGGGAATGGTCTGTGCCCTGACAGGGTTTGTCCTTGTCTGTTTCATTCTTCATAGGTCTGTGAATGCCTAGATGGTCAGTACATAACCTGGCAATGCCTTTTAGGTTATCTACCGGTGCTCCTAACTTTCCCCAAAGGAACTAAGACACCTCATTGGTCAACTCCCCTGTATTTACATCATTGAGTTAGAAAGGACTTCCCAGGAGCCTCTCATGACTCAGAATTCACTGAACCAGGGCCCCACTTCCCTGGCTAGGAATAAATGTAAATGAAGATATGATCACAAACTCCTCCTTAACTCTTCAAGGTATTGCAGATTCTGTTGCTAAGACAATTGTCACCCCCGAAAGATCCGTAGGCTCTCTGGCCAAAGTAGTTCTTAATAATAAGGATAGGCCTTGACTATCTTTTAGCTGGGTAAGGAGATGATTGTGCTATGGCCAACACCACCTGCTGAACTTGGATTAACACTTCTGGGGAAGTTGACAGCTTATAAAGGAGACTCCTTTAGCAGGATCTTTTTTGACTTCTTTGATTTTGATTGGTTTGCATCTTGGGGACCATCGCTCCAAAGTGCATTCCAAACACTGGAAATTATTCTGGTCATTATAATCACCATAATCTCCCTGTTGCATTGTATTCTTTCAAGAGCTGTAAATGTGTGTTAGTAGCGCTCACCACCAAGCAAACGATCTCCCTAGGACTGGAGTGTCAGAAAAGGAACTAAGAGAATGAGCAACTTAAAGATTGTGACCCTGAAACCATGATTTGTGAATATCACAAAGGTTAAAACCTGTGGATACCACACAAAAAGAGCAAGAAAAACGGCAAGACCTTTAGAGTGGTAGCTGGGAGTAGTGCTAATGCCTTAAATTTTGATCACATCTCTAAATTAAGACAAGAGTCTGATCAAAAGGGGGGGATTATTAAAAAGAAAATCACAGGTCCCGCATGGGGTGAGTTATGTGAGATCAAGTATCCAAGCTTGGGTTTAATCCCAAACCTGATTGTAGTTTCAACCTCCTCCAGACATGTAGTCTTAACCAGCCAGTCAGGAAATTTCTGGTCAGCACTAATAAATTAATCTGTCCCATTTGGGTCCTTCCTCTCTATCCGCAAAAGGAAAATGAGGTAATCCACTTAATAAGGCTCCTTTTCCCACAAAGGATGTCACCTCACCCCAGATAATCTATGACCTCCTTGTCCTGACTTCAAAGAACATTTCCCTTTCTGTAGCCCTTTGGAGCCCCCTTCTAATTGCAAGATGGGACGCTGTCTGATTCATGAATGGGTTAATAAGGCCAATTAAGATCTTTAAAATTTATTCAGTTAGTTTTCGTTATTGAACAACACAATCACCATAACTCAAGGCAGCAGATCCGGGCCACACGGGGTCACACAGTCACACACCCACTTCTGGAACCACAGACGCACAGGTAACCCCCACAAACCCATTCGGTTATGCACAGTCAGCAATGCACATAGTCATCCGATCACTTGCAGTAGGACTGCACACAATCTCCCCAGCACCGAACAATGCCTCTACCCCTAGCTAGCGCAGTGACACAAACCCAGATGCAAAGCCACTGATTTTCCAGGAAGTGGAGCGGGGAGGCCGTTCCGGGGTGGGGTCTCAAGCTTAGCCATTTCTGGCAGGCCTTGGGGTTGCCGGGCAGAGCAAGCCTGGGCTCCACGTCCCGTTCTGCTATTGGCTGGAGGCCCGTGCGGGGGTGGGGCTTGCCCCCAGCCTTCTCCCTCAGCGGCTGAGGAGCCAGTCGGCTTGGGGAGGGTAACCAACTCGGGGACGGTGCCTAACCGTCCTGGTTTGCCGGGGCGGTGGGACTTGCAGCACTAAAACCCGGGAAGTTCACGGCAAACCACGAGGAGCTGGGCGAGGCTTCTCTGCAGTGGGCATGTCGGGCGGGATGGGACGCCTCCAGTTCCCAAGGCTTGCGTCTGGGAGGGGAAGGAGCGGGGCGTGCCCACTAGAAATAGGCTACTTATTTTCAGTTGTAGAAATACTCGCCCAGGGTGAAAAACAGACAAGGAAATCATCACCACCACCACCACCATCATCATCATCATCCAGAGGAGGCTCTGGCTCATCTTAGGCCCTCAGTCCCCCTTTCCCTTTAACAATGCTTTGTTTCACCCAAGCCTACAGTAAACCTATTAAGGACTCTTTTCAAAGTGCCCGCCGGTAACTTGTGAACTGCCTGAAAAGAGAGCCTCGGCAGCCTCCTTAGGCTTCCTGGGACTCCCTGCTGGCCCCTCGCATCTACTCTTCACAAGCAGTAGAGAGGTCTGCGTCCCATCTCTTCTGTGCAATGCCCTTTGGTAGTTCCCACCTTACTCAGAGTAGAAGCCCGAGATCGGACTCCTGCTTATCTCTCTGACCTCAACAACCAAGGACACTTACCTCTCTAGAACCACACTGGTCCTCCTTCTGGATGCCATGCGAATTCCCACTTTGGAGCCCTTACACTAGCTGTTCCCTCTGCCTGGAACACTATTCCTTGAGATCTTCTGATGACTTATACCCTCCCTTCTTCCAAGCCCACCTTCTAAGCTTAAATATCATCTTTTCAGAGAGGCCATCCTTTGGCCACCCCCAGTTAAAATAACCTCCCCTTCAACTCTCTTTTTCTGTGATTTTTCTTTCTTTTTTTTTTTTTAAAGATATTTTATTTATTTATTTGAGAGAGAGACAGTGAGAGAGAGTATGAGCGAGGAGAAGGTCAGAGCAGACTCCCCATGGAGCTGGGAGCCTGATGTGGGACTCGATTCTGGGACTCCAGGATCATGACCTGAGCCGAAAGCAGTCGCTTAACCAACTGAGCCACCCAGGCGCCCTCTGTGTATTTTTCTTCAGAAAAGAGAATATGTCACTCACTCCCTGACATATTTATTGTCTGCCTTCCCCCAGAAAAATGTCAGCTTCTTAGTGGCAGGAATTTATATTGTCTGATGTGTTCACCCGTGCCTCCCTAGCCTGACACAGTACATGCTCAACAAATGTTCATTCAATGAACAAAGCCAGATGATATGAGTGTAATAAGGAGTGGTAGAGACTGTGGGACCTGTGAAAATATGTTCACCTCAGACCATTCACATTCACACACACCCACACACATCCTCATACATATACCAGGTTGTTGTCTGCAAGCCAAAGAGTTTGGGCTGCCAGTTTCCATCTGAATTTATAAATAGTAAAAAGCATTAACAGGAATATAGGATACATGCCAGTTAGCACCTTACTGTCTATAGTTCCTCATAGTGTCAGTGTCCCAGCAACCAAAGATCAGGAGCATGAACCTGCCCTGAGTCAAGAAAGTTGGCAGTGAGGGGGAATACACAGCATGGGGGACTGTGGGGTATTGCAGTAAAAGTTGTATCATAGGATTTGGGCTTGTTAAGTGATTTGGGGACAATTCAAAGTGAAGTTTTACTCTAGATTGAATACTATCTAGAAGTGGGGGTAATTTTGTGATTGGGTATGCTAACACATCTTCCCTATAGAGAGGACAGACTAGAAAGAGGCTAAAGCTGTAACTGGTTTAAAAAAAAAGCAGCGACTCATTAATCAGGATAGGGGATGTTCAGTTAATTTCTGTGGTTTAGACAGTGTCTCTGATGTTTTGTCTGTGTTCAGACATGATTTTGAGGTGGTCTCAATTTTGTCTTAATCCACCACAGTTACAGAGTGACCTTCTCTGATGTTGATATTCTGTGAAACTGTTTATGTTCAACAGAAGAACACCGAAGCCTAACTGAATGCTAGACCAGCTCCCAGAAGTCAGCGGCTGCTTTTCTCTTTTTCAGTAGACATTACAAAACTACACATCAGAAAAGTGGTGCCAATTTCTCAGCAGTGCCTATTTCTTCACATTCTCTGATACCTGTGCTCACAGACACACACATTTTAATCCCAGTTAGTTATATTAGTTTTAGGTGTTATATTGGTTATATTATATTTAGGTGTTATATTAGTTTTAGGTGTACAATATAGTGATTCAAAATTCCGTACATCATCTGGCTCTCATCACAAGTGCACTCCTTAATCCCCATCACTTGTTTAAACTATCCCCACACCTTCCCTCTGGTAACCATCATATATTTCAATTTGGTAAGTGGTTTCCACTGGGCTTTTAATGGATTTTTGATTATTACAGAGGTAATAATTATCACAGAGGTAAGCATTTTTATATACTTATTGTTCATTTATATTTCTTCTTTTGTGAATCATCTTTTCATATCCTTGCATGTTTTTCTGTTGGGGAGTTTGTTTCTTAGTGATTCATAAGTTTAAAAAATATATATATATTTAAAAAATATATGTATATACATATAAAGTATTAACCCATTGCCTGTTAGGGACATTTTTTTCCCCCTGGAATTGTCATTGTTTTTTTTTAAATTATGTTCATGGTGTTGCCAACATTTTAGTAGTCAAATGTATCATTATGATATATATTCCATTATGATGTCTTTGTAGATTTTAGCCTAAGGTTTTCTATATCCCAGATCAGTTATTATTTGCCCATATCCTCATTTTGTGCTTTAAAATATCAGTTCATAGTTTTCACTCTTGAATTTATTTCGTGTGAAGTGCAGGGCAAAATTTATATTTTATAAATTTAAAATTTTATAAATTCGTATTATTTTACCCTCCCAATACTCAGGCAAGTTTCCTAACCTTAACATTGACAAAACTATTCTTTCCACAACTAACTCTTGGTGCCTCATTTTTTTTTTACAGACCACAACATGCTGAATATTCACCGCTAAGGCCATTCTGTCAGGTCTATTTGAACTCCCATCTTGTTTAGCATGTCAGTTTGTCTCCCACAGTCTCAAAGCCAGCTATACTTGCATTTTTATGCAAATGTACATCTCTTCATTTGTCTTTTATGCTTCTCATGAGTTTCCATTCATTTTTCTTTCACGAGTCGTAAACACTCCTTCTTAAGGCTATTCTTTGGTTTCCTGTTCGTTTTCTAACTGGTTATTGCTTGTATTTGAGAACATGTTTAATCTTGCTACCCCTGCCTGCTAAGTCTCTGTGTACCCATGCCCCCATAGTTTCCTAACACCTGCCTCCTTCTCTTCACACAGAGCCTTCTCAGTATTGTCAGTCCATGTAAGTGCTCAATGGAATTTTGCTTATTAGGGGTGATAATTATTTCTCCAGCCTAGACAGACACATATCTCAAAGAACCATACATTCCAGTTATTCAGTTTATCCCTGTGGCCCAGCATAATTATTAATAGTACCCTTTTTATTCTTAAATTTTCCAACTTTGGATGATAAATTACATGGTCACTCTAATAAAAAAAGGACTATTTTAATAAGGAGGTAACCCATGGTAATCATAATGATCAGTGGAGGGAATTACTTGAGGGCATAAAGGGACATGTTCAATCATGTCATGCAAGCAGCCTTCATGTAGAATTAGGCCTGTTATTGATTCCCCTGCTACCTACCTCAAATTTATTGTGAAATTTATTAAGTCATATATCTCAAAGATTATGAAATGTCATTGTTATAAAGTATCATAGTATACAGCATTATAAGAAACGCCCATGTGTCTAGCACCACCCAACCTAAGAAATAAACATTACCAAGGTAGTTGAAACTGTGTGATTACCTCTTCCAAACTGCATCTGCTTGTCTACCACAGATTATCCTGAACATTGTGCAGTACTCTGTCATACTCATGCATGGATTTTCACTCTTCATACATATGGACGGTTTTTCATGCTATTGATACATACATGCTATATGTTTTGTTTTGTGACTTCTAAGCAGGTCTCATCTTTGAGATTATGCATGTTGATATACATTTTTACTGCTACACAGGATTCCATTGTATTATTTATTCACACTTGTTGGGACAATGTCTACATGAGTTTTTTTTTTTTTTTTTTTCATTGTAACCAGTCCTCTTGCTGGCCTCTTTTAAGTGCTACTAACTTTTGGTTCTCTTTGGCTAGCAGTTTCTCCTCAGTAGTTTTACCTTATTTTCTACTTTACTGAAGTGATTAGAACTGACATACGAGTGTTATTAGTGGTAATTGGCCACCTTATGCTTCCTGTGTGATGTTGGCTGTTGGTCTGAGCCAACCTTACCAGGGTGGTGTCTTGAAGTTACCAGTAATAATTATTGTTAGCAAATGCCTTGCATCAATTGACAGAATTTTTCTTATTTGACTTTGAGGTGATGAATATTACACCATACACACATCCCAAAGGCAAGTCATGCTTAGATACGTTAAATATTTGTAGGATGCCACTGAATTAGATTCACTTTTCTTCAGGGTTATTCCATCTGTGCTCCCAGCTTCCACACCCAACTCCTGAACCCTATGCCTCCCAAATTTAAATGTCAGAGGTTTCTTTCTACTTTGATTTTTCGAGGAATCCATTATTAAGCTTATCAATTGCACTGTATTTCTGCTTATTCATTTCAAAGCTCTGCTGGACTCCCAGCCTCATCTCAGGCCATCAACCTTTGCTCAAGCTGTCATCAGCTGGACTCCTGCTACCTTGATCTAGAGGTCTCTCCTTAATCTTAACTCCCAGCCAGGATTCAACTCATGAGTGCCTGACAATGGAAAGCCTTCCCTGACCTTCCAGGCTACGTCAAGGACTTCTGCTCTGGGAACCTAGGGACCCCTTCCCTCCATCTGTCACAGAACTACTCAGTCTCCTTCCCCCTTGACCAGAAATTCAATAGCAGGGACAGAGTCAGTTCATCTGTCTTCTCAGTTTTCAGCAGAATGAGGCACAGGCAAGTGTGAATATTTTAAAAGAGGGAGAAAATGTCTAGCAGCCATATGCATCAGGACCAAGGGGATAAGGGGCTAGGTTAAGGAGAAAATCTTTACAAAATAGAGCCTCAGAAAATGAGAAAACACACACAAAGCAAGCATCACTTGGGGTTATTTTTCTAACTAAACCTTTATTAATTTCTTTGAAAGCTGGAACCATCAAAGTCCTTGGATCAGCTTTAACTGCTGGATGGAGTAAAAACCAAGAGACTACTCTACTGGGTGATCTGTGAACAGATCGGCAGATGACGAAAACAAAACCAAAATGGATGGGAAGATTGTTCTGGAGAGCTGGTCCAATTACTTGCTTACTGAAATTTGTTAGAAAACCTAAAACATTAAATGAAATAAAAATTCTAAACTGAGCTCTACACTTGAGGCCGTTATAAAGGCTCATCACATAGAACTGTCGGTTGGCTTGAGTTCTCAGAATGTTTCTTACAACTTGCTGGTTTGTTCCCCTCAAGCAAGGTGATGCTTTGTCCTTGGCTGCAAATTTTAACACCATCACTGCCCTCAAATGCAGATCCCATTCTAAAAAACAGGCTCCCCTCAATTCCTGGTGGTTGCCAATCTCTCCTGACAATGGGGAAACCGACTTTGAAGAAGGAAGACGCACCAGTGGTGGTGGCAAAGATGGTTTTCTGGAGAGTCCATTTGCATCTTTTCTCTAGATGTCTAGCATGTGTTCAAGAGTTATTTCTTTTAAGTTTGAAAAAAACTCCGTTGTGAAAAGTGAGTTATGAAGAGTGCTCTTTATTTGAAACCTCCACAACACAGACGCCAATCTTGTCTCGCATTGAATCATTAGCTGTGCACATCAACACATTCCAAGCACAAATTAAGAAATGCAAACAGAACAAAAAAATATATATATATATAATTTTTCCCCTATCCAAAGGTTTCAAGTCTCAATGCAGCAAATCCTTCTGAACACAGAATCTGAGGAGCACACTGTTCAAACAGCTGGGACAAATAGGTCCCTGCAAAGGCTATTGCCTTTTTAACACATGGGCTGGGATCATGGACGGCATGGAACAGGGAGGAGGAAGTGAGGGAGAGGGAGAGAGGGAGAGAGAATGAGCAGGAGAGGGGGAATGGGTATGTGCTGGGGAAGATGGGGAAGCTGGGACACACACATGGTGAGTTGGTGGATTTCATTTATTGGTTTTTGACATTTTCTTTCTGGTTCTTTTTTTTCTTTCCCCCCAATTCCCAGGTCCAACATGGTAGAAAAACCCCACAGTGGTGGGCGGGGCCTTATTAGGCCAGCCCAAAGCCTTCAGAGCACTCCTGGATGGCCAATAGTAGCATGTGGCGGAGCTTCTCAAAGCTCTCATAGGCAGGCAGGTCCAGCTGATTAAAACTAGAGAAAGAAAAAAATATCAGTTTGTGACAAAAGATAGTCATGATCCCTATGTTCCCATGGTGCCCACCGACCTCTCCTCCCTGATGGAAACTTTTCCTCTCTTGCAGACTTGAAATCTTGTCCTAGGCCTCGTCCTCCCTCTTCTAATCTGGCCCCAATACTGCCCATCAGTTTCCCAAAGCATAAATCTGACCCTGTCAGTCCTTAAACACCATAGTCTCACTTCTGGGTTAATGTGCAAGCTCCAAAGAGGCATTTGGAGTCACTGGTGATCCAACCTCTGGTGATCAACATCTTTAAGCATTCTGTTCCCTCTTAACTCCTTGTTCCAGCTCAGCCCTGGAGTACACTGTGCTCTCATGTGGCAGTGCTCACCCGCAATGTCTCCCTAGCCTCACTGTGAATTTGGGCCAGCTTCTCATCTCAAACATCACCTTTTCCACAAAACTACCAAATTATGCACTACTCCAGATCTAGTACAGCTGAGGCCAGATTGGGGTTCCTGCCCTTGCTTAGGGGTCTAGAAGCAACAAACAGGAAAGCTCAGTCTGAATGCTAAGAAGAAGAACAACCCCTTCTTCTTACCATGTGTGAGCTGAAGGCAGGCGATCTGTGGACCTGTCATCTCGATGGATCTGAAACTTCTGAATGCCATTCATGCCTTCAAGGGCAGCAAAGCCTTGCAAGGGCACCTTGGAAGTACCCGTGACAAACTGAAGGAACTTGGCACGGTCAGCTTGGTCAAAAGAACGCAATGCTCTCCAGAACCACTGGATCTATGGGAAAGGACACAAGAAGTCAGTGTGAGGGGGTTGGAATCTTGAATCTTAGGCAAGTCCAGTTCTTTCATTCCATAAGATGGGCAAGAACATCCCCTGAAAACACGTATTGGAAGGATGAAGAGTTAGGTATAAGTACGCTCTCACCTATATCCCTTTGCCCCCTAACAGTGCTGAATTATGTGGTGTCATACCAACTAGCACTGCTTAGGGACATGGGGAAGGATGCCAGCAGCAGCTCACCTGAATAGAGTTGGACTGGTACTTGTGGTATTCAGTGTTGGATTTCAAATCATCAATGTCAATTGTGGGCAGTCCTGATATGAGGAGCTCTAACTCCTGCTCAGTGAAGATAGAAATGAGGCGCTTTGGAATGATTTCATAGAAGCCTTCTAAGAAAGCTGCCAGCTGTTTACGGATGGCTCCTGGGGAGAGAACCAACAAGCCATGAGGCGTCTAAACTCACACAACTGTTAAGAGGTCAGAGATCCTCAGTCTAGCTCTACTGCAACGAGGATACTGAATGGTTTGCCTGTTTCACCTAACACTGCTTCTGGCCCTTGAATGGAGGTGGATGAAGGGAAGTATTTTTTGGTCAGATGTTTGTAGACTCTTTGTGCCAGGCACTTGTGGCTGGCACAGGGAAAGAGAAAAAACAGTATCTGTGAAATGACTGAGACCTGACCTCTTCCGTATGAACGATAAAGAGTCTAAGGGACATTTCCCCTACCTGTCATCCTCATCTGGCACACCAGGTGTACATATTCCTTTTTATTCTCTTCTGTTACCAAGATATTGGCCCCATTGGGTTTGAGGTCACGAACTTCACAGACTCCAAACTCTTGGACCTAGAATACCCAAAATACCAATCATTCATGTCAGGCTTGGTCTAGGATGAGATTTATATAGATACCTAGGATTACTTGAACTCTTTGACATGTCCTGGGCAGAAAGACAAAGCAAGGTCATAAAAAAGTGTCCTTTATCATGAGCGCATAACTTTGCAATAGGGAAAAGCCATGGTTAACATGTGTAACATGACATAGCACAATCTTTACGGAAAACAATTTGGAGGAAGAGTAACCTTAAAAATTACTGTTTTTCACTTAAATCTGTTATAATGAACTACTTTTGGGAATGAAGAATACTATACTGAACAGTTTAAAAAAAAATAAAAAGGAAACTAGGAAACACCCTGGATTGTTTTTACAAAATCCTGGTTTTTCTGTTTGTGATGTCTCATGCAAATATCCACTGCTCACTGCTAGATGGGGAATGGGGCATGAGACTTTATCCACTGCCAGTTCAAGGGTGGTCCCCCAATGGGTTTCCTGGACTAGATAAGATGTGCTGCAGTCAAGATTTCTCGACCTACCTCAGTGCTGAAGGTGAGGTCATAACCTAGTGTGGAGACATCATTTTCCAGCAGATAAACCAGGCCCTGGTAGAAGTGGTAATCTTCACTCTCCATATCCGTGTATCTAGAAAAACACAATTAGAGTCATAGGTTAGGGTGGAGGAGAGAAGTACGGGGGTGGGACACAAGAAAAGGACCTGTCAAGTGAGAATGTGGATCCTGTGCCACATTCCTCACCTGACAGACTTGCCCAAGATGTGTTTGTAGAAGGACCGAGTAAAATAGCACTCCAGGAGGCGGTTGTCATATACAGCTTTGGCCACAATGCGTCCAACAAACTTGAAGTAGCTGAGGTGGTTGGGGTTGCAGTGGGAAGATGGGTTGATGGTGTAGGTGACCCGATCACCGGGTGAGGTACGGAACAAGGCATACATAGGGTTAAACATCTCCCGAGAGATGATCATATACCACTCCCGCAGGAGCCCTCCAGCATCCTGCCCTTCTTCTCCTTCAAACACTATATACCTGCATAAGAGACCAGAAACAGATGTGCAGAAAGCCCAGCACAAATCCATTCATTTATGTAGCATGACCCGAGTGAGTGAGTGAGTGAGTGAAGCAGTGGCTGGGGAGTGCAGGATCAGAGAACAGAGGTGAATGCAGAGTACCAGGAAAGCCCAGAGGAACGGTGGGGATCTGGGACAAGAAAGCATCATAGAAAAGATATCCTGAATTATCACTAAAAGCTTATCAATATTCCAGAAAACAGCAACAGGAAAGGTACAGAGGCTTAAATGAGGGCCTCACTTAGGGGAAGCAGGGAGAGGAGTTGACAAGTGGTGTCAGAGAGGCCTGAGCTCAGTCTGATGTCTGTAAGGATTTGGTGGTGGAGGAGCTGGGCCCAGTCTGTCTCAGAAGCCCGACTTCCTATGTGGTAACATGGATGGTGAGCCCATGCCATGAGGTAGAGGAGGAATCAGGTTCCTGAGCTCAGGAGCACCAAACTACACCAACAGGTTTATCATCTCACTGGCTTCCATGACACATATTATTATTATAAACTGCTGATCTCCTCTAGGCAGCTCAGAGTTACCAGTGAGTGATTAGCAATTTCGTGAGGGGCCATTTATGCAAGTGTGGTCTCTCCCAAGCCTGAATAGCATTTGCTTAGCAGGCTTCCCATTCCTAGTATAACAGAAAACTCTCTGCGAAGTCATCGGGTCTATCTTTGTAAATTCCAAAGACTCTTCTCCCTGGGAATTGGTGGGTAGCTCAGCTCAGTGAGATTTTCTATACCGGGTTCCTATCTGGAATTCCTCTGGAGTTCCCCTGCACATCTGGCACTGGAGTAAGCCTTCACTACCACGTAGGAAGATCCTCCACCCTCCCATTCTGTCTTTTCTCGTTCTGGGCTCTTACAATCGATTCTTCATTTCTTCAGGGGATTTCCGGTGCAGTTCACGATAGGAGTCTTCAAACACATGATCACGGCGGACATGCACGGCCATGTCTTCTTTCCGGAGTCCCTCATCCAAACGTTCCAGCTCTTGGCGAAAATATCTTGGGAGGTAGGGAAGGAAGGAATATAGGATTGGGTGTGGCAGACCAAGTTTCTGTTTGCTTGATTAGAATGAAGACCTATAATGATGCTTCTCCCATCTTCTACTAAACATCTGCTCCCCAGGGGAAGGTGAAAAGTACTCAGTAGTTGGGAGAAGTGGGTCATTCATTACCAACACCAAATTTTCCTATCTCTACTGCATAAAGTCCCACAGAGATTGTGGCACAGCAGGCAGTACGTGTAGGTGCACAGAAAAGACAAGGGTAAGGATGACGGGAGTGCTGTGGAGCCCCCACTGCCCCCAAGCCCTGCTGTAAGTGTATTGTGGCTACCCATACCTCTTGTATGACCCCAAAGAATGGAATGGAACTTTAGAAGTCATGTGATTAAAGAAAGGACTGCATTTCTCTGATGAAGAATGGAGACAGAAATGGAGAAGGAGAGGGAGTATTTAGGTATGATGATGGTCAGTGGCACAGATGAACCTCCTCCCTCCTGCCTAGCACCATTCCAAGGGCTGCCACCAAGGGAAACTTCTTTCCCCTGGAAACACTCCTTCAGGAGGAATTTTGGCCTCTTTCTGGGAAGAGAGATACCACTTGAAAAGTTTCCAACCCACAGCCTCCAGGACACATACTTGCGCTTGACATCAAAGTCGAGGACACGAATGTAGTCTACCAGGACAGCAAAAGGCCCATCAGCAAGATGGGTGGTGGACTGCCGTAGGATCTGGTTTAACACAGTGCGATGAGTCTCTGAGGGGAGGAAGGACACCAAGAATCAGCACATCTTGGCTCCCAGAAGACTATATTACTGCCAACCAGACAGCAACTCTCTGTGTTTCAGGGAAAAAAGACCGTGTGGCATAAAAGGCCTTTCAAACCCAGGCCCTATATCACTAGCTTCATTCTTTCCCTTTCTCTCTCCTCTCCCCACCATACACTTATTCATAACATGCACTGTCACCGCCTCTCCCCTATGAAAACAACTATGAATAAAGTGTATGAAGTGACCCTGTAAAAAATGAAGCCTTCTTTTATGGGCCTAAGAGTTCCCTGTACCTGCAAAGCGAAGGAACTTCTGTGTGTCAGGGGGCAGGCTTGAGGAGATGTGCATAGACGAGGGCTCCCTGGAGAAGAATGGGTCAAGGGAGGAAGGAGTAGCTGGGGTCAGGGGGGCAGGGGAGAGTGGAGGTGGCTCGTCCTTGATGTGTGCCAGCTGGCTCTCACGGGTGTCTCTAATGGGAGGCTTGCTCTCCCGCTCTGTGGCATGGACCAGAAAGAAGGCCTCGACGGCAGGCTGTAGCACTGGGGGTAGGAATGACAGGGAAATGTTATTTTACTTTAGAAACTTCAACATATAAACCTCTTTTCCTTCATAATCAAATTACAGAGGCACAATATGTGAGAAAAAATAATGAAAACTTATAGGAGAAATACAATGTAGCAAAGAAAAATGAAGCCACAGAGAAAGTCCGAGCTTCCCTGAAACTTAAAAAAGGCAACCAGTTATAAAGATTCCCCTGATCTAAAAAGTGAAAAGATACAGCTACTAAAAGAAAGAGCCAATCTTTTTTTTGGATACTGAAGTGAGAGAAAAAACACCCCTCCTTTGAATTCTCATTACAGAGACATTGAGAGAGAGAGAGAGAGAGAGAGAGAGAGAGAGAGAGAGAGGTGATCTGGAAGGAAGAAAACTGAGTGGGCAGAAAGGGCCCGAGAGCAGATCAGCAGGGTGGGACCTTGGCCCAAAGGCCACAACTCACCTAGCACTGCATGTTGGTCATGGGATTCCTCTAGTTCCTTTAAACATTCTCCCAGCATGTCCCACAGTTCATCCAAGCTCAGCTGCTCACTGAGCAGGGGTAACTCAGGTGGCCTCTCCTCCTTTTCCTTCTCCCCTTGTGGGGTTCCATCTGAGCCTATAGGCCACAGAAAGGAGAGAGAGAAAGCTTTGAGGTTTCACCTTCATTTAGCTTTTTCCCAGATCAAATGTGCAGGCCATTAATCCAGATTTCCAATGCCAGATCAAGCAGACTGGCCCACTGGCTACTTACTAAGTAATACTGAGCAGTTATCTGAAAGCAAGCTCCAGTCCTACACTAGATGACATTTAAATTTAAATCAATTACAATTAATACAATAAAAATTTTGGTTCCACAGCTGCAGAAGCCACATTTTAAGTGCTCCATAGGCACATGTGGCCAGTGACTACTATAGACAGAGCTGGTTTACTCACTGCCTCATTAGCTTTCAAAGAATCTATGGATTATTAAATGATTTAATGCATTTCAAAAACGGATGTCCTGTGACAACCCTATTCCACAGAAATGTGTTTAGGAGGGCATCGGAAAGTATTCTACGTACAATTAACTTTTGAGAAATGCTGCTACTAATGCACCCGCAATGTGCCAGGTTCTGTTTTAAGTGCTATATATATGGGTGTGTGTTCACTTGTTCAATCTTAACTATGAACATCCCTGTTTTAAACAAGGAAACTGAAGCTAAGAGAGGTTTGCTTCATGTCCCAGAGCTAGCAAATGGCAGAGCCACCACTCAAACATATGCTGTCTCCATGTCTAACATTATCACATCATAGTTTCTTTTACTACAGGAATTGTAGTGTATGCTATAAATCTCCAGAAAGGGTGAGGTGGTGACAGTTAGTGATCTTGGTTGGTAAATGCCTATTAACATTTACAAAAGCCAGCGTTCACTGGAACAAACTGGAAAACACTGAGCTCATGTATATAGAGAACAGGGGATGCAGCAGACTGGCTTTCTCTTCTGCTGTACTGGAAACAGGAAGTAGTACTGACCAATGGACTGAGTATCCTGAGCACTGGGAGATGGCTGGTCCACATCCATGGGTGACTCCTCCCTCCGGACAGAGGCCTCCGACTGGCTTGACTCCGACTGGATAAAAGGGAGACAAAGTCACATAAAAGGGTGCAACTCTGCTTTCCTCAGGGAGAGGCTAGAGGCTGGCTCTACCCATTCTTATACATCATAAGTTTGGAAAGCTTAGAAGATAAAGCTTCCTTTATCTGGTCAAAAAACTCTGTAGCTTTCTAGAACAAAAGAATGGCCTTCCCACCTCCTTTGCCGTCCTCCACCCTGAGCTAGTAAACTTTTCCAAAAAGCTCCCTGGATGCCTGCATTGCCTCCACTGTACTCCAGGCCTATGTCCAGTTAGTTATGTCTAGTTAGACACCAGACCTGAAGACTTCTTCTGAGAACAGATTGCATGCGCGTGCGCGCGCGCGCACACACACACACACACACTCCTCAGGTGAGCACACTGTAGGTTTGGCTCTCTGTTTCTGTTTGCTCAGAAAAGGAGAAATAAGGGACAACCTTTGATGGGTGGGAGTATTCACAAAGCCAACATCTGTCCTTTTGGGTATGGGAAAGATGGCGCAGAAAATACTCCAGAATAATAGTTGTTTTCCCTTTCTACTGTGTTGGGAGTCACAGCTCTCAAATTCTACGATGTTCTCAGCATGCTCAATGAAATCACACTGTGTTAAATAGAAGTAATATGCAAAGAAAAACCAGGCCTCAGGATACCTTTATTTCTTGGATCTTGGGAAGGTGACTTGCATGTTGCAAGGACAGGAAAACAATGAGAGTGCCACAGCATATAGACATGATGCTAGGCTTTTCCCGCAGCTACTCTGTGCTGGGATCCCAACAATGAGTTTGCTATCTAGGAACCTGAAGGTTTCTTCCTAAAAGTGCCTAAGTGCCTAGGTGCCATGGTACCAAGAGAGTGTGGAGAACAGAAGCAGAGGCCAGGGTAGATAGACCAGCCATCATAGCCTAGAAGAGGCTGCATGGGATGTATACCAAGCCTGGGGGCATTACAAGGGCAGGATTCCTGATGTACTTGCATTATTCCATGAGACTGAAAAACCTTTATCCCACACCCCCTCAGAACCCAGACACTAAGCATTATGCAGTTTGCAAAAGCGCCACTGTTGACTGGATAGCTGGGAGGGGGGTATGATGGCCAAGCTTTAAGTCACATCAATCCAAAACAATGAACAAACAGTAGAGAAAACATCAATAAGAAAGTAACCCTGTTGTCCGGAAGCATTCATATAGCAAACTTAATGCAAAAGCATACAAGGTAAGGGCAGTGAAACCCCACTGATAATGTGGTGGGGAAGGGGAGAGAGACAAATGAATGAGGGGCCACAGGCATCATGCTAACCGTTGCTGCTTGTTGCTGTCTCCGCGCCCTTTGACCCTCACGTACCATTTGTATAATGGCATCAGCCTCAGCCTCCAGCTGCCGAACAGCTGCCTGGATGCTGCTAGCTGAGCCTAAACCGGAAGAACCTGGGAGAAAGAAAAAAAAAAAGGCAAGATATAAAAAGTAGAAATGAGGGAATGCCCAATATTCTCTCTCCCATCTCCTGGGCTGCCACAGGGCATCTTGCTGAAGTCTTTGAGCTTTAGCTCAGGCAGCTTCAGAGTGCTCTTCACCAGGCACTAAGAACTACCATTACAAGTAAGGGCAGGGGACATGGTGCTAGGCAGATGGATAGTGGCAGGTGTAGAGGGTTCTGTGGGACAGGAGAAAAAGAGATAGGATTTGGCAGGCCACAGCTGAGGCAACATGGCTGCAATGTTTTAGTCAGGAGTGATCAAAGAAGCAGAAAGGAGACACACTCAGTGCCTTAAATCTTGCTCAACAAAAGAGCTGCCCCCAGTTTCTTTGCCGGATTTCCACTCTCCCTTAATTCTCACTTGCCCTAATGAATTTCCTATGCAGAGAGCTTGAGTGACATATAGAACGCAGCCATCAACAGCCTAGGAAAGGATCATCACTTCCTTTTTTGAAAAGGTTAAGCAGGATGGAAACATGACATTAAGTCCTGCCCTCCAGGGACTCTGAGTTTGCCACCACCAACCCTGCCCCTCAACTGGACACTCCAGTTTCATACCTAGCCTGCCTGTCTGCTTGGCTTTCTTGTTAGCTCGGCGTGTGTCGTCCCGGAGCTGGATGATGACCTGCAGTACCCTCAAGAAGAACTTCTGGGTAGACGTCTTGGATGTCAACATGGACATAGAAGGCAGCTGGAGCTCCCGGCCACCCAGAGGTCGCTTCTGAGATGCCACAATTACCACATTCTCAGCCATGTCAAACCTGGATGGTGTAGAGGTGGCTTGCGTATACTGACAGCATCAAAGCATAAACATCCAGAACGAGCAGGGCTTTTTGGTGTCAACCAGAGGGTTAAAGAATCTCAGAAGGAAATCCCCAAAGTGGGAAAAAATAAGGTAAAGCATGTATAGGACAGATAAGAAAATCTGCCCAAAGAGGGGAAACAACACCGCCAACAACAACACCACCAACAACACCACCACCAGGAAACCAACAAGAGCCACCTTTTAGAATACCCCAGATTCCAGCCCCACAGCCAAATGGGTGGCAACCACCCACCTGCTCTGCATTTTGCCTTTTAGCTTGGTGGTCTGTGGCTGCTCCTCAGGCAGGCCATCAGGAGAGAGGGTCTCACACTGGGCTCGTCGCTGCTGTTCTAGGTTGTATTCCCGTAACTCAGCCAAAAGGGTACCTGGTCAGGCAGAGGAGCCAGCAAGTGTTCAGAGACTCCCCTAGTGAAGCAGCTGAAAGCCAAACTTTTCCAAGAAACCTGCCCAGGCTGTCTTCTTTGCTCAGCTGCAGAGAATCTGGAGTGAACAGGAATTCTGCTGTTCACCTTACTACGTATGTTCATGGATCAGCCATTCAGAGACTAGCAATATACCCTGCCTCAGGAATCTGTTCAATCTACACAAAATGCAGCTCAGTGCAGAGGGGGAAAAGTATCAGTTTCTGAGGTGATCTCAAGCAAACTGCTTAAACTCCTCTCCAAGTTCACGAATCTATCTTGATAACGAGACTAACACTGACTAACCTCACAAGGCAGTTTTGAATATTAGGAGATAATAGCAGTAGAGTAGGTGGGACACTGCCTGGCCCATGGGTATTGAATGGTACGACTCAAGGAAATCAGAGACTGGCCAAACTCCTTCTGGAAGAACCTTATAGTTCTCATGTAACAAATACTCTGGGTTATACAGTCTAACCAATACCCATATCACCTCTGCTCTAGGCACATTTGTGAGAAGGAGATAACTAAGCAGGTAGCTGAGATCTAGGGCGATCCATGATTGGGTTGGGGGTGGGAGAGAGCAAAGAGACTCTCTATGCTTAAAGAAAATCTGGCTCTACTCCTCAATTCAATCAGTTTATCACCCTGGGTTTTAGTTTTCTTCTTGATTAACAACAGGGAGACTGAAACTAGACAATTTGCAAGTGTTTTTAGAACTTCTGTACCCTCACAACTGCACAAAGGCAGGGGATATCTACCACTTGGACTCTCAATTCTTGAGCCTAAGTGAAGTGCAGGTGTATCTCTGAGGTGGGAAGCTGCCTTAGCAGGCTCATCACAGGGCTCTTGTAAGTGCCCAGAATGGAGAAGCAAAAGAGCACTGCTGGTCCTATATGTACTCATTTTCCTTTACTAAGCACTGATTACAAGGCATGTGCCAGGCACTGGGAATGTAGAGAGAAGCCCAGCCCTGTTCTCCCTGAACAATAAGTAGAGGGAAACAGATGACAACTCAGTATTATCAGTGCTGCAACAGAGGAGAGGACAGGGGCTGTGCTACAGAAGCACAGAGGAGTTTGAGTCAACCTGGAGATCCAGGAAGGCTTCCATAAAGAGGTGACCCCTCATTGGAAAGCTTTAGAAAGACAAGATGCTTTACTCTGGTTATTACCTATCTGTTTACAAAGAGTATAACCCAGATGGCGAGCTCCATTCAGTAGCAGCTTGAGAACAGTGTCCCGGGTTGCAGGGTCCCCCCGAGAGAGCTGCAGTAACACATTTGCTGCATCCTCTAGACCTTCTTCAGAACAAGAGTGGGATGTCAACACCTGGGGGAAAGAAAAAGGGTAAGCCTCAACTTGAGTATGAAAACTTTATCTATTCCCATCCACCATTTTCCCCTCAATCTTAGGAATTCAGAAGAGCTTGGACTCACCTCCACAGAGAGCTGTAGCTGGTTTTCAGTGAGGCCAGAAGATACCATCTTAAAGTCTGCACTGCTGCTGCCCCCATCACCCATCTTTGCTGGAGATTTGCTGACCTTAGTAGTTGTAGAAGCTTTGAGGAATCAGATGGAACACTGTAAGCCTCTAATAAAACTCTGTGAAAAACAATCTGAGGAGTTTGAAGTGGTGGGGGGGTGGAAGGTTGGGGTACTAGGTGGTGGGTATTATAGAGGGCACAGATTGCATGGAGCACTGGGTGTGGTGAAAAAATAATAAAAACTGTTATGCTGAAAATAAATAAATTTAATTAAAAAAAAAAAGAAAACCTCACATGACAGAACCAGATAATCACTGAACTGTCCAGAGCTTCACTATCGTAAAGTAGTACAAATGAAAAGCCACCCACCAAAGCTAAATCCAAATGACCTGGGATGTCAAGGACTCTCATGACCTACCTTTTAAAGTGACAAAGAATCTCAAACATTTCTCAATTGTTTCCCTACCATCAGAGCCCCCTCTTCAAAACTTTTTTTCCAGTAATTTTTACCAGTATGCTATAGGGCTCATTCCTTTTACTTCCTAGGATAGCCTGGCTATTCTACCCTTATTCACACGGTATCCTGTTGGCTCTTAAAACTTTTTCCTGAGATTGGTTCCCTCAACCAGGATGAAAAGGCTGGGAGTTCTTTAAAAATAGGGACTTTCTTTCTCTCTCCTCCTCCTTTTGGTGCTTAGCCTAGGGAAGCCATATTCAGTGAATGCCCGCTGGTCTTCGGGAGTGTCTGTGTGGGTAGGTGGATGAGTGTGGGGAAGAGAATGATGGAGAGAGAAAACTGGGACTGAGGGGGGGAAAAATGAACACATTTGGCTCTTGCAAACACAAACCAAGCCGAATGCTATCATTAGGGAGTAATACCTGGATGGGGGAGTGGAGGGTGAGGTGGGTGTCCATACCCCAAAGCTCCCAGCCTACATCCACACTTACTTGAAACAGTAGTGGTAGCAGTCGTGGGGGTAGTCACCGTGGTCGAAGCAGCTACGGCAATGGTAGATACAGCCGTGGCAGCAACCAGAGCTGGAGCAGAAGTGACAGGGGTGGTTGCAGCAGGGGGAGTGGGCGTGCTGGAGGCAGCAGTGGTAGTGGTGGTAGATGTGGTTGAGGTGGCAACAGTGGTGGAGGAAGCACTGCTGCCAGAATTAGCCTGTGTTTCCGACACTTTGTTTTCTGGGAGAGCAATTGAGATGAGAGAAAGGAGTCTGAGGAGTTTCTCAGTTAAGAGAGAGCTCCGGCGGATGACTGGGTGTGACAACATGTTCATGAGCTGCCCCAGTGGAGAGGCCTCGAGGCTGTATGGGGAGGTTTCCCCCTCACCACCAGCGCTCACTGGCACTGACTTCACGGAGTTCTTGCCTTTCCGGCTGACATTCATGTTGTCCAGTTTTACCAATAAGTCCCAGAAGTCTGTGCAAATGCCACTGCTGGTGGACTGTGAAGAGCATGGGCTGCAGGCCTGCTTATTACTGCCCCTCTCCCGATCGCTCTCACAGTTTGTTTCTTTGGTCCGCTGCTGTGTAAAGTGGCTGGGAAATACCTGCCGGCAAAAGGAGGACAGGATTGGTCTAAGGGTCTACACAGAAAATACATCTTCCTGACAAGGAGAGACAACTGATTCCTAGACACACCATTCTTCTGAATAGCTTTGGTGACATGGGAGAAAGATCATATATGAGTTTTATCTAACTGATGGTGAAGTGGCCTAGAGAAGCAAACAAGGGGTTTGTAGGGAGATGATTAGCTAACCTCTGAGCATCTGTCTCTGTACTTAAGAAATGGGGAGCATAATCATGCTCTATCAAAAAAACGGCCAAGATTAAAGGAGATAATGTATTTTTGCATAGTGCCTGGTACGAGGTAGGCCCTCAAAAATGGCAGCAATGATTATTAAAAATAAGACTGAACAGGGGCACCTGGGTGGCTTAGGTGCTTAAGTGTCTGCCTTCGGCTGAGGTCATGATCCTGGAGTCCTGGGAGCGAGCCCCATATCAGGCTCCCTGCTCAGTGCGCCGTCTGCTTCTCCCTGTCCCCTCCCCCACTTGTGCTCTCTCTAATAAATAAAAACTTTTTTTTTTTAAAAAAGGAGCAGGTTCTAGGTCCAGGTCCATCACTTACTAGCCACATGACAAAGCCATTAAAAATTTCTGTACCCTAGCTTCTTCATTTGTAGAATGGGGATCATACAGACCACTGAGAGTTTTGATAACCAAATGCACAAAAATTATAAAAAGTGAAAGTAAGAACCCCACAAAATTATTTACTGGATAACTCCCAGAAATAATACGTGCCTGAGGATTAATAGTGCAGAAAGACCTGCTAGCTTTCTCAGAGTTCAGATTTCATCTAGGTTGTGGCTGTGACCCCCCCTTCCATCCCCAAGGGTTGGGTTCAAGCTCCTCACCTTGGCCAATTGAATGAGTGTGTCCAAAACATGTCTGCAGACAACAGGAGCAGCCTGGGGGTGGATGTGGACGGTGGAGCCACTGCTTGCATGCTTCTCAGTGTGTTTGCGACCCCCTGAACGCTGGATCTGGAATATATTAGTCCTGCAGCCTAGGGCTGCATCCATGGATACTGAGAGCCAGGAAAGCTGGTTGGAACTCTTAGACTCCATCTTGTGTAGCAGGTCCAGTGGCCGGTTCTCATGACTGCTCGACCCACAGCTTTTGCTTGACTTTTTGCCCTTCTCCTCACTTGAGGAGAGCTTCGGTGTTTCAATGCATAGCTCACTCTCACTGCTGCGCTGCAAAATGGAGAGCAGACTGCGGATGACCCAGTGGCGGGTCTGGGCATGGTAGCAGAGATTTCTCAGTACTCGGTGTAGACGGCTAGTATTAAGCTTTGGCTCATCCACGAAAAGCAGGACCAGGAGACAGGATAGGGCTTCATGGTCCAGAAGTAGCCGTCCTCGGAGGCGGAGGAGAGTGTCCACATTACTGCCAGAAGGCCTGGAACAGAGCATGGTTTCTAGGTAACACTTCAGCTAGAGCTCGGGGATTAGGTATAGCCCAAGGGAAGGGGAATGAGCTACATACTTCCAAGGAGGCATAAGGGAAGAGTGTCTAGTCTAAGTGTTCTTAACAGTAAGAAGAGCTGCCCTCTTGTGTATCTACTGGGTACCAAGTACTCTATAATCCATACCAACTGGTATGGGGCTGCTGAAAAGACCAAAGAACTGTCCATTTTTGAGATGATGAACAAGAGGCTCAAACAGGTTAAGTGACTGATTGCCCTACAACAGTGTCCATACTAACAATTGGTGAAGTCAGACTACACTTAAGGTCTTAAAAAACAAACCAATAATGCTTATTTCCTACCTTCTCTAGCCTATAAAGGATTTGCCTGCCTCACTGGGACTGATCACTCCCTTTATATTTTGGCATGCTGGGTGCAGTCTGCTTCAGCCTGGGTAGTAATGAACTCTTCTTCCACAGCCTAGATGTTACAAGCTCTCGGCAAGTGGCTTTCCTTACTATAACCACAGCTAGCACCTGCTGCCAGTCTGCCTTACTTTGTGATTATGGTCTATGGTAGCTACACCACCCCAAAGCTGTGTCTTTCTGAAGGGGGAGTCCAAAGATCTGGCTCCCCTACTCATTCAAGGCAATATCCTAGAGAGATCATCCAGTCTCTCCACCTATAAATTAAGGAAGTTGGACTAGCAACAGAAGTGAGAGGTGGTATGGCAATAAAACAATAAAACAATAAAAAATAAATTAAAAAAAAAATAAGGTACCTGTTATGGCTGCTGCTACCCCCCATCTGGAAGGTGCCACCTCTCTGCACAGCAAGGCGAGTGTACTGGACTCCACGGTTGCCACTGAGGCGACTGGTGAAAGCTGGAAGGAAAGAAAAAGGAAAATGAAACTGGGGAGGTGGTTGGTGAGCTGGGTCCAATAAGAGAAAAGGGGAACAACAGAGCCTCATGTGGCCAAAACCAAACATTTCAGAGCCCTCCCACTTGCCTCCCTCTGTACCGGGGCTTCGGAGGATGGCAGAGAGTGCAGAGGTGCTGCTGTGGCCAAAGAGCCGCTCATGCATAAGTTGTCGCTGCCGGGCTTCCTGCTCTCGCCTCAGGGCTTGAGCCTCAGCAGCAATGTCAGGTGGCATCACAGCCAACACACTGTCCTCCATGTCCTCCAGGACACTACGGCGCAGGTCTGAGGGCAGGGTCTGGATGAAGGTCACAGGGTCCATGGGGGTGTCTGAACTGGCATTCTGTGCCAGTTCCCGTCGCTGCTGCTCAGCTCTCTGCTGTGCCAGCACCTACGGAGCAGAAGAAGTCAATGGGGGCATACCCATAGCTAGGCAGCCTAGCCCCACCAGCTCCCTGCTCACATACTTCCTCCTGGATGGCTGGAGGCAGGGCAGCCAGGAACTCAGGGCTCACTTCAGTCACACCAGGATTGCCCACCACTGCAGGAGCTGAACTATTTGCTGAAGGGGCAGTCCGAGTTGGTGGACGGATACCCAGCTGGTTCTGCAGGACTTCCCGGCGGATGTCATCAGGCAGAGCAGCCAGAAAAGAGGGGTCCACACCTTCGGGTAGACTGATACCTGAGGGGAGGCACAAAATGTGAAGGGACTCCCATTTCTACCAACGCTTAAAATGTACTCGGAGTAAAGAGACCCATGGCCTTATTTAACCTCAATGCATGCAAAGGACAGAGGACACAAAGAGGGCCCCTTCACCTTCCCTAGGCTCAGTAAAGCTCTTATTATGTGCCATAGTCTTCGTGTATGCTGTCACTGAATCTTCACCAAGACCCTACCACGTAGCTATTATCAATCCCCCTTAGTACTGATAAGGATCAGAGAAGTTAAGCAATGGTTCCAAGTTCTGAAGGTAGGTGACTACAGAGGGGGTAACCTGAGCTAAGATCTGTTTGACTCCAAAGCCTGGGCTCATTCCATCATGCAGCACCAGCACTCCCTTACTGCTGGACCTCCTCCCATAGGTATGCCACCTTCCATGTGGGTGGGACAATTTAACTGGCAGGAATTTCCACGCCAAAGGCTCCTAGAAGCCTACATAACCCTAGGATGGCCTAAGCACACATGGAGCTCACCTGCAAGGGGATCTTCTTCTTCACTGCTTGTTGAAGGGAGTGGCTCTTCTAGTATTCCCCGGGAATCTGCTCCAGAAATGGCCACAGCAGAATCTCTGGTGGAAGAACTCTCAGAGGATGCAGGGGGAGAGCTAAAGAAAATAATTTTCAGGTTGTTCTAGTATTAATGTTTCCCCATTTATAAAATACTCCCATAACACCCCACTCTCATAGAAGCCAGGATGATTTCCCCAGTGCACCAAGCATGTGCAAGAGTTAACAAATATGCATGTGGCTTGAAATATCCACCAGCACATTCTGCTTTCCTCTTGTTCACACAATGCTTACCTGTCCTCAGGGGGCTGGGTAGGTTCCCCTGATGTATCGCCCCTGCCTTGCACTTCTGTCACAACAGGTGGGGCATCCCCAGGAGTGGAGCTGCCTGCTGTGGGTTGCTCAGAACTGCCAGCTGCTGAGGTGTCACCCACAGCCTCCTCCAGGGTACAGGAAGCTAGGCTACTGGTGTCCATAGGAGAGCCTTCCAGTTGACTGCTGACAGCTGTCAGTGCATCAGAATCTTCAGCTCTCTCTGGGGAAAGAGAGGCTAGGAGGAAGTCACATGGAGAGGTTAGATCTCTGCCTAGAAGAGGGGGCCGAATTAAGATGCAGCCAGATTAGACTTCTCAATTCTCTACTGTCTTGCTCGCCTGACATTCCCCTCAGTCTCATATACTTTATAAAGCTCAGCTCAATTCCTCATGATGTTCCTGGTATGCCTGTGAAACACCTTTCCCTAGGCACCCCAGGTAAGGAAGGGAGTCTGTCACTTTCAGATTCCATGCAGGCACCACTTGTACATGCATGTTGATTTTGTTTACCTAAAGAAGGGTCCTTGAAATAAAAAACTCCTATGCCTTAAAGTTTTTCCAGAGCCTATCACAGGCAGCATGGTGCAGAGCAGGAATAGCAAACAAGTCTCAATTTACCCTGTTGGAACACTGCTGTGAAGAATTTTGAGGCCCCACTGCAAACCACTGGGAAATAGTGGCATGAGATGAACAGTGTTTGCCAGGATGGGAGAGATGTGTGTGTGTGGGGTGTGGGTGATGTGCTTGCCATGCCTAAAGGGTGCTGAAGGAGAGCAAGCTTTAAAGTCACACAACAGATCTGGATTTTTCTCAGCTCAATCACTTATTGAATGGTCTTGGGCTAATAATCTCATGTGGGTTTCAGTTTACTCACGGAGATAATACTATCTACTTTGGAGGGTTGTTTCTGTTTGGACGTTTATTTACTATTTTTTAAAAGTAACTTCTATCCCCAATGTGGGGCTCAAACTCACAACCACGAGATCAAGAGCTGTTGCATGCTCTTCTGACTGGGCCAGTCAGGAGTCCCAGGAAGGTTGCTTTTATTTATTTATTTTTTTAATTTTTTAATTTTTTTTTTTAAAGATTTTATTTATTTATTTGACAGAGAGATCACAAGTAGGCAGAGAGGCAGGCAGAGAGAGAGAGAGAGAGGAGGAAGCAGGCTCCCTGGCTGAGCAGAGAGCCCGATGCGGGACTCGATCCCAGGACCGTGAGATCATGACCTGAGCCGAAGGCAGCGGCTTAACCCACTGAGCCACCCAGGCGCCCGGAAGGTTGCTTTTAAAGAAGTAACAGGCTTGCCATGATAGCCCAGGAAAAGTGATCACCTCAATAAACTGTTTGCATTATCACCTGTATCATTCGACACTCAGATACATGATCTTGAGTCCACAGAGAAGAAACCTCAACTTTAGCTAAGAAAGAAAATATGCAAGCTAAGATCCTACTCTCTGAGGACCCGAACTTCTACTATTTCTTTAAGGACAGTAAAAAACTCCAAAGATGTCCATTTTCCCTCCTGTTAAATCACCCTTCACTCCTTACCCAAACCTTGAAATTCTACTCACTTATAGTAGGAGCTGGGGACAACTCCATCTGAGTTGTTTCTGCTTCTCCACTTGGCCTTGTGGGACCCAATTCCTCTGACTCTACAGGCATCAATAGCTGTGCAGAGC
>NC_081575.1:78631396-78666487 GCF_022355385.1 Mustela nigripes | reverse complement strand
CAAAGAGAGAGTGAGCACAAGCAGACAGAGTGGAAGGCAGAGTCAGAGGGAGAAGCAGACTCCCTGTGGAGCAAGGAGCCCGATGCGGGACTCGATCCCAGGATGCTGGGATCATGACCTGAGCCGAAGGCAGCTGCTCAACCAACTGAGCCACCCAGGCGTCCCTGTCATGATTTTTGATAGTTCAAAGAGATGTGTTGCCCCATGATAGAATATGAGATATACACCACTTAAGATATAGCCTAACCAATAACTTTAAATTGCTCCATTAAGCTTCTAGCTCTAATTAGAAGTTTAGAGAAAACAGGAAGTAAAGGAATTGCAATGGGCCAAATCTAGAAGGCAAGACATTCTGCAGGACGGCAGGCCTGACCACCTCAACAAGTTAGTGTCACTAACAGAAATAAAATGAAGATTAAAAAAATTAAGGTTCTGTGTTAGAATAACAGAGATTCAGAGGACATAATCAGAAGTAATGCAAGATCTGTAACTAGATTCTGGTTTGCACAAAAATTTTTGAATATGGATTTGGGCATTATATATAAAGGATGAAAATTTACTTACACCGAAAGGTAGACATAGTGACTGAAAAAAACCAAAAAACCCCCCAACCCAACCCAGGTTACACAACAACATATGTAACATCATTTTAGTAAAAAATACATTTTGTATGCATGTGAAGAAAACCACTGAGAGATATGTGGTAGGTAACAGTGATATCTGAGTGGCAGTGATATCTATTTTTGCTCATCTGTAGTTCTCATGATACACATATAATTTTACAATAATAGGTTATTTTTAATTAAGGTGGGGGAAGCTTGGGAAAAAATTATTCATACAGTCTAACTCTGGAGTTTGCAGGACATGAGAAAACTAAGGCCTGAAGAAAGGCAAAGTGTCTTGCTTAACCACGATATTAAGAACTCAGGTTCCCACCTATATCCAAATCATTCCTATCACATTTGTGGCTCACTACTCATCTGACGAAGATACAGGAAATACAAGCAAATGAAGAAATAAAAGCAGCATGACTAAAGAGAGGGCAAAAGCCTGCCACTGGGGTTCAGGAATAACTTTACCTAGACAGGTCCAGACTGTGAGGCACTCTTGCCAGGTCATTAACCAGTCCCTTCTTTAGGAAGAGTCGAATGATGTTGTTCATGCCATTGTGCTGGGTCTTGGCTGTGGCACTGCTGTAGAAGCTGGAGGTGGAGGGGCAGGACTCCATGATAGTACTGATGATACACATCACTGCCTGAAGCCTGGGAGAGAAGTGTGACACCTCTATCATATGAATACTGCCTGTTATTGGTGTCTTCACTAACTCACCTCAGATAACCCTCCGGTGCCCTCAGTATTTCCTTGTGGAAGGAACATTGAAAAAGGTGAGAGCTCACTCCCTGAGTGGTAGCACTTAGTTTTCTTTACACATAATTTAAAAAGTGAGACTGAATAGCCTGTTGAACATCAAGACCTCAGAAATATAATGAAAACATCCCTTTGTTTTTTTCTCTAAGCTGTATCCTCTTCCAAATGTAATCAATACTCTAGGTATCTGGAAGCACTAGAACTACTTGAGAGGACCAGAGGATATACAGTGCCAGTGGGACCAGAACTCTTGTTCAAGTGCAAGGAATCCCATGGACAAGGAATGCAGTAAGGGGATGCTATTGGTTACTAGCACTCCATCAGGCATGGATTTTACCTGGCATGTTTCTCTGTACTCTCAGCCATAGCCAGTGCCCGTCCCAGGGCTGCCTTTACTTCATTCACAAGGGCCACCTGGGCATCTGTGCCACTCCCTGCAGCAGCCAGGCTTGCGAGGAATAAGCGGGCCAGGGCAGGTGTGTCCTTGTCTTCCGCATTCTGGGTATGTGGGAGGAGGTGGTCCAGAACAAAAGCTAGCACACTGCAGTCCTGAAAAGTCATTAACCATGATGTTTACTCACAAGCATAATTATGCCATATTATTTGCATATCAACAAGGTACATATACAGAGATTTGATCCTTCAAGTCATCCTGTCAATTATCAGGTCTACTTTACAGATGAGAAGACCAAGGGTTGAAGGTACATGCTAAGCGAGTAGCAAATCCAGATTTTATGCTTTTAAATCTCATTCATTTCTCATTACACAGTTTAAGCACCTTTACTTACATGTCACTTGGCATTTCTCAAACACTTTTATGTGTGATATTTGACAGAACTGTTCACAGTAAACCTATAGAACAGTTAAGCCAAGTTCAATATCTTCCCCGTCTGACAGACGGGTAATCTGAGGCCCAAAGAAACATGGCCTGCACAAAAAACTTAGCCCATGGAAAGGATTCAAATCCTGATTCATAATTGAGTGCTACAATTCCTTCAGTATTCTATTAAATTGTAATATTTACCAATACCTACAACATGCTAAGGAATGTGGGCTAAAAAGTGGCAGGAGTTCGAACAGTAGTCACAGATATGGATATGCAAACATATTTAATGAAGAGTTACATAAAATAGCAAAAAAGGTCCAACAAGGGAAGGAAACTGAGACTTGTTCCTTCTTTCTAACAATCATTTCTGCCCTGGTAATTCCTTACATTAGAAAGGAACTTAAAGTTCTGTTGTCATTCAAGCAGATTTTGGATCAAAATACATAAATAATTTCATAATTAGAAAGAGATGATGGTTGCACAAACACTTAATGTACTAAATGCAACTCAACTATACACTTAAATGCTTAATTTTATGTAAAATTTGCCTCAATAAAAAAAAAGCACTAAAGAATTGTAAAGTCTAGATAATTAAGTAAGGTAGCCTAGTTAAGATGGAACTTGTTAGAAATAAAAAATTCCCAGTAGTGAATACAATACAAAATTGTATAAATATGTTATGTGACATTATTACTAAAAACTGGAAAAAAAGCTTTGCAATTTGGGAAAGCAGTGTGATGCAGTAAAGAGACTTGGATTTGTAATCAGAGACCTGGGTTCCAATTCTAATCCTGCTCCTCTGCAGCTGACCTTGAGCAAGCTAACCTTTCTGAGCCTTCTCTACTTTTCTGTTAAGGGTGGCAATACCAATCACCTTCCAGTCCTGAGGGAAGGATCATCAATAGCATTTATAAAGCACCTAGGAGTACCCAGTACCACAAGGTCACGTGACATGTATTAAACACATGCTTAATAAATTTACAATTAAATGTCTTATTCCACCAGAAACTACAACTGACGTAGTGATTAAAAACTTTCAAATAAAATTCCTAATGTATGTTTAATACACGTAACTCCACAAAAATACTTGTATCCAGAATATGTGAAGAATTCAATAGAAAACAAGAATACAAGACTTGGACACATCACAGGAGAATATCCAAATGGCCAATAAAGACAAGGATATTTTAACCACAATGCAATACCACTACAAATCCACTCGATCAGCTAAAATGAAAAATGAGAAAAATACCAAGTGTTGGCAAGGAGGTGAAACAACCTGAACTCCCATATACCATGCTTGGTGATAATATAAATTGACACAACCACTCTGGAAACTTTTGGCACCATTTGCTAAAGCTAAAGAGACCAGCAATTCTATTTCTAGGCATATACCACCTAACAGAAACAACACTTGTACAGTTTGATCCTTGAACAACATGGGTTTGAACTGTATGGGCCCACTTATATGCACCTTTTTTTTTTTAAAGTGGAATAAATTTAAAAGTGTAAATATATTTCTTCTTACGATTTTCTTAATCATATTTTCTTTTTTCTAATACATATAGCCATACAAAGTACGTGTTCATTGACTGTTTATGATATTGGGTAAGGCTTCTGGTCAACAGCAGGCTACCAGTAAAGTTTCTGAGGAGTCAAAAGTTATATGCGGATTTTCAACTGCATACATGGAGTGGGGGAAGGGTGTGTTGGCACCCTTAACACTTGTGTGTTGTTCAACGGCCAACTGTGTATGTTCACCAAGACATGTTTAAGAATGGACTGTAGCAACACTACTTTTAATACCTCTAAATGGAAAACCACCTAATTGTCTCTCAGCACTGGAATGGATAAGATTGTGTTACATTTACACAAGGGAACTCTATATAGCGAATAAACTACAACCACACAGAAAAATCAATTTTGCGAACACATTAAACAAAAAAGAATCCAGACACAAAGGAGTATGTACTATAAGATTCCATTTATATGAAGTTGCAAAACTAACCTGTGGCAATAGAACTCAAGATAATGGTGACCTTATAGAAGCTTAAAGGGGAGGGGGAAATGTACAAAGGAATGAAGGGGTAAGCTTTTATGGAATTTGTAACATTTTAATTTGGGTAATGGTCACCTAAGAAAAAGTGATGAATTATTCAGGAACTGTCTATCTTTGTATGTATTTTAAAAACTTGGATTAAAGCCAAAATAGCTTAAAAAATGGCAGCTGCTTTCTTATTCTTTGCCTGCAACATTAATGTCCCCATTCTACTCTCAAAACCTTTACTACTTACTAACCATAAAGTTACAATATGACAACCCAAAACAAGATCCACTTTATGAAAAAAAATTCCCTGGGCACCCCTTTTACATATATGGGAACATCATCTAGTTTCTTAGAGTGCCCTCTCACTTGAAAAATAACTTAAAGATAATTCCGTATCAGGACATACAAAATATGACTTCATTTTTTTCCAAGCTCTGAAAGTGCTTATATTCCATAGTACCAATACTATTAACCACATCAGGTGTCTTAGCACAGGTGCTGAGTACAATTGGAAGATAAACACCCATATTCTTGTTTATTTGGCTTATTCTACAGTCCCCTTAGATACCCTTATGCAAACAAACTACCTTTTCCCTTCAAACCATTTTCTTCTACTAACATAAAAAGGAATGGAAAATCATAAAACATCAAGTCCTTGATTTTGTTTTCTTCCAATTCTTGTCTATTTCTACCTTTAAAATATCTCTTCAACTCACCTATTTTTTCCTGCGACTTCACCAAGATGCTGTATTACCTAGATTGCTATCTAGATCAGATTTTTAACTGCTCTGACTCCAAACCTTGCCTTTTGTAGCTGCCATACTGCAGACCAAGTAGTTTTCTACAAAACAAATTAACAAATGGCACCAACTCACTCCCTGTAATGAGCCTGATAGCACCACATCACTGGAAAATGTCTAACTTCTTCATTGTATCTTAAGAGGCCTCTGCCTGGCAACACTGGGCTAGCATGCATAGGTTCCCAGCAAAGAGTGAGACACATCTGTATCCAAATGTTAACAGTATAAAGCCTCAGACGTACTGGAAATATTACCTCTTTAATCAGCTCAGACTGGCCCACAGTGTAGCTGTAGTTGGCAATCAGGGTAGCAATACCAACATAGGACCTCACCAACTCTGCCAGAAGACGAAGAATAGTGGAGGTGGGCATTAAAGGTTTGCTGCCTTTGCCTTTCTGCTTGCCTTCCTCAGAGGCCCGGTCCCCTTCTTTATCTTTCTTCCCATCCCGAGACTCCTCTGGAGTTGATGCTGTTGAGAAAGAGCCAAACTCTGGTTCAATTTCACGTTGAAATATTGGCAAACATCAAGTCTCAAGTGCAAGGAGAATACTCCTCCTCCTCCACTTTAGGACAATGGTACAAACTGAAAGTCCCCCTCACAATGCAGCAGAAGGACAGATAGCTAAGATGACAGGTACAGCAGGGAGGCTATTCACGTATCTTTTGTCACTCCCCTTCTTTTACACATAGTTTTATGCTCCAGAAATACTGTATACTCCAAAGATGCCTTATACATCTTTTTACCTTTTCCTTCCCACATGTCTCCCTGGCATGCATTTACTTATCTAGCTTAGCTCAAAAGCTGATCTCCTCTATAAATGCTTTCCTGTCTCATCCAGGAATACTGAGAGGCTATTAATCACATGCCCTCTATATTTTATCCCAGCAGTTATATCAAGTACAATGTCTCCTTGCTTAGATCTCAAAGATCTTCTCTATCCAAGGAGCAGCAGCTCTTGGAAGGCATCCTTAAAACTGCTTCCACATGACAATGTTAGAAGGCAAGAATCCACCACATAAACCTTAGAGCTAGAATTGTGTCACTGGCACCAAAGCTCTATAAGCCAGCATGAAAGCCAACAAAAGAAATATATGGGGTGGTTTAAAGAGTACCTCTAAAGGATCGTACCATAGCAACCATTACTTGGTTATGTCAGTTTTATTAATTTTAACATATAGATACCTTTATTTACAGAATACTGAGCTCACCCTTGGGAAAAGTTCATTTAGATAAGTAAATGCGACAATTATGCCTATATTCCCATACCTCCTGCCCAAGACACCCAACCCAGTTTCTTTGTCCTCTCTAGAAATAAGAACAAGAGAAAGTAAACCATTACCTTCTCCTTGGGATGTCCCAGATGTGGATGTCTCAGTGGAGGCACCATCTGCAGCAAAGACCTGACTCTATAGAAGAATATTCATGAGCCATTATTAATTTCAAAGACAATTATCCCTAAATGGTAGGATCCCTTCCCAGGGTACTCATTGTAAATGCTACAGATTATCTTTAGCCGATCTTTTAACCACCTTTACCTGCTATATACTATAATCTGTGGGAATCAATCATTATAAACAGTGACTGGGAGATTGGGGAGCGAGGACAGGGAAAAATGAGAATGAAAAATCAATTTAAGGAAATGTTTCCAATCCAAACAGAGACAAATCCCAGGGACACCCTAAATTTATTTTCATTTTTAGGCAACAGATAATTGACAGGTATATCAAAATCAGTACCTTTGAAATTTCCCAAGCATAACCCTAAATATGGAGAACACATAGGTATTGGAAAGGGAAAAGGAAATAGGAGGTTGGAATTGACTTACATTAATGGAAAAACCTGACTGTGTATCAAAGTCACTGCTCTGACGAGTAAGTGACCGGTACTGCTGGTATACATCATCACCCATGTCTTGTAGGAGTTGGCCAACCTCTTGGGTCATACCCCCAGGTTTAGGGTCAGATTTCTCTGCTAGAAAAGCAAACAAAAACAAAACTCACCTGTAACTGTGCAACGTCAATGCCTATTTGGCAGCTTGGTCAATTTTGCTCCAACTTACCGTGACTATTTATATGGTGGTATTGCCAGGCTTTCACTTAAGAGGAGAAATGTAGTATAATCAAAAGAGCATGGATGAAAGGCTCATTCTTTCACTAACTAGTTTTGTGACCACAGGCAATCTACTTGGTCTGTTCAACTTTCCTCAGCTGTCATTGAGCTTAAATGAACATAGGCAGTATTATGCCTAATGTAACGGGGGTCAATAAATGTTTGCCCTGGTTATATAGCTAAATTATTTTTGGGGGTTGGGGAAGATATGAGGTGGAGTAAAGGTTCTATGGTTGTAGAAGAAACAAGGAGCTCTTTACAGATCAGAGTGCTGAATGGATGAAAAGCATCAAAGACTCAGATTTTCTTGACATAGTAAAGACTATATTCATCAATTTTTGGCAATTCTGTGAGACCTATTAAAGAAATATGTCCCAAATAAAATCCAGAAGGATATGACTGAATGAAAGCCGAGGTTCCAAGTAATTCATTCATGACTTTCCCAGTACTTACAAGGAGCACCTTAGCTAGGAATAAAGGTGGATTGAGATGGTGCTCTCAAAGGTCAGGAAGCCTAACTACACCTTCTAATACTGATCCCAGTTTTTTGGGAGATAAAGATGTTTTTGTTTCTGAGAATGAAAATATTAGAGACTCCTTGGTATTTATTTTTCTGTCCACAAGATACTATCTCCTCTTTAATCTTTTTTTATTCTTTCCTCTGTATGGGATGGACTCTTGTATGTCAGCATTCTCCTCATCTCCTCTTAAATGATAATTTAAGACTTACTTTAGAAACCACCTGTTCTAAGAAACTTTCCTACAGGCCCCAACCCCCACCAAGTCAGGTGCCTTGCTCTAGGATTCACCACTACTTTGCCATCTGTCATAATGTATGACCACTAGTTTTTTCAGAAAAGGACATATGTTTTATTCATCTTGATTCCCAGTACATGGGCACATAGTGAGTGCTCATTAAGACTAAGTTGGTTGAAATATCCAGGCAAAGTGCCCAGACTTCTGAGGTACGGTAGCTACATACCTTCCTCTGGAGCATGGTATGCAGCCAGGGCATTCAGCATATCATAGATCACCTCCTTGATAGTATCAGGAATGACAGGCAGAGGCGAGGGCTTCAAAGGGGTTGTCTTTACCAGCTGTACAGCATTAGGACCTTTAATTCTAAGATTCTCAAATTCATCATCTGAAGCTAAGCCAAAGTGAGACAGAGAAAAATCAGTCAACAGTGAACCAGTACCTATACTTGGTTGGGGATAAAGACTCAGAAGGGGGCTTGTATAACCTGTAAGCTTGGGACAGGTGGCCATTTACAAATAATGTTCAAGTAGCCTATTAGAAAATCTGGCTTTTACTTTCTCTAAATCTCACAGGATTTATTAGAGCAGTACAAAATAGTAAATAGAATACAGGCAAAAAAGAGTACGCCTTTTGCCTGGTGCCTAGATGGCTCAGTCGGTTAAGTGTCTGACTCTTGATTTTAGCTCAGGTCATGATCTCGGGGTCATGAGATTGAGCCTCACATAATCAGGCTCCATGCTCAGCTGGCAATCTGCTTCTCGGCACCATCCCCCACCCCCGCCATGCAAATGAACAAACAAATAAAACTTTAAAGAAAAAAAAAGAATACAGTCTTTGTAATTGGGGAGACTTCGTTCTGAAACCTAGTTCTATTAGAGGATAATGGCCAAATTACTTCAATAAACCTGAATTAAAAAAATTTTTTTAATTCCTAAAATTTTAGGTTTAAATGAGATCGCACATGAGAAATTCTCAGCACAGAGAGCCAGGTACATATCTTAGGCTCCCAAGATAAAAGAGTCCCCTTCCCAACCTACCTTTTATTTTATTTTTTTTTTAAATTTTTATTTATTTTTTTATTTTTTATTTTTAAAGATTTTTTAAAATTTATTTATCAGAGAGAGAGGGAGAAAGCGAGCACAGGCAGACAGAATGGCAGGCAGAGGCAGAGGGAGAAGCAGGCTCCCTGCTGAGCAAGGAGCCCGATGTGGGACTCGATCCCAGGACGCTGGGATCACGACCTGAGCCCCGAAGGCAGCTGCTTAACCAACTGAGCCACCCAGGCATCCCCTACCTTTTATTTTAAAAAGAAAACCCACAACCCTACAGAAAAGTTTAAAGGTTAGAATAAATAATACCCATACTTTTCATCTAGAATCAACATTTGTCTATCCATAAATATATTTACCTGCACTTAAGATTGGGGATATTTTCCTACATAACCACAATACCATCATAACACCCAAGACATTTAATAAAGATATAATTATCTGACTACACATAGTCAGTATTCAAATTTCTCTCAATCTCTTTATTGGGTCCAGAATCCCATCAAGGTCGGTAGTTCTTTCTAGTTTCCTTTTACCACCTAGAGTAACCTTGCATTTTTTCTCCTTTAGAACATTAACAGAACATTAATTCTTTTGAAGAGTCTAGGTTGGCTGCCTTACAGAATATCTCACAATTTGCATTTAGTTGTTTCCTTGTAATTGAATATAGGTTGGACATTTTGAGCAAGAACACACTGATACTGCATACTCCCTACTGCATCAGGTGAGTCGTCACATGTCTACCTGTCCATCAATTACCACTCTCTCTGTAAACCATTCACAGTGTATAGAAGCTCTGTTGTCACACCAAGACAAATTCTTTGAAGGCAAGGACTAAATTGAATGAGACCTTGCTTTCTCTGGCAGGGATTACCACAGGGCAAGTAAGAGGCTACTGAAGTACCTCTGAATTGGCCCACATGACCGATCAGTTAATGTCCCAACACTTGCCTACCAAAGAGGCTTTCCAAGTTACAGGTCTCTTCACAGAAAATCTCAGGGGTTATACTAGGCCATAGACTTCAATATCTCAAAGGCCAGGGTAAGGGGAAACTCACCAGTTCCCGACCCTCGAGGGGCTGGAAGGGCAATGCGGATACAGCAGTTGGCTACTTCTGTGAAAATGTCTGGATTGCGGCACGCAGCTGGCCCAAGGACACGAAGGATGTAGTTAATCTCCCGAGAACCAAGGCTGCCAGATACAACACCAGAGGTAGTGCTACCAGCTCCACTTGTAGCTGCTGAGCGAACCACCTTGTAAAGAGAAGAAACACTGCTGATAAGACCACTTTTCAAAAATACAATTGCATTCAAAAAAGAGTTACCAAGGTTTTTTAAATACTATCCAAACTCTGCCTCAAGACAATAGATGACAGCTTTAGATTTTTGAGAAAAGATGCACTTGGTCTTTTAAGTCCCACTCCTTCCTGATTATAAAAAAAAGTCACAGTATTCAGCATATCCCCAAACTATCAATTATTACACCAGATGGCATGTGATCTTCATAGAAATTGGCAAATATATCTAGACCACTGATCATCCATATAAATTATAGCTCTCATATGTAAGTGCCAGCTCCTAGCCTTCCCAAATGCTGTCCCAATTTTAAGCCAGAATGGTTCAAATTCTAAAAATATGCAATACTGATATCTTGGTGTTTAAGAACAAAATTAGACATTTTCTTTATGTCTCAATCATCAGTCTCAGATAGCCACAGGAAATATCAAACTATTTACAGACCGTTTGCTCTGATACTACAGGGCTTACACATCATACTTTTCATCTTCTTATAAAAGGACTCATCAATCAATAGAAAATACAGGAAAGAATAAAGAAAATAACTCCACTGTATTTTCCATTATTTATTCCTTTGTCAACTGTTCACAAACATCTTTTGGAATCTTAATGCTTTTCTTACCAAATCAGTCATGCTCTTTAAGTTTAACTTATTAACCCCTTTATCTTGCCTGTAAGGCTACAATAATAAACTCTCATTTTTTAAATACAAAGAAGTGTAATTTCATTATAAAGAATATGCTATAATTTATCCAGTCCTCTGCTGGACATCTGATCTCATTTCTTGTTATTACAACCAATTCTACAGTGAACAATCTATATGTACCTTGGCATACTTGACTTTAACTATCAAATAAATTCTTAGCCACAGAATTTCTAGGTCAAAGGATATCTTAAACTGACAGTACCAAATTGCCCTCCAATGTGGCTGCACTAATTTCCACTCCTACCAAAAGTAAGAGTATGCCTGGTTGTCCACACCCACACCTGCAATGGTTATTATCAAGCATTTACATTTCGCCAACTTGGTATGTTAAAACTGCCACTGATCTTCCTTTGCTCCCTACCCCCCCCAAATACAATTAAGCTTAGAAAGTTCTCTCATCCAACAAGAACCTGATTTTTTTCCCCTAGCATTTTTCAAGTTTATAAACTTTAAACAATTTGCTTTTAAGTCAGAATTCTACCTGCATATAGCTGTTCATTCCCTCTTAGGCTTTTTCTTGCCCTTGGAATAATGTATATGCAGCTTTTAATAGCATTTTTTCTTTTGATTTTGCTCACATCAGATTAAATTTAAAAAGGCTGGTTAAAGAACTGAAGAATTTGAGATATATACTCATACACATGTGGAAGTATAAAGTGGTACCCCTTTCCTGGCAAGTTAAAAAATATTTATACATTTTGACCCGATTTCTAGGAATCCCTAAGAAAAACAAAGCTAAATGCAACAAACCTATGCACAAAAATGCATATTGCAGCACTACTTATAAATGTGGTAATCAGTGTCCCAACAGAAAAAAATGGAAGTCAAGTAACATTCACATGATGACTGCTGACAAAGAATTAGGAGGAGGAAATAAGACATTTGTCTTCCCTATTTTTCCACTTTCTTAATGTTGTTGTTAAAAATACTTTCATTTTTTCTAATTGTTTTGTCATTTCTTCCACTGCTTTATATGTTTCCTAAAATGAACATATATGCCTCAGTTTTCTGATTTTACAATGGGTATCTATAAGGAGCTTATTAAAATGTCTGGTATATCATAAGTATTCCCAAAACTTTACTACTTTTATAACCCCAAAATACAGTGTTTGGAAAATAGGCTCATAGGTGAACACATGATAAATACTCCTATAATGTAATTAAGACATGAACTTGGTGGAAGGTATCCCATTCCTCATTAACAGTTTTTGGTTTGAAAAACCTATATATATATTGCCAGAGAGAACTTTACAGGTAAGATTTATTAACTATAGTAAATTTAAGGATAGAAAATGTTATGTTCTACTTTTTAAAAAATGTCATCCAATGGGACAATCTACCACACCTAAGCAAGCACCAGATCACATATTTGGTAAAGTTTGCCAGACAAAGCACATAGTCTATGTATCTAACTATATATATATCTTATGAAGAACCAGAAATGTATCTGTTCTGAGACCAAGGAGAACAAAGGTTTGATACAGAGCTAAAACAGCTTCTGCCACCACAAAGACTCACCTTTTCCATGGTATGACGGAGGGTGCAGGGGTCCTCAATGATGTGTCTTAAGAGAAGGGTGACCAAGGGAGTAAACCCATTGAAGCCTGAGCTCTGGGTCAAATTCAAGATCATGCGGGTACTCTTTAACTCTGCAAACATCATGGCATATTTGTGGTCTCGGGTGAGCCTCAGACAGAGGCGAAGGGTGGCATGCAAAGTGTCTGGGTCCACAGGGACTCCTAGCATGCTCACGCAGGCCCGGATTAAAACAGTCACCATATCTTCTGTCAGGCCTTGGATTAGGATCTCTCCAATTTTTGTTTCTTCCAGGCTTGTCTCCTTTTCAGTATTTGTACCTTCTAGGGCCAAAGGAGTATCTACAAATAAGAAAGTAAGAGTTCAGACAGTTTAACTTGACATTTCCTCCTCCATCTCTCCCTCAGAGCCAGGTCAAGCACCTGGGTCCTTATTAAGAGAAACATACAAAACACCAATTCTAAGACCAGATGAAAGGGCATATAAAAAGGACTGTTGATCTTTAAGTCATCAAACAATCTGATGGATAAGAAAATCACTCATGATGAAGCTGGCCAAAATTAAAGACATAAAGACACGCTAAGCTTTATATAACATATCCTGAAAGACTCAAAACTAAAAGTCCATACCATTGGCTTTATTTTCTTTACGTTTGATATCCATTTCTTTGCTTTCTTCCAGTGTCTTCTCTAGCTCCTGTCCGTTGCTATTTTTCGAGTTTTTATTTAGCCGTGGTACTCTCAGGAGAGTCAACATCACAGGGCGCCGGTTCCCTGTTTCCTCATTAACCTAGAATTTCAAGGAGACAAAGAATATCTCTACAAAAAAAAAAACCTGTAAGAGGGGTTTTGGAACTCCCAGGCAAAATCCTGTAATAGGAAGGAACCCTGGCAATTTTCCCGTCCCTATCATTTACAGAGAGAAAAAGCCTAAGGTCCCCAGAAGGAAAGTAGCATACATAAGGCCATAAAACAAACTGGAAACTTTCCAACAGAGCAGATACCATCACTAACATTTAAAATCATTTCTGGATGGGACAGTATCAAACTGCCACAGACTGACTCATGGTCTCACTAATGACTTTAGGAAGACTCCATTCTCTGTAAATTACATCCAATTTAGTAGTGGTAACAGTGCTTCTTAGAACACGTGAAGACTGCTGGTTCAGGAAGAAGCAAGCCAAAAAGCACACCCAGTACCTTCCCCTTGTTTCAGTAAAAGTTTATGGCACTGAGTAAGCATGTACCTGCACCATTGTAGTGAACTGGACTGTGTATCTTCTTCGGCCTGCAGTGAAACGCACACTTGTCTCTCCAGATTTCCAGGCAGAATCAATTGTGCTGTTGTTGCTTGCACTGTAACTACACCAACGCCCAGAGCGGTCATCAAACCAGCGCCAGTTGTTGTTGTTGGACTGTAGATACTAAATTTAAGAACACAAAGTTTAACTGTATTTCCTACAAGGTTCATTGTTAGAAGAAATAGTAACTTCATCTGTTCACTGCTAAACCTAACCCAGGAAAAAGAACTAACACCCAACATTTAATGAAATTTTGAGAGCCAAGAGAGAGATTTTTGTATGCACTAACCCTCAAGTTCCTAAGCCCCTTCAGTGGCACAAAACCCTCTATACCTTTGTTTTGCAATTCTCAGCTTTCCTTTTGTTTCCAATTGTTTTTCTACAAATAGGAAGCATTCTGGATGGGCAGGAACAAAAATTTGTTTCTGAGAAGGCACTGAGATAATGTGACAGATACAGTTTTCATATAAAGATCCATGTGGCTTGGGGCACCTGGTGGTTTAGTCGGTTAAGTGCCTTACTCTTGGTCTGCTTAAGAGTCTCTCTCTGCCCCTCTTACAAAAAAAAAATAAATAAATAAAATCTTTTTTTTTTTTTTTTTTTTTTTAAAGAGCATTTGGCTTTTGAAGGAATTGGTGTATAAAAGCCACTCTCCCTTCCTTTGGAGATAACACATTCCTTTAATATTTACTTCCAGGGTAGTTTTTGGGCCCTTTTGCAAGCAGCCCCATAGAAAAATAATTCTAAATGACCATGCAGAAGAGAAATCTAGAATTACTCTGATTCCTTAAGACATTTATGTCTTCATCAGGGAGCTTTCTCCTGATTCTTTACCACTCTCCCATATTCTCTCCTGGTCTATTCTTGCCTTGAGAAGCTAAGTAGTTTTACCAACCATGTATTATATACCTTAGTCATTTGGGCTCTTCTTTTAGAGGAGATGGCTGTCTTTTCATAGAAATCTATCAGGAGCAACACTGGGGTGATCCACCTAAAAAAGAAATAATTTACTCTAGGAAAGCTAGAAACTTGCATAATACAGAAAACTTACTTGATTTCACATTAGGGACCGCAACTATTTTCAAACCACAGGAAGTACTCAAGATTTGTCCTGTACAGGCTCTAGAAAAGTGCCTGATTCAGGCCCTACACTTTAGGGCCCAAGTATAAGGGGAACACAAGTGAAACCAGGTGAGATAAAAGTCACTCACTTTGGGGTCTGGACCTCCTTTTGCTCCTTTGCAGCCTGTAGGCAGGGCTGAACTACTTCCAAGAGTTTGATTAGGACATTGAGGATGCCACTTGATTCAACCACCCAGGCACAAGGTAGCTTCAACTCCTAATTGATCAAAGAAAAAACATAAATCCCAACTTCTTTTCAGTATGAAGGATTAGCACAGTACAGGAAGAACATTAAGAGAACTAGATGAATTCAAATTCCACCTCCACCACCAACCAGCTGTGTGATCTGAGAGGAGTTACTTAAATTCTCTAGGCCTTCAGTGTCTAGACCCTTAGGGGTCACAGGAAATAATTATTTCTACCTCCAATGTTAATTATGGTGATTAAATGAAGTGTGTTTGTACGTTCGCTCACTTTCTCTAATGCCCAACATGGTGCCTGGTACATCAGCATCTACTTAATACAGAAGCTGTTATTAGTATCACTGGTATCGTTAAGGACTGTCATCTAGGTTACACAGTCTTAATTATGTTGAAGTTAAAAAGCTTCTGTTATAGAGAACCTTTACATTCCAAGAAGATGGAATAATTAAATGCAGCAATGATTAGTACAGTTCCCCTATAGGGCCTACACTACAGTATTTCCTTTATAGGGGCTGCACTAGAAGAAATTTAAATGTCCAACAACAGGCAATTATTTAAGTAAACTAGGGGACATCCCAAAGATGGAATGTATACATGGCTTGGGAAAACATTCATAATATAGTACTGAGAATACAGGATACAAAAGTTTCTAAATAGTCTAATTGTTTAAATGCACAGGAAAAGGATTAGAAGAAAATGTAAGACCAGTCCTCTGATTTTTAAAAGGGAGGGGATTCATAAGTGATTCTCTCCATATTATGTTACTGGGGACCCCAACAATCAGTACTTTGCAATCTTTCCCAGAAGTATCCGTTCACAAGTGCCATAGTAAGAATCACCACTTCCATCATAAAGGAAGTCAAGACTGTAGACACACAATATGACATATATTGGACTTAATCTCCTCAACAGTTATGAAGGATTTACTCAATTAAGTTCAGGCTTTACTATTAAACATGAGCTACAAATGAAGAGTCACTTGTTCAAGGTCAGTTGCCTCCTAATTCTTGTATTGGCTGGAAAAAGAACATGTTCTGGCCAAACCACTCTCCTGCCTAAAATAATCTGGTGACTGACCAGGTATGAGGAAGAATCAGATTCTTTCTGATGCTTTATATCCAATTTCCACACCCGATCCCACTCCTTGGCTGCCAGTGAGGTTTCTTCAGAGAGGCCCAAATTATCCCATAACTATACTATGATGGTCATTCTAAAAACCTTTTAACTACCACTCCCCTAAATCCTCTATGACACAATTAATTAATAATTGTTCTGAGAAGTCTTTTCCTCATTATATCCAGAAGTGATGCATTAGCCCTTCTCCTGAACTCAGAGAAAATTCTGTATGTTATTTATGTGGCACAAAACATTGCATTTTATACTTAATTACATGTCTTACAGCCTATCAGAAACTGTGGGCTCATGAAATGCAGAGATCATGCCTTATATTTCCACTATCTTCAAGGTCTCAAATGGTACATGTGTTATAATTCTTTAATGAATCACAGGAACCAAAAAAATCTAAATTTTACCTCAAAAAGCAGTGTTAAAAGCAAGATTCTAGTAGCCAAATTGGAGGCCTGGGGCAGGGTGGCCATCTGACTGATCCACTCTGACACAGTTTTTGTGTCACTTGTTGTCAGGGGAAGAGCAGCTTTGATCAATACATCAGCAGCTTCCCATACCTATAAAAGCAGAGAAATGGCCAAGTCAGGTAACTGTAGACAGAGTATAATAAGGTTTGTCTAAACATTTTCAAACTTGTAAAACACTCCCTCTATTCCCCAACACATGTGCTGAAGGAGGGTGAGTAAATAGTAAAACATTTACTATATGGACTTGTGTCTGTATCAAAAGATGTATGCTACGAAAGGAGCACCTCTAAAAGATGATTTCTTAGGCTAGATTACAAGAAGCTAAGAAGCTGGTAAATTAAAGGAAATTAATATTTAAAAAATTTCTAGGGAGAATAAATTTCTAATACATAGTCAACACCACAAAGCTTCTACCAACTTACACTTCCACCAGTAATCTTTTACTAAATCTGTCCCAGAATTATCATTAAGAACAAAAATAAACCAGAATGTTAGAAATGTTGGTCCTGCTTTGATTTGCATGTTAAATTTCTTATAAATCTGACATAATTGCTCTTTCCTAAGTTTCAGTTTTCTTAAAATCATTTCTGTAAGCTCTTTATATAAAGATAACTAAACCTGGGTCTTATCTTGTATAGAAAAAAAGGTTTATCCAGTTTGCCTTTTTTTTTTTTTTTTAAAAGATTTTACTTATTCATTTGACAGAGATAGAAGTAGGCAGAGAGGCAGGCGGGGGGGGGGGGGGGGGGAAGAAGCAGGCTCCCTGCTGAGCAGAGAGCCCAATGCGGGGCTCGATCCCAGGACCCTGGGACCATGACCTGAGCCGAAGGCAGAGGCTTTAAACCTCACCACCCAGGTGCCCTGGCCTTTTACTTTTGTGACATTTCCATACACTAAAGTTATGCTTCCATACATCACTTTGATTTTTTCCTCTGCTTCTTGACTTCAAAAAATATGTCATAGATTTCAATGATTTAAAAACATGAACTGTAGAGCGCCTAGGTGGCTCAGTCAGTTAAGCATCTGACTCTTGATTTTGGTCCTGAGACTGAGCCCTGCGTCAGGCTCTGTGCTCAGTGTGGAGTCTGCTTGAGATTCTCTCTCTCCCCGCCTCCTTCTGCCTCTTCTCCTCATATGCATTCTCTAAATAAACAAAAATCTTAAAAAAAAAAAAAAAACAACCCATGGAGTAAAAAAAAAAAAATTAGTAATGTATACAATTAGTGTATATTAATTTCATAATGAGGAAAACAGTTTAAAAAAAATACAAATACCAGAAATACCAGGTCACGGCTATTCATTATGATGAGAACTTTTTTTGCTGATGTGGTTGTTGCATAGGAGAGGGAAAATGAAACATTTATTCACTGTTAGTCCATGGGACCTAACTCGGCTCAAGAGTAAGAAACATTTGGGACATTTTAGATGAATTTCAGAAGAGATGCCTAGAAAAAGAGAGCCTTGTTTCTTCCTTTCAAAGACATTTTTTATGAAGTAGCTTATTCACTTTTTGCAAGGAACATACAAGAAAGAGCGAGATTACCAAATCTAAAGAGTTCAAAGAGAATATATCTGTATTGGATTAAAACAAACCAAAACAAACAAACATACAAAAAAAAATGCTTCATTTAAAAAAAAATCAGAGTTTGAGGACAGCAGAATAACCACTTTATGCACTTAAAAAAAAAAACTTTTAAACTATATTCAATAAAGCCAGCATGTACTACATCATTAGTTTTTGATATAGTGTTCAACGATTCATTAGTTGGATATAACACTCTCCTCTTCTGGCTCCTGGAGAACTGACCTGATTGACTACTTGCTTCAGAATCATGTCTCGATAGTCAGCTCCATTACGTTTGATCGCAGTCATGATCAGATCACAAACCCGGTACACTGTGTCTGGCAGCTCATCAAGAAGGTGAAAGCAACCTGGCAACATGGTATCTGTGAAAGTGTGGAGCTCATCTTGTTCCAATGGATCAGCATCCTGGAACTTCTCTAGACATTTTGCTTCTTCCTCTTCCTGCTTTTCCCGAGCTTTCCGTTCCTCCTCTTCCTTCCGACAAGCAACTTCCTGGAGGCAGGGAAAGAAATGATTGCATATGGGAGAGTTTAAGAAAAACAGGGAACACTCTAAGAATGCACTGCCCTACCATACTGAAAACCCACTACCTTCTTCTCAGGCAGGTGATACATTCTTCAAGGTGTGGTAATCATTCATGAGGGCAACCTCAGGTCAATACAGTTTATCAATGATGGAGGTAAGTGTTATCAATAATGGCATAGTTGGGATGAATGAATATCCCCATGTCCTTCTTTAGATATTAATTCCTCAATTATCTTTCCATAAAAATACTAAGATTAATGTTTCAGACCCTTTTGGATGTCATGTTTCCTAGTTACCTCAGGTGACTCCGCTCTTTGATCCATTGGGATATCCTGTCCCAGAGACATGGCAATTGCTCTCATCATCTGGTCCTCTTCAGACATACTCAGATCCTACAGAGAAACAACAGGAAATCCAACAACAAAGCACATACCAACTTACAGGGAATCAAACATCCTGTGCTCCATATGTTGCTCTGTAACAGTCAAACCCAACTAGGCTTACTTGGCCATTATAGTAACAGAGAGGGAAAATCACAATGAAGTTAAGCATAGGAAGGGGGTTTCAATGTGACCACTTATTCTGCAGCTCAGAAAAGGGAGTTTCTTCTATTGCTTTCTGACTGGGTAATTTAACAGTTCTTCTACAAAAAAAAAAAAGTTCAGTAATTTGCAGAGCTGGAAGATAGGAAGCTTCTGCTCTGATTACATTCTAGAACCAAGAGTTATCACAAAAATGAAAATATTGGCATGCAGAATTCTGAAAATGAAAAGTAGTTTTCAAAGGGAAGGCCAACAGAAGAAAAAACAGATCAGCAGCCAAACCAATGCCTACAAAATTAGATCCCCCAAGCCAACTTACCCTAACAACTCCTCCCATGATTGGGGGAGGGTGGGTTAGAAGGTACTCTGTGGCCTGCTCCATGGTGCTGGTGTTCAACAGGGCCTCCATGGCATGTTCCCTTGTGAAGCCCATGTCCATGAGCTACAAAAAGAATGCAGGATCTCAGAAATGGCAGTAAAAGAGAAATCCAAATGCATTTTAAAAAGGCAGAAACCAGGGGTGCCTGGGTGGCTCAGTGGGTTAAAGCGTCTGCCTTCGGCTCAGGTCATGATCCTGGGGTTCTGGGATTGAGCCCCGTGTCGGGCTCTGCGCTCGGTGGGGAGCCTGCTTCCTCCTCTCTCTCTGCCTGCCTCTCTGCCTACTTGTAATCTCTGTCTGTCAAATAAATAAATAAAATCTTAAAAAAAAAAAAAAAAGGCAGAAACCAGGTGCCTGGGTGGCTCAGCTGGTTAAGTGACTGTCTTCAGCGCCGGTCATGGTCCCGGAGTCCCAGGATTGAGTCCTGCATTGGTCTCCCAGCTCCATGGGGAGTCTGCTTCTCCCTCTGACCTTCTCCCCTCTCACGCTCTCTCTTAAGGTCTCTCTCAAATAAACACATAAACTCTTAAAAAAAAAAAAAAAGGGCAGAAACCCTTTCAAGATGGAAAGGAGTTTTTCTAACTTCATATGAACTGAGAACTAGCTCAAAGAGTTAGGTAAATGAACAATCCTTTCCATCTGGTGCTTCCACAATATTCGAACATTAGAGCTATACAATGGGGCAGGAAGCCAAGGTGAGTTTCAATTCTGTCCTCAAATAAAATGGAGCTAGATGGTTATTATAATTAATAGGGTCACCGTAATCCAAAGACTGAGATTTACACATAGAAGCAAAAATTGGGCCCCATTTTTCTGGAAAACAAATTGGAAACAGAACAAGAGCCTGAGATAACTGTCCTAAGAATTTTATTACTAGGAAATAATCACGAGATGTACAGAAAGATCTGTACAAAAAGAAACTATACACGACAGTTTTACAAAACCAGATAAGAAAATTAACATCCAGTAATAAAATAACAAATTAAAAAAATATTTTCTTAATGATAGCACAATTCTATACTATATGTTAATTATGTAAAAATTAGGCATAAAACTAAGTGATGAGAAACTATCTTGTGTTGTTATAAATGACTTTTTAAAAATATTTTGTTGTATTTCCAGATTTTCTTAAAGGGAGCCTTTTATTGGTTATAATAAAAATGTGGCATGTATATGTAGAAGACATATTTGAAGACTACCCTAGATATAAAAAGAACATACATACACACACACAAATTACCAGGTTAAATGCTCTGTGAGACTGAAAGGTCAGGATCAAAGGGCCTCCCCCAACCTCCGCTTCTGGATTCCAATTTTCAAAATGTGGTTTATGTATTTATTTGAAAAAACTAGTATGTTCTGTAGGTAAGGTTGCAGAGAGCTCTTGTTGGAGATACCCTTAATCCTTTCCTCTACAGAGAAATCAAAGTAGCTGAGGACAGTTCGCCTCCAAAGAACAAGACAGCCACAGCCTACTGAGTGGCTACTATACTATACTATAAAAGAGTTTTAATACTAAACAACATGCTTGGGAGGACACAAATCTTACACTGGTTAACAGCACTGAAACCATACCTATACCTTGGCTTTTCAGGAGAAAAAAGCAAAGCTAAGAGGGAATAAATTTAAAGCTATCTCCTGGCTAAGAGGACCAAGCACTTTGTGGCACGTAAATTAGAAAACCCACAACCCACTTAGTGGCATGTGAACTTAGAATATACTTGTGGGTTTGTGTGTTTTTTATTGGCAGCAAAGTCTTGGCCCTGGAGTGGGAACCCAGGACCCTACCTGTTGCAGTTGCTGCTGGTTGACTTGAGGTTCCCGGCGGGAGCCACCTTCCTCTTGCCCTGTGTCCTCTTCTCCTCGAGATCCCTCCTTCTCTTTGCTCAGTTTCTCACGAATCACAGGTTCTCCTCGGAGAATATGGCATAGGATGGCCAACATGGACTCAGCCATTCGCCCGCCATATACCTTTAGGGGTTTCCGGTTCCACAGGTTCTTGATGCAAGTAAAGGCTGCCTAGAAGTCATTTGAAAAGCTGTGTGAAGATCATTTTGTCTTAATTCAAAGTCACTGGAGGAATAAATCTAAGACCTATGGGACAGTCTTTCCCTGAAAGGTCAGTGTCAACAATAAAACCCTAGGTCAGTGCTGTGGAGGGCTAAAGCAGCACAGAGAAGAGGCATTTTAATCCAACCTGAAATATCAATCTCAAGTTTACAGTTCAAATATTTACACTATAGGAAATTCTCCAGTGGTCTATATCCCTTTCTGTAAGGCAGCCCTATCTGGGAGTAGGATCCAATGGTTCTCCAAGAATCAAGTTATTTCATTAAGGAGGACATAAAGGAGAGCTAACCAGTCAGCATGAGAAATCCCTCTTCGTTTCAGAATGCTTAATACTCACTTTCTGAGTTACCACAAGGAAGCGGAGGGCACTGAATTGTGGGAAGTTCTGGACACCTCCAGGCAATTTGGCAGGCAGCGAATGTGGAGATTCAAGCACCGTGGTGGGATTCACCATCTTCTCCACTAGCATTAGCCAGGCATCTAGGAATTCTCCTGTGCCATCAGGTAAATCTGAATGTTCTAATCCCTCAGCAACAGGAACTTTACCTCCCATTGATAGGGCCCAATTGAAAGTTCTAAAATTCAAATAACAGAGAATATGGAGACAAAATATTAGTACTTTAGATGAGGGGCATTCAGAAGGTTCCCAGTATCTATACTGCCACTACACATCTCTCTTCTTGCAGTTACAGCTGATAATCTGTCCAATATTTATTAGCTTTATCTTTTTTGAGGGGAGGATTTATTTGAGATTTATTGGGGTATTACTGACATATAACAGATATAAGTTTAAGGTATACAATGTGATGATTTGATACACATATAGTATGTAAAATGATTACCACTTTTAGCTTTACTTTTTAAAGCCAAAATGAATAAACAAACAAAAAAACCCAAAGTGGTTGTTACCAGAGGGGATAGGGGGATGGTTGAAATAGGTAAAGGGGATTAAGAGGTACAAATTTAGTTATAAAATAAACAAATCATAGAAATGAAAAGTATAGCATAGGGAATAGAGATAATAATATTGTAGTAACTTTATATGGTAAAAGATGTAACTATACTTATTGTGATGAGCACTGCATAATGTACAAATTGTCAAATCACAATGTTGTACACCTGCAACAAGTATAACACTGTATGTCAACTATACTTCATGAAACAAGTGAAACTTTGCTTAGAATCTTTAGACCAAGAGAAGCAGAAAAATTATTGGAGAAACAAAAGGAAAGAGTAAGTCTACTAGAAAAATATGTACATCTGGCACTAAAAACCAGATGAAGAAAAGCAGAGACTCTTACAAACATCTCTAGGAAAGGCTGAATCCCACCCTCCAAGGAAGACTGAGACAAATATGGCTAATTCCCCGAATGTAAAAGGTTACAACTAATGGCTATCTTTGTGTATCCTGTGGTTACAGGACAGGTGATTTAGAAACTGGTGCGCTGCTAAGGCACAAAGAAAGACCAAACTCCGAGAAATGCTTCTCTGTGAAGGAACTTGATTCTTACTCAAAAAGAGCATTGTGGCCTCCAGAGCAGAGAAATTTCTGCAGCATGAGGTGGTAGGGATACTTCCTCTCATCAAACAGCATTGGGGATGTAAAACCAACTGAACAGATGAAGAATGTCAGCCTGAAAGGGGGAAAAAGCAAAATTTTAGCTTTCTCTGAGGCAGTCACAGAAGCGCTGGGAAATTCATGTAGCTGCCTAGAGTAAAATTTAACATTGTACTAAAGTGACTGAGAGACTGACTGGAATTCAGGTGGGTGGCTGGCTAGTCTGGTTATTAAAACTTCTAAGGCAAAAAAGGTGACAGTCCTCACCTACTAAAAAATACAAGGTTACTGAAATACACTTTGATCATAAATGCTTAAAAAAATCTCTATATTCTAGACTAAAAAGCACCAATATAAGTACATTAAACTGCATGTGGGCTACACATCTAGAGTTAACAGGGAACCTTTCAAGTCCTCTAGTTCAGTGGCTCACTCTCCATTTAAGTACAAAAGGAACTAATTAGATTCTGTATCTCAAGTAGAACTCACCTGAAGCGAGGAGTAGGTGTATATGGTGGAGGCTGCCAAGATAAGCCCTTTGTGAGGAGCTTAGTGAGGGCTGAGGCTGTGGATCGAGCAGCAGGTGTCGGTGCTGTGGTGGTGCTGGCAGCATGATGGCTCCTTCTCTGGCGGACAGGAGACCCCACACAAAGTTTAACAAGGAGTCCAAATAGTTCAGCAAGCGCTCGGCCTAATCTGGAGGATGCTGGAAACCAAAAGTCAGAATAAGGCATGAGAGTATGCTCAGAATGGTTTCATTATAACTAACCAACAACACCTGGGAAACACCTGGACTTATTTCTACATTTAATAATCCAAAAAGGATGTTCCACAGAGAATAAATGCCTCTTTTAAAGGCAGGAGACAGAGAAGTATACTGGAACTTGATACATAACAAATGTGAAAGACGAATAAGTTAAACACACTATTTATAGAGGTACAGAGTTAAAATCACCTTTGTAGAAAAAGCAACAGATCAATATGAATCAGTTAAGCAAATGATACATCTACTGGGTTACAGAATCACTTAAAATGCCCACAATACTTTAAAAACAGCAAAACTGTTAATAGAATTATCATATATATCGTCTGATCACAACATTAAATATATGATCCTCAAAGGAAAAAAGATTGCTAGGAAAAGCATAAAAATTTTATAAGTGGCTTTCTTAACATTAATTAATTTATAGAGAGACTATGTGCACGCACGAGTGGGAAGGGGCAGAAAGAGATAGAGAAGCCTGATGTGAGGAGCCTGATGTAGGGATTGATCTTACAATTCGAGCTGAAATCAAGAGTCAGACCCTCAACCAACTGAGCCACCCAGGTGCCCCACCAAAGGCCATTTTCTGCTTGCTTTGGGGCAGAGCTCCAGATTCCCAGGAGTTAGGTCTTCACCTTCCTCTACATTAAGGTGTCAGAAAGTGACAAATATCAAGGAACATACAAAACACGTTCTCCAAACACTGATACTACATTAAAGGGCAAAAGAAGACAAGGACATATCAGTGAACATCCTTAATGCAGTCTTATATCACGTTAATGTCTCCACAGAGCTGCCAAAATGACATTAGTAAAACATGAATCAGCCATGTCATTTGCCAGCTATATTTAATGAATAGAGAAAGGAAAAGAACACTGGGTATAGTAGCCTAACAGGTAACAGGAAAGCAGAAGAGTTTAATACCACAGAAACCAAGAAGAGTGTTTTGAGGTGATGGGCCGACTATCATGCTGCAGACAAGTTAGAAGGGGACTGAAGAGTATCCAATGGACGTAGCAACAGGTCACCGGTGAGTCATTTCAGTGGAACGGTAAGAGCAGGAATCATTTGCAGTAGTTGAGGAATGAGTAGCAAGGAAGGAATTTTAAAACATGACTTTCAGGAAGTCAGTCTCTTATCCCTGTATCCCTAGCAGTTAGTACAGAGCCTATCATATAGATACCACCTGAAAATGAGCCACCAAGGTTTCCAAGTTCCTTAAAGGAAACAACAGAGCCATACCAACTGAATTTGTCTAAAACTGGTTAAGGCTCTGAAAGCCAGAAAAGGCAGTAGAATGAGGAAAATCACTCACCTGACAATAAAGGCTTGATTTGCTTGATTCTGGCAGCCATAGCAGGTGTGATTTTAGATTTGCCTTTAGAGTCTGAAGCAGTAGGTTCATCTGTCTCCATGGGAGCCAGTGTGTCACCATCAAGCCCAATGCCTTCTAATAAGCCCTGGGTAGAAGCATCCATACTTGCAGCTGTTCCATCCTGCTCACCATCTGTAGACATAAGAGACGAGCAATAAGACCATGTTGTGTCATCACTTACCTTGTTTCCTGTCCTGAACAGTCACAAGAAAGAGCTACATATGGTGCTTGTCACTCTTTAAATGTCCATAACTTCCTAAATCTGAAAAGGAAAAATCAAACCAAAATATAACTATTGATACCTTCCTCTCCTTTGAGACCTTCTAGGTAGCCAATACTAACATCTTCCAGCAAGAGCATATGAACTGTTTTAACCCAGGGCTACCCTGCAAAACTATAGGCACTATATGACATAGGGAGCACCATTCACATAGCCTACAGTGTGTACCCTGACCCCCCCAACCCAATGCTGTCAAGGTGAATACCCTGTTAATATTTTATGGCTTGTCAATAATAAACTCAAATTAAACATCACAGATGGCCACTGGAGAAATATATTTTATGACATTTAAGATTTTTGTATATGAACGTGAGATACATCTATTTTTTTGGTGGACATATGCATGCTTTTATATCTAATAATCATGTTAGACAAACCTTTAATAAAACACACCACACCAAGTTGTCTTTGTAGTATTCTAAAAAAAAAAACTATGTGGAAATGGAGTCATCTTTGTTAAATTAAATGTGTAAAAGAAATTGCTAGAAAAAATATATCCAGATTGTTAGGTGAAGCAATTCTTTGACACCAAATCTAATTTTGTTAATATTTCTTAGTAAATTACTTCTTTCCTTGATTCAAATTTATTGCATTTTGACTAAATCTGAGGTTCTAATTTTTGGTTTGGTCCATTTTCTCCAAATTTACATGGGCCAAAGGTTTGTGTTTATTTTACTGATTCTCTCTCCTCTCCCATAATAACCAGATGTTATATAAATCCTTTGTCTGGTCCTTAAGCATTTCCCCTATGTTTAATAACCCAAGTACAATTTTTAAGCATATCCTAACAGTTTTTATACATAGAATTGTCTTGTTTCCTTAATAGTTTATTAAATTTATTTCTTCCCTGATACAGAATATAAGGGAAAAACTTCCTAGAAAAGTTTTTATTAATTTTAAGTTTGTTGCATTAGAGTCTGAAAATTGTGTATAGTTTCTGCTTACTGCAATTTCCTACTTTACTGTGATATAACATAAAAGCCATTTTCTAAAATACCACTGTACAGGGGTGCCTTGCTGGCTCAGCTGGAAGAGCATGTGACTGTTGAGTTTGAGCTCATGCTGGGGGTAGAAATTACTTAATATACGTGCTGCTGAAGCGAGCACTGGGGGTAGAAATTACTTAAATAAAAAAATACCCACTGTACGAAGAGGAGCTTGGGAAGATGGCAGAGTAGGAGGACCCTGAGCTTACCCTGTCCTACATTTACAACTAGATAGCATTCACATCCAAGTCATTAAACTGAAGAGCTATCTGAAGCCTGGCAGAACAAACTCCACAACTAAATATAGGGAAGCAGCTGCATCTGAAAGTTTAGGAAGGTCAGTAAGACAAAGGGAGTCTGCCCACTGAAGGGAGGGAGCTGGATGCACAGCAAGGACAGAGAAAAAGGCACTCACACCAGGAAGCTCCCATGGAGAGAGTAATTCCCATTACGTCTAGCTTTAAAAACCAGAGTGGCTGAATTCTGGGAGTTTATAAAGCCACTTGGACTTGGGAGTCTGGAGCTTTAAAAGTTGGAGGACTCAGTAATGGGCCAACTATCACTGGGTCACCACCCTTAAAGAGACAGCAGTCTGTATCAAGTAGTAACATGAAGGGCACCCGGGAGACAGATCTGTTCATACTGATTTAGGAGCATGTTGGAGGATTTCTCTGAAAAGAAGAGAGCTGGTCGGAGCCATTCCCCACCCCCACCCCCGGCTCTAACACAGAGCAACTTGCAGGAAGTGAGGCTGTACAGACAACTGCTACCTAACTAGATAGCAGTGTGCCACAGCCAAGAGGTGTCCTGAGCACTCACCTACTCAGGGCAAATTCTGTTAAATTTGTACATACCCCACCTTGGCATCTCCCTAGCCACTTCGTGCTTTGAGGAACCTGGCATAGGACTAGTGGTCTAGTACACAATTTCCCAACACTGCCTTCCAGCTTTCAAGTTCACTAGTGGACACACCCTTCAAGAGCCAGCCTGCCTAGGTCCCACTAACACCACAGAGACCAAGAACAGCCCACAAAAGGCTGAGAGTGTCAGTGCAAATGGCTGCATGAACAGGAAAGTAACTTAGACAAAACCCCAAGACATAAGCACCACATACATGATGATCTCCTGAAGTACTATGTTCTGGTGAACAGAGCACACTGCAGTCCAGGGCATTCTAGGACTGCTTCTTCATAAAGTCACTACTTTCAAGAGCAGAAGACAGAGCTGACTTTCTTAACACAGAGAAATGGACACAGAGAGGCAGACAAAATAGAGACAGAGAGAAATTTATCCCAAATGAAAGATTAGCATAAAGCCACAACCAAAAATCCAAGTGAAATGGCTATAAGTAACATGCCCGATAGAGAATTTAAGGCAATGATCATAAGGATACTCACTGGACTTGAGAAAAGAGTGGAAGGCATGAGTAAGACCCCTGACACAGAGGTAAGAAACAACATAGGAGACATAAAGCATTCAATAAATGCGATAAGAAACATGCTTGATGGAACAAACAACAGTATGGAAGAAGCAGAGGAATGAACTAGTGACCTAGAAGACAAGAGCAATGGAAAGTAATCAAGCTGAAAAAAAAAAAAAAAAAAAAACAGAAAAGACTTAGGCAATATGAAAATAGATTTAGAGAACTCAGCAAGGCCACCAAACATAACATCTATACTACAGGAGGCCCAGAAGAAGAGAGAGAGAAAGAGAGAAGGGGGCAGAAAAATTTATTTGAAGAAGTAATAGCTAGAAACTTCCCTAATGTGGGGAAAGAAACAGTCATTAAGATCCAGGAGGCACAGAGAACCCCCAACAAAATCAATAAAAGCATATCAACATCAAGACATACTGTAATTAAAATTACAGAATATGATAAGAGAAAAAATTTTAGAAGCAGCAAGATGAAAGTCATTAACTTACAAGGGAAAACCCAGAAGGCAAGCAGAAACTTGGCAAGCCAGAATGAAGTGGCATGATATAGTCAAAGTGCTGAATGGGAAAAATCTATAGCAGGAATACTCTACCCAGACAGGCTATCACTCAGTTTGAAGAAGAGATGAATAGTTTCCTAAACAAAAACTAAAGGAGTTCATGATCCCTAAACCAGCCCCCTAAAATATTAAAGAGGACTCTATGAGTGGAAAGACCAAAAGTGACAGTATCAAGGAACTCGCCAAAAAAGGGATATAAAATATAGTAACATATAGAAAATGTGGAAAGAAGAGAAGAATGCGTTCAAACTTAAAACAACCATCAACTTAATATAAACTGCTATATATAAAAGATGTTATATGCAAATAGAATGGTAACCATATTATCAAAAGCCACTTGTAAATATGCAAAGAATAAAGAGAAAGAAATCCAAATATATTACTAAAGAAAATCAGCAAACCACGAAAGAAAAGAAAGAGACAAGAAAGGATCAGAGAAAATCTCCAGAATCAACCACAAAACCAGTAATAAAATGGCAATACCTACCTCCTTCTTACCTACGTATGTGTAATTACACATTAACTATAAATGGACTAAACATTCCAATCAAAAGATAGGTGACAGAATGGATAAAGTAGGAAGACCCATCTATATGCTGCCTATAAGAGACTCATTTTAGACCTAAAGACAACTGCAAATGGAACACGAGGGGATGGAGAAATATTTATCATGCAAATGGCTATCAAAGGAAAGCTGGAGTAGCAATACTTATATTGGACAAAATAGACTTTAAAGCAAAGACTGTAACATGAGACAAACACAGATGCTACATAATAATAAAGGGGAAAATTCAACAAGAAACTCTTAACAACTGTAAATACTTATGATATACCCACGTAAGAGCACCCAAATACACAGATAATTCCAAAAATAAAGGAACTGATCAATGGTAATATAATAATAGTAGGGGACTTTAAAACCCCACTCACATCAACGGTTCATCTAAACAGAAAATCAACAAGAAAACAATGGCTTTCAATGAAACACTGAATCAGATGGATTTAATGGATAGATTCTGAACATTCCATCCTAAAACGAAAGAGAATACACATTCTTTTCAATTACACATGGAACAGTTTATAGAATAGATCACATATTAGTCCAGAAAACTAGCCTGAATAAATTCAAGAAGGCTGAAGTCATACCATGTATATCTTTTCAGACCACAATGCTATTGACACTAGACGTCAACCACAGGATAAAATCTGGAAAGATCACAAATACATGGAGGTTAAAGAACATGCTACTCAACAATGAATAAGTCAACCAGGAAATCAAAGAAGAAATAAAAAAGTACATGGGAACGAATTACAACACAATGGTCCAAAATCTTTGGGATTCAGCAAAAGCAGTTCTAAGAGAGAAGTATATAGCAATACAAGCCTACCTCAAAAGCAAGAGAAGTCTCAAACAACCTAACCTCACACCAAAAAGAGCTAGAAAAAGAACAAACAAGACCTAAAACCAGCAGAAGGAAGGAACTAATAAAGATCAGAATAGAAATTAATACTACAGAACTAAAACAACAGTTCAATGATACCATGAGTTAGATCTTTAATCCTATCAGACTTGTTAAAAAAAAGACTCAAATAAATAAAATCACAAATGAGAGAAGAGAAATAAACCCAAGAAATACAAAAAATCACGAGAAGATGAACAATGCTATGCCAACAAACTGGACAACCCAGAAGAAGTGGATGAATTCCTAGAAACATAATAACTACCAAAACCGAAACAGAAGGAAACAGAAGATTTCTGATAACCAGCAAAGAAACTGAATAAGTAATCAAAAAACTCCCAACAAACAGGAGTCCAGGACTGGACGGTGCACAGTTGAATTCTACCAAACTTTTAAAGAAGAGTTAATACTTATTCTCCTTAAACTATTCTAAGATACAGAAAAAAGGGAAAACTTCCCAATTTATTCTATGAGGACAGCATTACCCTGATTCCAAACCAGACAAAAACTCTACTAAAAAAGAGAACTACATGCCAAAATCCTTGATGAATAGAGATGCAAAAATTCTCAATAAAATACTAGCAATCCAATTCAACAATACATTAAAAAAAATCATTTGCCAGGATCAAATGGGATTTACTCCTGGGCTGCACGTGTGGTTCAACATTCACAAATTCAGTCAGTGTGATACATGAGATCAATAAGAGAAGGTAAGAGCATATGATCATTTTAATAGATGAAGAAAAAGCACTTGACAAGTACAATATCCATTCATGATAACCCTCAAGGGGTACCTGTGTGACTCAGCTGTTTAACTGTCCGACTCTTGATTTCATCTCAGGTAATTAATTCCGGTCCTGAAAACAAGCCCTGAATTGGGCTCCATGCTGGGGAAAGGAAGGTATGCTTGAAGTTCTCTTCCTTTGCCCCACCCTGCAGCTCAGGCGCTCTCAAAATAAATAAATCATTAAAAAAAAAACCCTCAGGGCACCTGGGTGGCTCAGTGGGTTAAGCCGCTGCCTTCGGCTCAGGTCATGATCTCAGGGTCCTGGGATCTAGCCCCGCATCGGGCTCTCTGCTCAGCAGGGAGCCTGCTTCCTCCTCTCTCTCTGCCTGCCTCTCTGCCTACTTGTCATCTCTCTCTGTCAAATAAATAAATAAAAAATCTTAAAAAAAAAACAAAAAACCCTCAACAAAGTAGGCTTAGACGGAACATACCTAAAGATAATAAAGGCCATATACGAGAAACACAGCTAACATCATCCTTAATGGGGAAAAACTAAGGACTTTTCCTCCCCCTAAGGTAAGGAAGACGAGGAGGTCTACTCTCACAACTTTTATTCATCATAATATTCTAGGTCCTAGCCACAGCAATCAGACAACAAAAAGAAATAAAAGGGCATCCAAATCAGTAAGGAAGAAGTAAAACTTTTACTATTTGCAGATACATAATACTATATATAGAAAACCCTATAGATTCCACTAAAAAATGCTGGAACTGATGTATGTATCAGTAAAGTCACAGGATACAAAATTAATGTACAGAAATCTGTTGCATTTTTATATACCAATAATGAAGCAGGAGAAAGAGAAATTAAGAAGACAATCCCATTTACAACTACACCAGAAATAACGTATCTAGGAATAAACCTAACCGAAGAGGTGAGGGACCTGTACTCTCAAACCTATAAAAACACTGATGAAAAGAAATTCAAGATGACACAAAGAAATGTAAAGACAGTCCATGCTCACAGACTGAAGAACAAATAGCATTGAAATGTCTATACTACCTAAAGCAGTCTACACATTTAATGCAATTCCTATCAGAACACCAACAGCATTTTTTACAGAACCAGAACAAACAATTGTTAACATTTGTATGGAAACACAAAAAACTCTGAAGAGCCAAAGCAATCTTGAAAAAGAGAAAGAAAGCTGGAGGCATCACAATTCCAGATTTCAAGTTATGTTATAAAACTGCGGTAATCAAAAAAGTATGGCAGTGGCACAAAAATCAGACACACAGATCAGTGGAACAGAGAAAGTCTTGAATTAAACACATAACTATATGGTCAATTAATCTCCGACAAAGCAGTAAAGAATATCCCATGGGAAAAAGACCATCTCTTCAACAAATGCTAATGGGAAAACTGGACAACAATATGCAGAAGAATGAAACTGGACCATTTTCTTACACCATACACAAAAATAAATTCAAAATGGATTAAAGACCTAAATGTGAGACCTGAATATATAAAAATCCTAGAACAGAACACAGTAACCTCTATGACATCAGCCATAGCAATTTTTTTCCAGACAGATCTCTGAAGACAAGGGAAACAAAATAAAAATTAAACTATCGGGACTGTATCAAAATAAAAAGCTTCTGCACAGTGAAGGAAATAATCAACAAAACTGAAAGGCAATCTACAGAACAGGTGAAGGTATTTGAAAATGACATGTCTGATAAAGGGTTAATATCCAAAATAATACAACTCAATACCCCCAAAACACATAATCCAACTATAAAATGGGAAGAAGACACTTCTCCAAAGAAGATATACAGATGGCCAAAAGATACAAGCAAAGGTGTTTATCTTTATTGACCAACAAAGAAATGCAAATCAAAACAAATATACAAATAATAAACAAAAGGTGTTGTTGAGGATGTGCAGAAAAAGGAACACTCAAGCATTGCTGGTGGGAATACAAACTGGTGCAGCCAACTGTGGGGACCAGTATGGAGGTTCCTCAGAAAGTTAAAAAAAAGATAAGATCCAGCAATTGCACTAGTAGGTATTTATCCAAAGAATACAAAAACACTAATTCAAAAGGATACATGTCCCCTATGTTTATAGCATCATTATTTACAACAGCCAAGATATGGACTGATAAATGGATAAAGAAGTGGTAGCATGTACATAAAATGGAATATCATTCAACCATAATAAAGAATGAAATGTCATTTTCAAGGACATGGATAGACCTAGAGAGTATAATGCTGTGCAAAGTAAGTCAGAGAAAGACAAACACAATGTGATTTTGCTCCTATGTGGAATTTAAGAAACAGAACAAACAAGCAAAGGGGGAAAATGAGAGAGTGACAAACCAAGAAACAAATTCTTAATTATACAGAACAAATGGTGTATTATTTTTACCAGATGGAAGGGGGTCAGGGATATGTTATATATATAAGTAATTGGGATTAAGGATTGTACTTGTCCTTATGAATACTGGATAATGTATGGAACTGCTGAATCACTTTATTGTTCAACTGAAACTAATGTAACGCTGTATGTTAACTAACTGGAATTTTTAAAAAACCTTAAAAAATACAAAAACAAAAGAAAAGAAGGAAAATTCAGAAAAATATATTAAATATGTAACAGAAAAAGTAGCACTGTCCCAACAGAAATATGTGAGCCACATATATAATTTTAAACTTTCTGGTAGCCACATTAAAAAGTGAAAACAGGTAATTTTTAACACACTGCTTAACACAATATAGTTGAATTTTTATTACAAGACATAATCATATATAAAAGTCACTGAGTTTTGACATTTTTATACTCATGATTTTTAAAAAAACAAGAATCTATGAAATAGAGTACATCTCAATTCAGATGTTAAATATTCATAAAAACTGACCTACATTTATTTCATACAATTTAGTTGGAAAAAAAAAATACATTCACAGACCAAAGTTGTTCTAAACATTCTTAAAAGCTTCTAACAACTGTACAGAATAGCAGTAGTTATATTTATATAAAAATTAAGAATTTAGTTTCTTCCATCCAGTCTATCACCCTCCTCTTAACTATATCTTTAACAACCCTATTTCCAAATAAAGTCACATGTTGAGGCACTGGGGGAGGGAGGTTAGTGCTTCAACACAGTATTGTTTTGTGTAGGGAGTCAGACATACAAATCAACCCATTATATCCTTCCCTTACAAGAGGAAATAAAGAAAAAAAAAAAGCACCTGGGAAGATAGAAAAGGAAAGGAGAAGGAGGGAGGGAGAGCAAAAGAAGAAGAAAAAAAAATCCAATTTTTTTAGTTATACTGGCCATATTACAAGTGTTCAACAGTCCACATGTGGCAGGTGGCTAGCTACCATATTGAACAGTGTGGTTCTAAAGTGCTCCACAGAAATTGAAGAAGACACAAAAAGATGGAAGACCATTCCATGCTCTTGGATCGGAAGAATAAACGTTGTTAAAATGTCTAGACTGCCTAGAGCAATATATACTTTTAATGCCATTCCGATCAAAATTCCACCGGTATTCTTCAAAGAGCTGGAGCAAATAATCCAAAACTTTGTATGGAATCAGAAGAGACCCCGAATCGCTAAGGAAATGTTGAAAAACAAAAATAAAGCTGGGATCACCAAGACAGCATGGTACTGGCATAAAAACAGACACCTAGACCAGTGGAACAGTAGAGAGCCCAGATATGGACCCTTAACCCTATGGTCAATTAATCTTCGACAAAGCAGGAAAAAATATACAGTGGAAAAAAGACAGTCTCTTCAATAAATGGTGCTGGGAAAACTGGACAGCTACAAGTAGAAGAATAAAACTCGACCATTCTCTTACACTGTACACAACGATAAACTCAAAATGGATAAAAGACCTCAACGTGAAACAGGAATCCATGAGACCCCTAGAGGAGAACATAGGCAGTAATCTCTTCGATATCAGCTACAGCAACTTCTTTCAAGATATGTCTCCAAAGGCAAAGGAAACAAAAGAGAAAATAAACTTTTGGGACTTCATCAAAATCAAAAGCTTCTGCACAGCAAAGGAAACAGTCAACAAAACAAAGAGGCAACCCACGGAATGGGAGAAGATATTTGC
>NC_081575.1:78579262-78630996 GCF_022355385.1 Mustela nigripes | reverse complement strand
GAGAGAGAGCGAGTGAGAGCGAGCACAGGCAGACAGAGTGGAAGGCAGAGTCAGAGGGAGAAGCAGGCTCCCTGCGGAGCAAGGATCCCAGGATACTGGGATCATGACCTGAGCCGAAGGCAGCTGTTTAACCAACTGAGCCACCCAGGCATCCCCTCATTTGCCATTTTTAAGAGTGAAATTAAACTTCTGAAAAATAAGCATACAAAAATTAGGGGCTCGCCATAACTTTCAGTACAGTAATTTCTAGGATTTAATTTTTTATTTGCATAAACTATATAAAAATATACTCCTATTTCAAAATAGTACATTAGAAAACAATAGGGAATGGTTAATTCACAGACCCTTTACATGGCACTTAATGTTAAGTAAAAAGAGATCTATAAAATATTATCTCTAAGATAATCACAACTATGCTAAGATGTATCCCTAGGGGAAAAGATTAGATAAACTATTTGTGGTACAAATGTTAAGTGATTCTTTTTATTGCAACTTGTAATTTTTACCATTGTATATACACATTTTACAGAGAAACTGACTGAAAATAATTTAATTTTAAAATAAAAATGAAAGGAAAAAATTGAGGGCTAAAGACAATACAGCTAACTCAGTTTCACAATAGACTTATAAAGACACAGAAACAAAACTAAGAGAATTAATGACTAAGATTTTAGTTTCTTGGAGTTACCTGATCTTTTTCCGCCCTGGGTCGTACCTGCCTTCTCATCCTTTGGAACCAGTTTCTGCATGTCTGCCTGGCCAAATTCACACCCAGATGGTAAGCTGCAATAAGACAAACCATGAGTAAAAAGAACCCTGATAACTCATTTCTTACGTTCTGCTTGGTCCCTCATCTGCTTGGCTGACAGGTAAGTGAACCTAACAAAACATGTACAATGATCAAATTCCTGAGGTAGTTCTCAACAAGATTTCCAACCCAACTTTAGATTTGGCTAAGAAATTTTAAATACCTATCATGCTGACACAGAATAATCAGGACATAAGATCAAAGATGCAGAAAATAACCCATTTGTAAGCATGTCCCTAGGCTAGTAAATGGGAAGGACAATAGTGTGGAGTGAATGTTTGTGTCCCCTCAATATTCGTTTGTTGAAATCCTAATGACCAATGTGGTAATATTAGTAGGTAAGGCCTTTGGGAAGTGCTTACGTCTTGAGGGCAGAACCTCAAGAATGGGACTACCACCTCATAAAAGATGCTCCAGAAACATTCCTAGTCCCTTCCACTATGTGAGGATACAATGCAAAGCCTGCAACCCAGAAAAGGACCCTCACCCAACCACACTAGCAACATAGTCTCAGACCTCCAGCTTCCAGAACTATGAGCAATAAATTTCTGTTTATAAGGATCTAGTCTGTGGTATTTTGTGATTGCAGACTGAATGGATTAAGATAGACAAAGAACCCTCTGAACTCTTTACTAACAGCTTTCTGCTCTTGACCAAAGCAATCCTCTAGGATCACTGAACTTAAGTTTCTCTATTAAGAAAGACAACAGAGATAATAAAGAGATGCCCCCTCCCTTACCTGTTTGGCGTACACAGGGAGAGAAGGACAGTGCTTTCCCACACCAGGGAACAGTATAATTGGCTCAGCTTGCTCAGAACACTCAGACCCAACTGAGAGCCCCACTGGTTTACGGAGATGGAACGAATTTCACTCTGCAAACAAAGGAAACAGAAGCTATCTTTGGGATGCCCTCTGTAACATTTACAGTCTGTATCTAACATCCCTTCTCAATTTCTTCTCATTGCTTTTTGTAAATCAAGAGGCGATGGTCACAGGCAACTCTTTTTAAAGAAACAGTTTCGCAGATTCAATGACAGCCTTCTAATTCTGTTAGGTTGTGTTGTGGGACTTGCTATTTCCCTCTTACTTCTTAACTTCAATTAATATTTGGATTTATGTAATTCCTTGAAGTGAACATTTCACCTTAAATTTTATTTAATAAAAAGTCATAAAACTCAATTCCAAACCTTTGTCACGTAATTATTTCCTCAATAGTTTATATCCATGCTTTTCAATTGATTTGATACAAAGAATATACTCCTGCTCAACAGCATAAAACAAGGGTGCTAAAACATTACATCATTTAATCTTTAGAATCGATTACTTGAGAACTGAAAGTTGTAAAACCATGAGCACACACAAACCATCCCCCCTTTCTGGAACCACAGGAGGAACCTCACGTGGATTACAGACATAGGGTTTGATATTCAGGTAATCTTTACTAATCTCTCTTAATTACCATTGACTTAAACACGCTATGGTCAAATTTCCTTCTTGCCATCCCATTATCAGGCCTACATGCATCTGTACAAAGATTAGGAAGTAATAAGGCCAGATGAGCACCCAACTGAAGCTTGTCCACTAAAAAGGGGACTATAAATCCCAGTTGGCCTATGTAGCTGCTAAGATCTATTAATGCCTGTTATTTTTTTAAAAAGATTTTATTTGCTTATTTGAGAGTGAGTGAGAGAGAACAGAGGGAGAGTGAGAGAGAGAAGCAGACTTCTCTGATGTGGGGCTCGATTCCAGGACCCTAACACCATGACTTGAGCTGAAGGCAGGTGCTTAACCGACTGAGTCACCCAGATGCCCCATTAATGCCTATTATTTATAGTAAATTAATAAAACATGAGCAATGATCAAATTCCTGAGGTAGCACTCAACAAAAAGTTTCCAACTCAACTTTTACTCTCAAGAAAGTCTAATTCACAAGGGGCGCCTGGGTGGCTTAGTGGTTTAAGCCTCTGCCTTCGGCTCAGGTCATGATCTCAGGGTCCTGGGATCAAGCCCCATGTTGGGCTCTCTGCTCAGCAGGGAGACTGCTTCCCCCTCTCTCTCTGCCTGCCTCTCTGCCTACTTGTGATCTCTCTCTGTCTATCAAGTAAATAAATGAAAATCTTAAAAAAAAAAAAAAAGAAAGTCTAATTCACAAATTATATGGTCACCCAAATTCTAATAAAAAAAAGGGAAAATAAACTAGACAGCATCTTGAAGCATAAGCTTGCATCCCCCACCAAAAAAAAAAAAAAAAAAAAAAATCTGTTCTTTTAGCAGCTAGCCCAGGTAGAACTATTTCTAAGCAGAGTAAGATGCCCAGTATGTGACCTATGTACTTCACTGGCTTTAAACTAGCTTGTTCGCCCCCCAATTCTTACCTGTCCAACTCTGCAAGTATGAACAAACATCATGATGTAGGCATGGGCAGCAGTGAGCGCATGGAGTAGAGGTGTGGCCTGAGCCGAAAGGGTAGCATCAGCAACGTTGCCAGCACAAGCCAGTTCTCGCAACAACACTGAGCCTCCAGGAGATTCAATTGGGCGGTGTAAGGGCTCCAAGGATGAAAGGATGGAGTCCAGCTGAAGGAGACCCTCTTGAAGGACTTTGGGTTCATGGGACAGTGTCTGAAACAAGAATAATAATTAAAGTATTAATATACAATGAACTTCATATACACCACATCTTTAATAGTCACAATGGAAGAAGTAGAAGACAAGTGTCACAAATTTTGAACCTGGCCATGGTATCCCACCTGGTTAAATGGTAGAGCCAAAATATGAATGCAGATATGATATACCTCAATGCCTCCTTTTAGAGCAACACTTTACCTCTCTCAAATGAGAGGCTTTCAAATGTGGTAAGTCAATCATATTTAAAAGCTTGTGATGGCCAAACTGAAAATACTATTATAGCAATGACTCTATACTATAAGATTAATTATAAATTTTGCTCAACAAGGAGCAATATTAGGCAAGTTTTCAAAGTATGGAAGTGACCAGTATTACTACTGTTTTTTTCTTCCTAAAATAAAAGAGATGATTCTAGAATAGGAATGAGGTAGGCAATCTCCTTTTTTATGAGACAACTCAAGGATTATAGGACACGGCCCTTGTAATTGCTTTTCAAATCTGCAGAAAATCTCACAGTAAAATACTATCACTTGCCATTCAAAGATAGGATAACTTATGTGCCTTTACTGTGGCTTTAGATAAATCTATGAATTCTCACATAGTATCTTAGAGGTAGGATAATGATGGAGCACAGCCTCTTTACCTCTCTCCTATAAACAGCACTTAATATTGCAAAGAGTAAAGCAAAATAAAACATTACGGATATGTCACAATTACGGACTTTACAAATCCAAACGCAACTGTATTACTGATTTTTACCAGAAATTTCTTATCACTGCACAATCCAGCTAATGAAGGAGCTTCACAGATTTAATGCAATCCTTATAAAATCATCAATGGCTGGGGAGGGCAGAAATAGAAATCTCTCTCTTAAAATTTGTAGAATAATCTCAAGGGACCCCAAATAGATGTAACTACCTTGAAAAAGAACAAAGTTGGAGGTCTCACACTTCTTGATTTCCAAGCTTATCACAAAGATAAATAAAAAAATGTGGTACTGGCATAAAGAAATACATCATATATACCATATAAAAACAATTATTCTAAATAGATCAAAGACCTAAATAAAAGAGTCAAAACTATAAAAGCATGTAGAAGAAGCCAGAGGGTAAAAGCTGCAGGATCTTGGATTTGGGAGTGACTTCTTAGATTTGATACCAAAAGCACAGCAACAGCATAAAAAAGATAAAATGGACTTCATCAGAATTAAAACCTTTTGTTCATCAAAACTATTAACAGAGATAAAGGCAAACCAGAGAAGAGAGGAAAATACTGCAAATCATTTATCTGATAAGGAATTAATATCCAGAATATAGAAAGGACCCCTATAACTCAACAACAACAAAAAACAAACCCTACTAAAAAATGGGCAAAGGACTTGAATAGACATCTCTCCAAAGATACACAAATAGCCAGTAAGCACATAAAAAGATGCTCAACATCACCAATCATTAGAAGATGCAAACTGATATCATGCGATCTCAATTCACACCTATTAGGTTGGCTACTATCAACAACAACAGGGAAAAAAAAAAGGAAAAGAAAAAGTAAGTAAGTGTTGGTGAGGATGCAGAGAAATTGGAACCGTAGTACACTGCTGGATGGAATGATGTGAAAATCCTGGAGCTGCTATGGAAAACAGTATGGTGGTTCCCTGAAAAATTAAAAATAGGTACCATATAATCCAGCAATCCTACTTCTGAGTATACAACTAAGAGAACTGAAAGAAGTCTTGGGTATGATCATACTTTTATATGGAATCGAAATAAGTCAAATACATAGGACCAGAGAGCAGAATGATGGTTGCCAGGGGCTGGGGGGAAATGTGCAGATGTTGGTCAAAGGGCAAACTTTCAGTTATGAGTAAACTGTGGGGATATAATATATATCTTGGTGTCTATAGTTAATAATGTTGTATACTTGACATCTGCTGACAGTAGATCCTTAAGTGCTTTTACTGTACAAACACACACACACACACACAGTAGTCTTAAGTAAGTATTTTCACACCTGTGTTCATAGCAGCACTATTCAAAAATAATCAAGAGGTGGAAGCAACCCAATGGTCTATCAGTGAATGGCTGGATAAACAAAATGTGGCTTATACATACAACAGCATCATAAAAAGGAAGGAAATTCTGACATATCCTATAACATGGGTGAATCTTCAAGACATTATGCTAAGCAAAATAAGCCAATCACAGAGAGACAAATACCTTATGAATTACATTTACATGAGGTACCTGGAACAGTCAAAGTCAGAGACAGAAAGTAGAACAATGTTTACCAGGGGTTGGGAGGGAGAGAGTAGTGTGGAGTCGTTGTTTAATGAGTACAGAATTTCAGTTTTGCAAGGTGAAAAACTTTTGGAGATCAGTTGTACAACAATGTATATGTACTAAAGACTACTGAACTATATACCTAAAAATGGTTAAAAAGGTAAACATCATATGATGTGCATTTTACTACTACTTAAAGTAAATAAAGCACTTAATTTTTGGGCAAAATTTGAGCAATAAACTATAGGTCACTTATGGTTAAAATGCATGACTATCAAGCTTGAAAAAGGAAAAAAGCTATATGACTAAACAATACCAGATTGTGTTAAAAAGCATCCATGAGAAAGGATGACACAAGAATAATAAACCCAGTTCCAAAACTTTCTTCATCTACCATCCCCTCCAATAAACTCAAATACTGGAACTATATACCAAACCTAAGAACAATGAACAAATAATTTAACTTTTCAATGAGAAATAATGTGACACACTACTTATTAGTCACAAAATTCACTTGATTCACTTGTAATACATAGCCACAAATTTCTTATTTTTTAGTTGAAAGTAAAGGGAGACCAAAGTAAAAACATGTATACAGAAGTATTACAAAATTGATTTCTGAAAAGAAATGAAGATATTTGGCCAGAAGCTCTTACCAATATGGATTTGCAGACACCTGCAACAGCCTGACAGGCTGCAGATGTGGGAAAGTCAATGGGCAGATTGGGAAGGCCCAAAATGGTAACCAAAGGCAAGAGTCCTTTCTGATTCACAAATTCCTGGCAGTGGTCATCTGTTGTATTGTTGCTCAGAATAGATTCCACAAATTTCATCTAGGTAATGAAAATTTAAAAAATTAAGTTAGAGTCTGACATCTGGAACTAAAAGGCAAGCCTGGAGTAAGGACAGGGGTTGCCTTGCAGTCATAAAATCAGTATTTTCTAGAATACCAAAACCTTAAATAAATAGGGAGAGAGATAGGATATGGACCCTAAACATCCAAAAAACAAAAACGAAACCTCCAAAAAATACCACACAGGAATAATTACTTCTTCCCAATCTACCTTTCTGGCCACACCTAAAGTCATGTAATTTGAGAGGATAAATGATTTGCTCAGGGCCACATCCATGAATTAGTGGCAAAATCATATCTGATCTCTTAATGTGCTTCTTACATGATACTATGTTGCCTCTCCCTGTAAATAAAAATGGATACTCTTTCTCAATGTGTTCATAATGCAAATGAAAACCAGAACTCTAAAAAAGAGTGACTTGGACCAAACAAAAGCATTTTTTTAAGGGAAGAATGTAAAATGTGGGCAAGAAACACACAGGCATAAGGAACCATCTCTGGAAGTCTTGGAAGTGCTTAGTGGGCTAGAACAATTGCTAAGTGGGCCCTTATAGGTAAACAACTCTGGGAAAATTCAAAATCTTCCCTTTTTTCCTGTGAAACACATGGTAAGTTGAAAGAAATGGTCATATTACTATTTTTTTTAATATAAAGGAGAAGTTAACAGGAAAAATAGCAAGTAATGGGAAAAATTTATGTTGGACACATTCAAAGAAAATAATACTGGATTGTCCTAAACAGCCCACTCTCCTGTTTAAATTCCAATGGCAAATAGTAACAATGAACAAAAAACTGAGAGTATTTAGAAGAAGGAAGAGTGTTGTCCAACTGTTGGCAAACCAGTCTTACAGAACAAGGTTTGCACATCTTTTCCCACTGATCTACACTTTAAGGGCCCCAATGAAAATAAATGTGGAAATCACTAGACTATCTGGTAATCCCACACATTTTCCAGAAAAACACACACCTTTACTCAGTTTACCCTACCATGAATCTTACCACATTAAGGATGTAATCCATGAGGGGAATAGGAATACGTTCCTCTGTACCAACAACCCTGTTAAGGGAGAAAAGAGTGAGTTACACAAATTCACAATACCAGTGCAAGAGAACGAAGTGAGGAAAGGGAAATAGCATGAAATTCTAGGTCCTTTCTCTAAGTCAGACTTCTAGACTTCAGTACAGTATAGGAAAAAAAAAAAAGCTGAAATCAATTCTGAAACTAGTTTTTCTAGCCCGAGTAGGTTGAGAGCACAAAAGGAAAAACCAAGTCTTCACAAACTCAGCATATGCACGTATCTCAAAAGAAACTATCTTAGGCAAACTATCATAGAAGGAATTCATCAATATGAAAATACAAAAAAAAAAGCCAGTTTGATTAAGACTATTGAAACATCTGTTGAAGACAAGAGCTAGACAAAGAAACAAATACAATAAACATCTTACCATGTTCTTGCATCAGGTTTAAAGTTATAATAGAGAGCAGGAAATGGAATTTAATTTTGTTCAAAATTCCATGCTTAGACTGACAAACCATTCAGAACAAGTTAATCAAAGATGAAGCCGGGGCGCCTGGGTGGCTCAGTGGGTTAAAGCCTCTGCCTTCGGCTCAGGTCATGATCCCAGGGTCCTGGGATCGAGCCCCGCATCGGGTTTTCTGCTCAGCAGGGAGCCTGCTTCCTCCTCTCTCTCTCTCTCTGCCTGCCTCTCTGCCTACTTGTGATCTCTGTCTGTCAAATAAATAAATAAAATCTTTAAAAAAAAAAAAAGATGAAGCCAACACCCAAAGCCTCCTTTCTTAGCAATTTATATTTGTATCACAACAGTCCCTGAACTATCAAAAAACTGTGATCAGGTCATTTGCTTCGGATACTTCAATGCTGCAGTTAATGCCACAGCTGCAGAAAATGCAGCACTTAGCTCAATCTTGGCTTTTGCAAGAAATAAACAGAAAATCCACAAAAATATATTAAAATGAAACAAAATCTACCTCAAGGTAAACCCTAGAAAAGGACAAAACTTGAGTCTAATAGGGAGCATTCTGGATACAGGCTCTTGAAGACATTTGGGGGGGTGGGAAAGGGGCAGAAATAAAAGGGAGAAGTAGGGGAATAGAGAAAGCAAGAGAATTTGCAAGAAGTTAACAGTTCTTGTCCTTGAGCAAGACAAGATGTAAATAAAGATTTGTCAAGCATGAGGGCATTGACAGCAAAATGGAGACTAGACCTAGTGGAGAGGCATCAGAAATGGTTTCAGTGATGAAATATCCAGAGCTAGGGTTTGGCAAGGATATCGTGAACACTCTCAATGAAGAATTTAGGGAAGAGCTCTGTACAAAGGCAGGACCTATAAGCCACGAGTGGAATGATTCCATGGCAAGACTGCAACCTTTCCTTGACCGTAAAGCTCCTTCTCAGAACCACTGCGGCATTCCCTGCTACTTGTACCAATCATCTACCCCAGCTTCATTGCACCTTCTGGAAAAGAACCAATAAATCCATCTCTACAGCTAAGGAGTACAGGTGTGGCTCTAGCCCAAATTAAATACTTGTCCCTTTGTAGAAACCGAAGGCAATGACAAAGAGCCAAAGTAATATCATGAAATGGGACCAAGGTACTTCCTTCATTTGCTTAGGGAAATAGAAGTTAGGGAAAATAAAAGAAAATAAATCAACACGTGGTTCTTAATCCAAATCTAGGAACAAATTTGTTCAATAATCACTTTTTCATTATCCTCCTCTTTGGGCCTCCAGGCTTAGAACATCATACAGGAACAGTACATATGATAAATTCTCCCTAGTAGAAATCCCTCTATTAACTGGTTTTAAGAAGAATTTTAATCTTAACCTCATATGAAACTTTGACCCATACCATCTATGAAGCAGTTAAGTCTGCATTCCTACAATGAATAAAACAATTTACCTTAACTGTCAAATTAAAAACTTCCTGTCTCCCCTTTGAATAAAGCACACATATTCCCAAACTCAATTTTACATGTGTATTTATGGTACTGGAGCCCTTAATCAGAAGTACAGAAAAGGGACGCCTGGGTGGCTCAGTCGGTTAAAGCTGCTGCCTTTGACTCAGGTCATGATCCCAGGGTCCTCAGACCAAGTCCTGCATTGGGCTCCTTGCTCAGCGGGGAGCCTGCTTCTCTCTCGGTCTCTGCCTCCTTGTGCACATGCTCTCTCCCTTTCTCTCACAAATAAATAAATAAAATCTAAAAAAAAAAAAAAGCACAGAAGAAAAATTCCAATTGTGTGTCATACTACAGGGTATAGAACAACAGGTCTCAGGGAATTATTTGGGGTGGGGTGGTGTGAATCATCTCTTTCTTCCAGCTCTTGAGGAGACACAGCTGCCTTTGGCAAAGAAGTCCTCCCAGTGAGCTACAATTAAGGAAACAGCTGCTTTTCTAATTGGCTGCCTTTAAAGCCCAGACACTTGCTATTCAAGTTCCAGAGACGACATGGATTTATATATCTCATTTCTTTCAAGTTGTTCAGGATAGGCAGTTAAGTTAGGCAAAGTAAATGGAATCCACCACAAAATAAACCATGGTGCCTTCACTAAAAGCCCTGGTTACTCATTGGCAAGTATATTCACCCCCAGCAGTATCAGTTTTACTGACATGAGAACAGTTTAGAAGGCAGAAGAAAGAGGCCAAAACACAAGTATTTAGAATTACTTGTGAATGTCTTTGGATGTAGACCAAACTGTCATGTATCTGGGGTAGACTGTAGTGCCTAAATTTCCTTATTCCAGATTGAGCACAAAACCACATGTCTCAAGATCAAATACAAACAGCATTTTCAAATGCAAGCTGCTGATTTTAGAAAAAATAAAGAAAAAAATATTATTTTATCCTGGAAAAACCTAGAAACTCAAAAATCCATCCACAGGAGTGGATTCATTCAATGAAACACTACTCAGCAACGAAAAGAAACCAACTTGGAGATGCAACAATGAGATTCCTTTCTCATGAATTTCAAAAACACGCTGAACAACAGAAGCCAGATATAAGAAAGTACATACATCAGGTATGCTACACATATGAGACTCCATATACTGTTTTTATAGAATATTCTAGAACATACAAATTTATTTAGTGATGATTAAAATAAGTAGGGACGCCTGGCTGGCACAATAAATTAAGTGTCCGACTCTTGGTTTTGGCTCAGGTTGTGATCTCAGGGTTGAGATAATGCCCCACAGTTGGGCTCCACATTCAGTGGGGAATCTACTTGAGGGTTCTCTCCCTCTGCCCATGCCCTGGCAATGTGCGCTCTCTCTAAAATAAATAAATTAAAAAAAAAATAAGTAGCTGTCCTGCTTTAGGGTAGAGAAATTGGAATCTTAAGATTGTGCAGTTTACAGAAATTAAACCTTAATTAAAAAACAGGAAAAAATATATTCATGTGTTTATTTAAGGCACTGGACAACAGATGAGGACACGTGAGACTGGAATTTGTTTGAGAGTCCCACTGAAGAATTCTGCATTGGGGGTGAGTTGGGGGACACAAATAAGACTTCTGGAGAGAAGGGATGGCACACACTATAAATTTTTCTAAGCCTCTTCCCATACTGGCAGAAAGTACATAGTAACTCCCACCATAACAACTACCTGGGATAGGGAGATAAAAGAACTCCCTTTAATATATTATGGCTTTCGAGATGAAGGTTGAGTTTAGTCAGTTTCTTACTTTTCCTTCCAGCCTTAATAATCCAGAGTAACCCAATTGAGACTTCTGAAGGTGGCAGAACTGGGAAAGTATACATATGTCAACATTTGTGAGACTCTTAGATACGTTATGTGAATGAGGTAGTGATAAACACCCAGACCACACAGAGTATAGCAAAACATCAATACCATGGAATAGCAATTGCTAGAGTCCTCTATAGCTTTAGAAGCTACATATGATTAACACTATGGTAGACTATTAATGCTGTGCATGCCTGTATTTTTACTATTTCTTCTCATTCGTGTTTCATTAGGATCCACCTCTCTTGGCATTTAAAACTCAGGAAATCCTTCATCTAATGCTCTAGAGTCATTCCATCAAAGCACCAAATGAACATTTACTGGCCAATTATCCGCTATATACAAAGTAATTAGGATACACTGTAAAATGAGACATTGTCCCTTCCCTGGAGGAGCACACAGATTAATGGGAGAAACCATTAGAAAATATGAATAATTCCAACTAAACTTTGGGAAGAACACAAAAGACTGACTTCCCATTCGGAGGTAAAAGGAAAAGCTCCTTTAAGAATGTGACGTTTGAACTGGCTAAGCAGGAATTTAGTAGATAGAAAAGAAGGAGATAAGATAATTTGGGGTGGGGTGGGGACAAATATAAATAGTACACAGTGACATATATCCCATGAAAAGCACGGAGTGAAAAAATACAAGGGTGTGAGAAAACATCAATTTACTATGATAGCTTAAAATGTGGGCACATTTTATTCTAAGGTATTCTGGTAGAGAAAAAGTTATATGCAGATGAACACGTGCAACCTCACTCAAAACCACCCCCCCACTCCTCAAGTTTAAGAAATCCTTCCCTTGTCTTGTAGTCAGGAAAGGAAACAGTATCTCTCTCTTTCTCTCTCTCTCTCTCTCTCTCTCTCTCTCTCTCTCTCGCAGGGTGGCTAACAATCAAGGGTGTGGCAAGTAAGCACAGATTCTGACTCCTCTGCATATAAAATCTTGTTTTCTTTCAGGTCTCTTCCGAAAGAGAATGTTTTAATCAAAATTAGAAGATGCTGCTAGAATGAAGTTGCCATCTCAGACAAGGGTAAGACACATCTGTCCAACAAACTTAGTAGTTAATGCATCTCCTCCAAAAAACAACAAACCCCCCCAAAACCAAAACCCAAACAAACCTCATACCAACAGGCTCATCACTTCCTAGAGCTCCAAGAGGGCACACCAGTTTTGTTGTCCAGGACTTTCCTCCTTCTGTGTATCCTGCCATAATTTTCTCTTAAGTTCCAAACTGTCATTCAAGACCAGCCCAAGCCCATTCATATCCACACTTAAAACATTTCCTGTTTTTCTCAGAACTAGGTATCTATAAACCAGAAGAGCACTTATTAAATGGATAAATGCATGACAGCTCAGAGGTATCACACCCTCTTCTGGCATGAATATGATTAAGAGTTACAGCTATGGGGGCACCTGGGTGGCTCAGTGGGTTAGAGCCTCTGCCTTCAGCTCTGGTTGTTGATCCCAGGGGACTGGGATAAAGCCCCGCATTGGGCTCTCTGCTCAGCGGGGAGCCTGCTTCCCTTCCTCTCTCTCTCTGCCTAATAAATTTTTTTAAAAAAGTTACAGCTACAAGTTACATTTCACCGCTTGCATGTGACAATATAAGCTCAAAGAGCCTGGTAGACTATGCACCACCAGCCAGCAAGCAGTCTTTAAGCCCATCCCCAACTCATTCAGGTAGTCAATTTTTATGTAAAACAAAACTTAAATAAACAGAAATAAGAAGGAAAATCTACCGTGCCTGGTTATAATAATATCGTATATTCCAAAGACTTATGATTTATCTAAAATAAACAGATAGTAATCAAACAAAAGCAAAGACCAACCAACAACAAATCTCTGTAATTTTTAAGGACTTTGGAGACAGGCTTCAAAAGTGCAATGTTTCATTATGTGCTCACTTATGCAAACAATCAAACAATGATGCAAATACCAAATCAACAATGGGGAAAAAGTCCTCTGAGAAAAACCCATAAACTTGATATAGTGGATTCAATTCCATGAACAAATTTTAAAGAAAGACACCTTGCTAAGGCAATCCATACAATTAATTATGAAAGCCTAAATGATGCACAATGGTCAAAGAAAGAAAAAACTAGACTCTTAGGGCTGGAAGAATCCTGTAATGAACCAACTCCCTCATGTTATGGATGAAAATGACATGCCTAAGATCACAAGGCTAGGAAACCTGTCTTGTCAATACTTACTGCTGATTAGGCTCTGTTTCATTCTGTTGGGTAGAATTAAAGCTCTGCATGGCCTGTACTTCTTCCTCCTCTTCATCTTCACTAGAGGCCTCTTCTGCAGCATGATTAGACCTTGGAGGAGGAGCAGTTGCAGTTCCATCAGCCTTCTGGATTGATGGCTTCTGACAGATGTATTTAGGGTCTCTTCCAAGATTACAGATTTCTTCAAGTAACTGTAAGACACAGAAAATAGGATTATTTATTAGTAAATAAGAAACGGGGGACAACTAACACTTTTAGAGCATTTTCTATCTGTTATACACAGAAGTACCAAAACATTTTATATACATGTATGTATGTAAAATATATCACTTATGAAATATAGTCATCAATCCCATTTTACAAATAAGGGAACTGAAGTTCTGAAGTTAAATAACTTAACACAGATGTTAAGTGATCGAATGACTAATCTGACTTCATGTCCCAATTCACAATAACTAGGAACTCCTACATCATTCAGGCAACTGGCAGGGATACTAAATGTGAAAAAAATATCAAGAAACAAAGATTAGAAAAAGTAACATGCTTTTACAAATGAAGTTAAATCCTGGCAACTTGTTAATATCTTATGGAAGAACACAATACTTAAGTGACTTTTGGGGGAGGGTCCGGGACAAAGGACAAACCCAAAGACATGGAGAAAATAAGGCAGATATAATCCTCTTTTAGGCCTAGCCCAAGAATCCAGATGACCTCCAGCAGGCCAAGTTTTTTTCTTAAAAACCCCCTTAACTGCTCTCTCATGCCCATGGTTAGTCTTAATCACTTCCTACCTTGATGATCGCCGTTGTTGCATCTGTTTTGAGGGTGGGCTGATGTCTCATGAGCTCATCAACAGCACTCCCCAGGTTAGATGCAGTATCCCCTTAAAGCAAAAATGAACTGTTAGAAAGACTGAAAGAATAGAATTTGAGCTATCTTCTTTGCCAATGAGGAGGAAAGAAGAAACTGAGCTGGTGGTTATGATTTTTCTAATGCCACATTTTCTCAAATGAATTCACACCAACTTCTGAAAGTAAATCATTAGGGAGGAAGAAAAAAACCCCATCAGTCTACTGAGCATATTTAAAAATAACCACGTACATTACATTCTACCCTTGCAATCTCTACTACCAAGGTCTGAACTAGCAAAGAGAGAGAGAAAAGAAAGAAGCATAAAACCATTAATCCTCGGCTGCCCCAATAGAGAATGACAATGGCAGCTCGAAAGACAAAGTACACTTATGAAAACTGGATTCTTTCTAGAACCCTACCTCCTCACTATTCCTCAATAATATGGTCTCAAATACACTGGAAAGGAAATCTATTCATTTGTGACTATTCTGGGGACTTAGATTAGAATAGAAGTCTACTAAGATCAACACCTCAGGACTTTGTATCTCCTATTGCTAGACAGTAGATCTGGAAATATACTGCCCCAAATACCCGTCTCTCACTAGCACCATGACAGCAGATCTAACAATGAACTTTGACAGTCTGAGGAACACTACCTCTTATTTGCGCATCCAAAGGTCACTGGAAGGAAGTCCTCAGCCTCTCTCAAGTTCTGGCCACTGAGGCATCCAAGTGGCACAGAAATGATGACAGGTGGAAATTTCCCAAGGAGACCTTTCCCTCTTGTGCCAGACCCCAAGCCCTAGGTGAACTTGCCCCCAAGATCTCCACTGGATAATTCCTGCTCCTCTGGGTAATCCCACTGAGGGCAGTGCAGTGTAGGTCCTGCCTCCTGGTAGTCCACCTGGGAATTCAGGGCTGCCCCTCCCGCCCTAACCCAAGAAGAGGGGGGCAGCTTCTGTGAGTCACTCCACAGTTCAGCTTCTGACCCGCCCAAACGCTACAGCCAACTGGAACATGAGGGCATGGTCTGGAGGGATCACCTGAAGATCTGGAGCCACTTAGGCCACCTAGGAACGTGATTTGGACCATTTGGTGGCCCAGGAAGGGAAAAGGTTTTCCCAACACTTGTACAAATTTCGATTAAAACTTTGAACTTCTGAACACACACACACACACACTGAACTGCTGAGAAACATGAAAATATGAGCAGAAGATAAAGGTGAAGTATTCTTTTTTTTTTTTTAAGATTTCATTTTAAAATTTATTTGACAGAGAGATTACAAGTAGGCAAAGAGAGAGGGGGAAGCAGGCTCCCCGCTGAGCAGAGAGAGCCCAATGTGGGGCTTGATCCCAGGGTCCTGGGATCAAGACCTGAGCCAAAGGCAGAGGCTTAACCCACTGAGCCACCCAGGTACCCCTGAAGTATTCTTTTCTACCTGCTATACAATGTACATAGTGATATAGTAATAACTATATTGATAATTCCCATTAAGCTTAGAACACCTAGCCAGAGAAATGTGAGGTCAAAAAAGGGTTTTCTTCTCAAACTGGTGGCTCAATAATCACCTAAAATCTTAGCACAACAACAATCCAATTATTGTAAGATAAATCCTGGTGACTTACCAAGAGGATCAGAACTCCTCCTCCTTCGCATGGCTGGGAGGTAATCTGGAGACAAAAGAACTTTGAAAAGACGTTCAAAAGGCTGACACTGCACAAATGACTGAAGACCTCGGGCATTCAAGCAGAGTGCACTGAATACATTTGGGAGGGAGCCAAGGACTTCACGGGTAGCAGGAACCTAGAGAGAAGATCAAGTGAATTTGAAGACCTCTAAAAGCATTCAGGTATAGATGCCACGAACCTCTGACCAGGCTATTGCACAGAGAGGTAATAGGGGAGGGGTATATTGTGGGAAGGTGCATATCATGCGGAAGGGTATGCAAAGAGCATTCTTTACAGAGAGAGAGTAAAGGACTCACATCTTTGATAAGCAGTGCATGAAGCATGACATCTGTTAATCCATTGTCCTGGAGTGAGGAGAGAAGTGATGGTTCTTGAAATACAAACACAGTCACCACTTCAGTAGCTAAAAAAGATGAGAAATAGGAAAAACTCAAATAGTGTTCACAGGTATTAACAATAAAACTCCAAAGGCTTAAAAAAACATACCCAATGTACAATAATTTAAATACTTACACTTACTCTGAAACGAAAGCTCCTAATACTGCTCCATCAGAAGATCACTATTAAGAATTAGGTGAAAAACCTTCAAGATTTTTATGGGCAATGTATAGGTATAATGATAATTAATAATACCATAATGAACACTGAAAAATATACCAAGAAATTTCAGGTGCTTTCCTCACATAAAAAAGGTAACTATGTGAGATGATTTGTTAATTAGCTTGATTATAGAAATCATTTCACTACATATATCAGATCATGTTCTACATCTTAAACATATATAATTCAAGAAATACATATAAATGAAAAACATATTAAGATTTTAGGAGCACATTTTTATACCACTGAGGTTACACTGCTATATAACCTGTTTCTTTTAAATTATAATATACGCCATATATTCTCCTTTTTCTTTCCCTGTCATTACACTACACTTCATTCAAATGAATGGCTGCATACCACTCCACTAAATACATGAACCACTGCGGATATAAACCAGACCACGATTATGAGAACTAACAAATCTAAAAATGCAACCTTTGCTTAAAATGCAGGGAAAATATCTAAGATAGGGGGGTGGTTTCCGGACTGAAGTAAACAGCTGATGGAATGGACAAAATGTCTTCTCAAAAGCCTTTTAGTAATTTTAAAATACCATTAGCAATGTTAAGAGTTCTTAGGAATGTAATCTGCCCAACTTTTGACAATATTGTATTTAACTTGGGCTGTATAGATGGTCAGCAGTGCTCAAGAGAAAATTAATGCATTCATTAAAGGTAACCAAAAGCGAAGCTAGAAATAATAGAAAAAAACAGCATTTAGTGAACTGCAAGCCAATAGGACGAATAATTAAAACCTGCAACTAACCCTCTGAAAAGACTGAAAAAGCTTACAAGCTTATGTGAAATCCAAGAAAAGCAGGCAGTATATCAGCAGTTAAAAAAGGAGATCTGACCAGATTTAGAATAAAATTCTTTTACAAACTGTATGCTTACAAGTGAAATGTAATGCTTTTGTAAGAAAATGTGATAAAAAAATCGACTCTCAAGAAGTTGTAAGAAAATGTGATAAAAAAATCGACTCTCAAGAAGTGATAGCAAAGCAGCCTAGCCCATTAACCATTTTTAAAAGTAAAAATACCAAGTAACAGGCACCAAACCAACAGTTTCATTATTTTTAAAAAAGATTTTATTTATTCATTTGTCAGATAGAGAGAGAGTGTGCATACAAGCGGGGCGCGGGGGAGAGGCAGGCAGAGGGGGAAGCAGCCTCTCCGTTGAACAAGGAGCCCAATGTGGGACTCGATCCCAGGACCCTGGGATCACAACCTTAGCTGAAGGCAGATGCTTAACAGACTGAACCACCCAACTGTCTTAAAGTAACAATTTTAGATGTGAGATTATTAAACCTTCTAGGAGCAATTAAGACAAGGCTTCCCAACTCATTTTATGACATTTAAAAATTTTGACTTTAAAACCTGACAAAGGGGTGCATCTACTCCAAATGTCATTGAGATGGGCAAATATATGACAATTACTGGGGACCAACAGTTGTCAATGACCTTTGGGACTTCTGATGGGACTACAAACTTATGGAAACTATAAGTCATTTTTTGGGTTCCTACTGATATATAATAGAATCTTCCACAGACTTTTTCCTAAAACAAATGTCTAAATTAAAAGAAGTTAATGCTACTGTGCAATGGGACAGTTTAAACCCTCTTTTAAAATTAACAGATGACCAAATATTAGAATTTTTTAAAAAGGAAACACAAAAACCAACTGGCTCCATGTGGAACCTAGCAACTGACTACTAAGTTAACTCTTAAAAAATTAATGATAGGGAGGAGTCAAGATGGCAGACAAGTAGTAGGTTGAGATGAGATCAGGTAGCAGGAGATCAGCTAGAGAGTTTATCAAACCACTCCGAACACCTACAAATCCAAAGGAGATCAAAGAGAAGAGCAATAATACTAGAAACAGAAAATCGACCACTTTCTGAAAGGAAGGACCTGTGGAGAATTGAATTCAAAGCAATGGGAAGATAGACCACGGGGAAAAGGGCTGGCTCCCGGCAAGCGGCAGAGCAACAGAGCAAAAATGAGATCTTTCAAAAGTCAGCTCCACTGAGGGACATCCCTCCAGAGGCTAAGCCAGGTGAAGCCCACGTGGGGACAATGTGGCCTCAGGCCCCGTGGGGTCACAGAAGGATTGGCGTTGTCTTGAGTGTTGCAGAGCTTGCAGGTATTAGAGCGGGGAAGCCAGCTAGAGACAGAGACGAGGAGTGAGCTCTCAACTTGGGGTTACCTTAAACTGTGATACGTGGCACAGTCAAGACACTGCTCTTTGAGCAGGGACCCCACAAGATCCGGGGAGACCCTCCCTGGAAGAGCTCAGGGATTTGCTTGGGTTTAGAGACTCCAGCTGGGGCTGTGTGCCAGAGACAGAGATGCTTGGTCACAGGCTGGGTGAGCTTGGAGCACGGCCAGGTGTCAGAGAGATGGGAGTGACTGAGTGCTTTTCTCTGAGGGTGCACTGAGCAATGGGGCCCCGAGTACTCGGCTCCTCAGGGCTAGAGACTGGGAGGCAGCCATTTTCATTCCCATCCTCCGAAACTCTATGGAAAGCATTCAGGGAACAAAAGCTCCCGAAAGTGAACCAGAGAGGATTACTTAGCCAGGCCCCTGGTAAGGGCCGTGCAATTCCGCCTCAGACAAAGACACTTGAGAGTTACTACAACAGGCCCCTCCCCCAGAAGATCATAAGGAATCCAGCCAAGACCAAGTTCACTTACCAAGGAGAACAGCAGAATTCCAGAGGAGGAGAAAGCAAAGCATGGAATTCATAGATTTCTCCCCATGATTCTTTAGTTTTGCAAAGTTAATTAATTTTTTTTACTTTTATTTTTTCTTATGCTAAAATTTAATTAACTTATACTTTCCTCTTTTAACATTTCTTAACTAGTTTATCTTAACAACACCTTTCACAAAAAAGTATTTTTGAACCTTCAATATTATAGTTATATTTTATCCTTCATTGTATCTCACTTTATTTTTTGTATATACATGGATATTTTTCTTCTAAAAAATTGGGAATACAACTTCTTCTACTTTATCAAAATATACCCTAAATCTAGCACAGGGCTTTTGTTCTAGTTTCCAGACTAAGCAAATTCTCTCCAGGTTCTTTTCCTTAATTCTCCCAAACAACTTATCTTATCAACTCCTTTCATAGAAATTTTTTTTTTAAATTGTCATATTCATAGTCATATTCCATCCCTTCATTGTGTTTACCCTTATTGTACGTATGTGTGTGTGAATATATATATATATATGTATATATATATATATACATATATATATATATATATATATATATATAAAATTTTTCATTCTTTAAGATTTTGGGAGGTAGTTTCTTTTAAGAGACCAAAATACTCCCAAAATTAAGTGGGTAACTCTGTTCTATTCATCAGTTTAATATATATATATTTTCTTTTTTATACTTTTTCTTTATTTTTTTTCTCTGAACTTCTTTTTACCCCCTTTCTTTCCCCACGATATGGGGTCTCTTCTGATTGGATTAAAGCACATTTTCCTGGGGTCTTTGCCACACTTTTAGTATTTTATTCTCTCCTTCACATATTCTTATCTGGATAAAATAACAAGGCAGAAAAACTCACCACAAAAAAAAGAACAAGAGGCAGTACCGGAAGGCTAAGGACCTATTCAATACGGACATTGGTAATATGTCAGATCTAGAGTTCAGAATGACGATTCTCAAGGTGCTAGCTGGGCTCAAAAAAGGCATGGAAGATATTAGAGAAATCCTGTCTGGAGAAATAAAAGGCCTTTCTGGAGAAATAAAAGAACTAAAATCTAACTAAGCTGAAATAAAAAAAGCTATTAATGAGGTGCAATAAAAAATGGAGGCTCTTACTGCTAGGAGGCAGAAGAGAGAATTAGTGATATATAGTGATATATAATATAGACATATATTATATATTATAATTTATATGTATATTAATGTATATAATGTACATATATTATATGATATATATAATTCTCTGTCATTTGGTCTTATATATCACTATTGTATTATTGTATTATTGTCAATGTGTTTCAATGTGTGAATGACAAACAACTACTGGACCATGAGGGGAGAATTCAAAAGATGAGTGGTAACATAAGACAAAACAAAATTAGAATAACTGGAATTCCAGAAGAAGAAGAAAGAGAGAGGGGAGCATAAGGTATATTGGAGAGAATTATTGTAGAGAATTTCCCTAATATGGCAAAGGGAACAAGCATCAAAATCCAGGAGGTGCAGAGAACCCCCCTCAAAATCAGTAAGAATAGGTCCACACCCCAACATCTTGTAGTAAAATTTACAAGTCTTAGCGACAAAGAGAAAATCCTGAAAGCAGCCCGGGACAAGAGGTCTGTGACATACAGTGGTGAAAATATTAGACTGGCAGCAGACTTATCCACGGAGACCTGGCAGGCCAGAAAAACTGGCATGATATATTCAGAGCGCTAAATAAGAAAAATATACAGCCAAGAATACAATATGCAGCTAGGCTATCATTGAAAATAGAAGGAGAGATAAAAAGCTTCCAGGACAAACAAAATCTGAAAGAATTTGTAAACACCAAACCAGCTCTACAGGAAATATTGAAAGGGGTCCTCTAAGCCAAGAGAGAGCCTAAAAGTAGTAGACCAGAAAGGAACAGAGACAATATATAGTAATAGTCACCTTACGGGCAATACAATAGAACTAAATTCATCTCTCAATGTAAATGGGCTAAATGCCCCAATCAAAAGACACAGGGTATCAGAATGGATAAAAAAACAAAACCCATCAATATATTGCCTATAAGAAACTCATTTTAGACCCGAAGACACCTCCATATTTAAAGTGAGGGGGTGGAAAACAATTTACCATGCTAATGGAAATCAGAAGAAAGCTGGGGTGGCAATCCTTATATCAGATCAATTGGGTGTTAAGCCAAAAACTATAATAAGAGATGAGGAGAGACACTGTATCATACTCAAAGGGTCTGTCCAACAAGAAGATATAACAGTTTTAAATATCTATGCCCCTAACATGGGAGCAGCCAACTGTATAAACTAATTAATAACAAAATTAAAGAAACACATTGACAACAATACAATAATAGTAGAGGAATTTAACACCCCCTTCACTGAAATGAACAGATCATCCAAGCAAAAGATCAACAAGGAAATAAAGGCCTTAAATGACACACTGGATCAGATGGACATTACAGATATATTCAGAGCACTCCATTCCAATGCAACAGAATACACATTCTTCTCTAGTGCACATGGAACATTCTCCAGAATAGATCACATCCTGGGTCATAAATCAGGTCTCAACCAGTATCAAAAGATTAGGATCATTCTGCATATTTTCAGACCACAATGTTCTGAAGCTAGAACTGAATCACAAGAAGAAATTTGCAAAGAATCCAAATACATGAAGACTAAAGAGCATCCTACAAGGAATGAATGGGGTTAACCAGGAAATTAAATAAGAATTGAAAATATTCATGGAAACAAATACTAATGAAAACACAACGGTTCAAAATCTGTGGGATGCAGCAAAGGCAGTCCTGCAAGGAAATTAGACAGTGATACAAGCCTTTCTCAAGAAACAAGAAAGGTCTCAAATATACAACCTAACCTAACACCTAAGGGAGCTGGAGAAAGAACAACAAAGAAAGCCTAAACACAGCAGGAGAAGAGCAAGAATAAAGATCAGAGCAGAAATCAATGAAATAGAAAGCAAAAAAACAACAGAATAAATCAATGAAACTAGGAGTTGGTTCTTTGAAAGAATTAGTAAGACTGATAACCCCCTGGCCAGACTTATCAAAAAGAAAAAAAAAGGACCCAAACAAATAAAATCATGAACGAAAGAGAAGAGATCACAAACACCACCAAAGAAATAAAATTATAAGAACATATTATGAGCAACTATACACTGGCAAATTTGACAATCTGGAAGAAATGGATGCATTCCTAGAGACATATAAACTACCACAACGGAACCAGGAAGAAATAGAAAACCTGAAGAGAGACCCATAACCAGTAAGGAGATTGAAGCAGTCATCAAAAATCTCCCAAAAAACAAGAGCCCAGGGCCAGACAGTTTCCCAGGGGAATTCTACCAAACATTTAAAGAATTAATTCGTATTTTCCTGAAACTGTTCCAAAAAATAGAAATGGAAGGAAAACTTCTAAACTCATTTTATGAGGCCAGCATTACCTTGATCCCCAAACCAAAGGTCCCATCAAAAAAGAGAATGACAGACCAATATCCTTGATAAACACAAATGCAAAAATTCTCACCAAAATACTAGCCAATAGGATCCAACAGTACATTAAAAGGATCATTCACCATGACCATGTGGGATTTATTCCAGGGCTGCAAGTTTGGATCAACATCCACACATCAATCAATGTGATACAATACATTAATAAAAGAAAGAACAAGAACCATATGATACTCTCAATAGATGCTGAAAAAGCATTTGACAAAGTACAGCATCCTTTCTTGATCAAAACTCTTCAAAGTGTAAGGATAGAGGGTACATACCTCGATATCATCAAACCTTCTATGAAAAACCCACCACGAATATCATTCTCAATGGAGAAAAACTGAGAGCTTTTCCACTAAAGTCAGGAACATGGCAGGGATGTCCATTATCACCACTACTATTCAACATAGTACCAGTACCAGAAGTCCTAGCCTCAGCAATCAGACAACAAAAAGAAATTAAAGGCATCCAATTCAGCAAAGAAGAAGTCAAACTATCACTCTTTGCAGATGATATGATACTATATTTCGATGATATGATACTATATGTGGAAAACCCAAGAGACTCCACTCCAAATCTGCTAGAACTTGTACAGGAATTCAGTAAAGTGTCAGGATATAAAATCAATGCACAGAATTCAGTTGCATTTCTATACACCAACAAGACAGAAGAAAGAGAAATTAAGGAGTCAATCCCATTTATAATTGCACCCAAAACCACAAGATATCTAGGAATAAACCTAACCAAAGAGGCAAAGAATCTATACTCAGAAAACTATAAGTACTCATGAAAGAAGCTGAGGAAGACACAAAGAAATGGGAAAATGTTCCATGCTCATGGATTGGAAGAACAAATATTGTGAAAATGTCTATGCTACCTAAAGCAATCTACACGTTTAATGCAATCCCTATCAAAATCCCATCCATTTTTTTTTCAAAGAAATGGAACAAATAATCCTAAAATTTATATGGAATCAGAAAAGACCTCGAATAGCCAGAGGAATATTGAAAAAGAAAGCCAAAGTTGGTGGCATCACAATTCCAGACTTCAAGCTCTACTACAAAGCTGTCATCATCAAGACAGTATGGTACTGGCATAAAAACAGACACAAAGACCAATGGAACAGAATAGAGAGCCCAGAAATAGACAGTCAACTCTATAGTCAACTAATCTTTGACAAAGCAGGAAAGAATGTCCAACGGAAAAAAGACAGTCTCTTCAACAAATGGTGCTGGGAAAATTGGACAGCCACATGCAGAAAAATGAAACTGGACCATTTCCTTATACCACACATGAAAATAGACTCAAAATACATGAAGGACCTCAATGTCAGAAAGGAATCCATCAAAATCCTTGAGGAGAAAACAGGTAGCAACCTCTTTGACCTCAGCTGTAGCAACTTCTTCCTAGGAACATCGCCAAAGGCAAGGGAAGCAAGGGCAAAAATGAACTATTGGGACTTCATCAAAATCAAAAGCTTTTGCACAGCAAAGGAAACAGTCAATAAAACCAAAACACAACTGACAGAATGGGAGAAGATATTTGCAAATGACTTATCAGATAAAGGGCTAGTATCTAACCTGTATAAAGAACTTAACAAACTCAACACCCAAAGAACAAATAATCCAATCAAGAAATGGGCAGAGGACATGAACAGACATTTCTGCAATGAAGACATCCAGATGGCCAACAAACACATGAAAAAGTGCTCACCATCACTCGGTGTCAGGGAAATACAAATCAAAACCACAATGAGATACCACCTCACAGCTGTCAGAATGGCTAAAATTAACAAGTCAGGAAATGACAGATGCTGGCGAGGATGTGGAGGAATGGGAACCCTCCTACACTGCTGGTGGGAATGCAAGCTGGTGCAAGCAGTCTGGAAAACAGCATGGAAGTTCTTCAAAAAGCTGAAAATAGAGCTACCCTATGACTACCCTATAGTGCAATTGTACTACTGGGTATTTAACCTATACAAATGTAGTGATCCGAAGGGGCATGTGCACCCAAATGTTTATAGCAGCAATGTCTACAACAGCCAAACTATGGAGAGAACCCAGATGTCCCTCAACAGATGAATGGACAAAGGTGATGTAGTGTATATATATACACAAATGAATACTATGCAGCCATCAAAAGAAATGAAATCTTGACATTTGCAATGACATGGATGGAACTAGGGGTTATTATGGTTAGCGAAATAAGCCAATCAATTATCATATGATCTCCCTGATATGAGGAAGTTGAGAGGCAACGTGGGGGTGGGAAAAGAATAAATGAAACAAGATGGGATCAGGAGGGAGACAAACCGTAAGAGACTCTTCATCTTGCAAAGCAAACTGAGGGTTGCCAGGCGGAGGAGGGTAGGGAGAGGGTGGTAGGGTTATGGACAATGTGGAAGGTATGTGCTATGGTGAGTGCTGTGAAGTGTGTAAATCTGGCAATTCACAGACCTGTATCCCTGGGGCTAATAATACATTATATGTTAATAAAAAAATAAAAAATTATTCTGAAAAGTTAATGACAAAAACCACATTACAGAACCTACAAAATCCATAAAACAGCAATAATGTGTTAAGACAAAGGGTCCCTTAAGGAAATAGAAATTTACAAAGTTTGTAAAAACTGTTTAAAATTTGATACTGCCATAGGCATCTTGAAAGGTTATACAGAGAAATTCTCTCAGATAGTGACATGAAATCAACATGGCAGGCGTACTAGCTATACAGTAGGATTTCTGAGAGAGAATATAGAAGTTAAAAGGAACCAAAGGAATTTTCCTGAAGTAAGAAAAATTATCAGTTTTTTAAAAAGGCCTAACCAATTGCTATGAGAGAATACTGAAAAGAAAGAGAACCAAGTATGTCCTGGTCAAATTTGTAAATTCCTAGAGTAAAGAGAAAATGAGGTTACCTACAAAAGAACAAGAACCAGTTTAACATCGTTATTATCTTCAAGGCATAACATTAGAAGACAATAGAGAAATGTCCACAAAACTGTGAAAGAAAAAGAAGTGTAACACTTTAAAAATTACCCAAAGATGTACTCCAACAAAACTAAAACATGAATCAGAAAAGGAAAGTCAAAAAAGTACAAAAAAAATGATGAGAAACAGGTGACATGAAGGCAGGTTGAAGACCTTACGTTGTTGTTCCAGTCTGGCAGAAGACAGAGTAAGAAATTTTTTAAGTTTAGATGTCAATAAAATATAAAAATAACCATTACAAAAAAGGAGTAAGAAAACTAGTGTAAGATTCAGAATATGAAAAAAATTAACATAAGACACAAGACTTTAGTAGAAAGAAAAACATTGGTGATCACAAAAAATACATCAACATAGAAAATTCTTCCTTTTAAGATAAAAAGGTACAATATTTTAATAAATCATTCTGCTGAAAAGAACTAAAAGCTGGATTAAACACCTGAAATATCTTTTTAAATGTGAAGGGCAGACAAAGTAAACTATAGTTAAAGGTCCAAAATAAGTGAAAATGTGGACTCACAGCCTCCGGCTTTTGTCTTAAAAACACAGGGACACAGTGAATAGGAAATCCAGTAGAAAGGGAGTCCATTTATTACAGAAGGCAGTTAACACTAATCACATGTGATGGAACCTGCTGGAAAGTTGGTGCTTTCCAACCCATGATCAGGTCACTCCTGATAAAGGATGGGTCAAGAGTCAGCCCAACTAGAAAGCAGACCACAGTCATTCTGGCACTGGAGGACACCTCAATAAAGGTATGAACACTGTTTATATTTTTTATAGATTCCCGGGTCTTAGGTCAATGGGCTCAAAAGTTACCACATTCAGTATCGTGCTCTATTAGGCTTCCTACATTGCGAATATATTGCTGCTCAGATATCACGTATTACAATTAAAGTCTGTTGTCTCAACTCATACCAAGGCAGCCACACAGAAAACTCATTTTCACGCCATAGCTGACTAATTTGTTCACACTTCTCAAATAAGCTCAGATATTACTCCCTGACTCAGCTCAATGAGACCTCCAGTGATTGCAGTCTCCAGATCCTTAAAGCTGGGCTCAGTGCCATAGTATCCAATGCTACTGGCCATGGCCCAAACTCTAGCATACCAGTGTGATCTTTGCATTCTGTCTTCCATTAGCATCATGGTCAATGGGAATCCATACAAAGGAGCAAACACTCCCTCTCTGAATGGCAAATTCATTTTATTGAGCCACTGCCCCAATCTGGGGATATAAGGTACTATTCCCTCACAAAGATTTAATGTTATACAACCATGTTCTTGGTTTATCCTTCCTGCCACGCTACTGCTGTCAGTTAATATAGGTCTCACTAAATGTTAGTCCCCTTTTAGCTTCCAAATAACACTGACTCTCATGGGGGTACACATTTTATTCATTCAATCTGGGCACTGGCAATAAAAACAAGGCATCATCTGGAACTTTTGATTTGTCTTATCGTCTGTAGACTGCAGACTTAACACAAAAACATAATAGCCTACTTAAGGGCATGCTCTTAAATTTAAAAAAAAAAAGGACAATGGTCTCCTAAATGGGTCTCTCTCTTAACCACTTTATCTTAGTTATCCTGAACTCTCAACCTTTTAAGTCACATGCCATCCTAACAAAATATAACGAGGACCTTCCTATTCTTCTTCTAGTTATGAAACGAATGCCTGCCATGTATGAATCTATAATACCCAAAGAGAGTCTCTTCTCACTTAAAGACACTGCCCCCTTTTTGTACTTGGTGCAACCTATGCTAGATTGGTACCTCCATTTAGAGTGGGTTACAGAATGGGGTCCACTGAAAATTGAGGTCTTTTGCCCTTTCAGACTATTCTGTATGCCACAAAGGTGGTCTCTGCTAAAGTCTTTTCCCAATATAATAGTTTTAAAGGTTCACTAACTGGAGTTCCCTCTTTGTAAGAAATGGAAGTCTTGCCTGTTCCCACACCTACAATTTTATGCTTCTTCTAAAAAGGAAAGGAAGATCGTAAATTAGTTCTCAGTACTAACATTCTTAAATATGGATGCTAGCTCTGGATCCACCCTATTACAGCCCTAATTACAGAGCTAATGAAAGGAAAGCCACTACAGGACCTGGGATAACAATGCCTGTGACTTCCATAAATAAATGGACACCTCCATCATGCCAAGCCTATAGATCTCAACAGGTCTGAAAATATTATGGAACACTCTGGTTCTGGTTGGCCTAGCAATGCCAGATTTGGCTCATGGCCTGCATCTGGGAGTCTACAATTCCAACTCAGTGCCAAACTCCTTGGAATCCTTTATGTCCATGTTGTGACCTGGACTGTTTGGGGATATTCAATCAGTCCACAATTCCCTGTAAGAAATTACTCTGTAACTCCTAGAGACGAAGGAATACTGAAAATCACTTCTGTAATTATTTCTCAAATGTATGAAACCTTCCATCAAAGTTATGGGGTTAGGTCAGGACTCCCATGAACCCAGTATCCTAGAGGATGATGTTAGCACAATCGGTGGTTCCAACCTCCGTGGTAACAGCCCCAAATGTTTAACTGCCCCTATAATGGGTGGCCACATCACTCATCACAATTCCAATGGCCCCATCAGCTGACTTTCCTTTATCTGACAGTCTCACACTTCACTTTCCATTATTCCACCATCACTGCATCAACACTGCCCATCTTCCTCAACCTGAAAGACAATATTTATATAATAGTAACAGAGAATGTCACCTGAGCACTAAAACTCTAGCAATGTTAACAGGTGCCCAGGTTCAGGCAATTAGTTGTACAAACAACTCTTATTCCCTGAAAGGTCTTCAACATTCATACTATCTGTCACCCCCCTGATTAAGCAGTCCATAACAACCATCATGGTGTTGACATCAGCTAATCTAGCAACAGAGCACAAGCTCAGGGAATATGGACTTAAACAGGAAGTTAAGAGAAGAAAAGGTAGCTGGGGAACTTAGGAATATAGTTGGGTATAAAAGTGGGGCAGAAGAGTCAGAGATTGAATTTGGGAAGAGTCAGAATCCTTATTTGGTTGGTTTTAGCACAGAATTGTTGCAGCTGGACAGCACAACCTCACCAGGTATTTCCTTACTGACTTCTTCATGCCCTTCCTAGCCTTCCCCACCAATCCAGAGTCTAGACCATGATGCCCTTCTTGTTGAGACTGTTTTGCCCTCGCATGTCTGCCGTGATATAATTTGGCCACTAGAAACTCCACCCTCCAGCCCCCTTGGGCTACTGGATCTCCTAGGACACAACTCCTATTCAGCAAGGTCATACACTCTACTCCACCAACTGCTCCCTTCTAGTCCATACACCCTGACCTGTGTCCTATGGGTATTTAGTATCCAGGTACCCTAGATCAAACCAGAATGTCTAGTTCGTTGATCAATTCTTGCCACAAAAGGGAACACTGGGCCACCTTTTTAACTTTTATACTGGGCTGCATCACCATCTTTGGTATAATGGGCACAAGATTAGGTGTTTTTAATTCTGTGACATAGACGCATCTTAACAGAGGCTACCCAAACAATGGCACAACTCCTAGCCAATCATATAAACCAAAGAGCTCAAGCCTTAGAAGCCCTTAATGAGGGACAAAGCAGTCTAGCTGCTATAATTAGTAAAAAGATTGGGGGTGCCTGAGTGGCTCAGTTGGTTAAGCGTCTAACTCTTGGTTTCGGCTCAGGTCACGATCTTGGGAGCCATGGGATCAAGCCTGCATTGGGCTCCGCACCCAGTGCAGAGTCAGCTTGAGATCTGTTCCCCCTTCCCTCCCCATTCCAGCTTCCACTTGAGCAAGAGTGTGCACTCTCTCTCTCTCTAAAATAAATAAATAAACTCTTAAAACAGATGAGTATTAAACTACTGTCACTTTAAGGCAGCGTTTGTGCCTTAGGGGACTTCCTTCTGTAGGTGGGTCAAAAATATAAGTAAGGTATCCAGAAGAATTAAAATAAAAGAACAAGGGGCGCGTGGGTGGCTCAGTGGGTTAAAGCCTCCACCTTCGGCTCAGGTCATGATCCCAGGGTTCTGGAATTGAGCCCTGCATCGGGCTCTCTGCTCAGCAGGGAGCCTGCTTCCTTCCCTCTCTGCCTGCTTCTCTGCCTACTTGTGATCTCTATCAAATAAATAAATAAAATCTTAAACACAACAACAACAACAACAACAACAAAATAAATAGCCAACTACATTAAAAAAAATGTGCCAGCAGATTCTTAGACCCCCATTAATTTCTTTTCCTGGCTGTCTCCTGGCTAGAGTGAAAGGCTCTACACTATCATTTATGGAGCTGTAATAATAATTGCTGGCCTAATTATTTTGAGTTGGCTTTGCAAATTTGGTCCCTCTCAAATACAAGTTATTTACAGGTAACCAGGAAAGTTATCATGCTAATTTAAATAGCAGGGATGAAGTACAAGACTCTAGAGAAGAATTCTGACCTCCACTATGTTTGCTTTAGTGCTCTAAATATCATTTCTGGCTTCTTGTGTCATTCTGAAGGCTTACCTGCTACCTGCCTCCACCCCATAAGCATACATGTCCTCTTGCTGCCTCCTTTAAACTTTCCCTTTGCAAGATGCCTGTGTACTTGCTTTTCTCTGTTTTGGGGCTTTCTCCCAGAGAGAGCCATCCTTCTTCCCTGCACCGTAACTTGGGACTTCTCCACCTGTATAAGAAATCTTTGATTTTACTAAAGAACTACTTCCATGAGTTCTGCCATATGAACCTAACCTTGGGAGGGTGTCTCTCCATGTCAAGATGGAGTTGCTATAGTACAAGGGAATACTTCCTCACCCTGATAAAGAGGAATAAGACCTTCTGCTAACCTCAGATTTAATGGTGAAATACTGAATGCTCCCCTCCCTTGAGTTCAGGAATAAAGCGAAAAGGCCCATTCTCACCACTTCTATTTGGCATTATATTGGAAATCTTTGCCAATGCAGTTAGACATAAAAAGCAAAATGATTATTAAAAAAAGAACTGCTTGTAGATGAGAAACCTATATAGAGTATCTTAAGAAATTAACAAAGCAATTATGAACTTCTAAGTGAATTTAGCAAGGTCACAGGATACAAACTTAAAATATAAAACCCCAATTTGTTTTAGGCAAGGGACCACGTACCTAAATTGTAGTAGCCAAAACTACTACCTCCAGATACCCCAAAGTGTGCTACTGGTACAAGGAGGTTTTGTTTATTTCTACACTTCCCACTACATTCCTTTAGTTTTAAGGAGAATTCTAGACACTGATGTATCTCAATGTCCTGAATATGTATGGCACCCAATAAATGAAAAAAAAAAATGAAGTTTTAACAACAGCAATACACAGAATACTGCCAAAATAAAGTTGCACAGGCATTTTTACAAATAATTACAAAGGAACCACAGCTTCCCCAACTGAATTTTCTACAGTGAGAAACTATTTTCTATACTACAGTTTGTGGGAGGTCTGTCATTCAATTCTAAGAATGGAAACCACTCTGACTGAATTTTCCAGACCAAGATGAGGGACCAACCATTGAATTAAGACATGCTTCTTATCACACTTGCAATGTTAAGTACAGCACAAAGTACAATATTACTTATCACAAATGATTTATAATATACTTCTTATAGAAAGTATATTTGATATTCAAAAAATGGGTATTTGAATATCTGACCTTTCTCTATTTCTGACCTTTCTCTATTTCATCATCAACTAGAAAGATACATAACACAGTGGACAAATGTGGACAGTAATATCCTATAAGGATATAACATACACAGAGAACTCTGCCAGGTTATTCCAGCGTGGTATAACCAACTATAATACCACTTACCGAGGAGGAAGAGTGATGGGCCATAGTATTCTGCATTACTGATGATGTGCTTCAGGGAGGTAGGGAGAGAACCATCCATCACTAAGAGAAAAGAAAAGTGAACATCAAAGAGAATATGATCAGCATAGAAGTAGTCTGATAGGTAGAGATGATAGAACAATGCATTATATATACCACCACTGTGGTAAACATCCTGTGTTGATTCCAGTCTAATGGTTTCTACTTAGTTCCTCCTATATTATTTATTCCTTGTCCATGAAATAGCCTCTTAACAGTGGGTCAAAGAACAAAAGAATACAGACATAGACAAAGTGGAGTAGCAGACTGGAAGTGAGCACAGAGTCAAAAGCTGAAAAAGGAAAAAAATAGGTCAATCATTATGAAAATAGCTAGAGAATCCTTAGGTCTAGGAAAAGTGACACTAAAAGACTAAAAGCATGGCATGCCTTTTCTTAAGCCTGTTTTATAAAACAAGAGTAGCATCAGTATCGAAAGAACTACATCTTTGGAAAGAGTCAGATATCCTTCAAGAAAGAATCTAAAATCAAATACCATGTCGTATGCCATCTGAGAAAGCTGGGTCTTGAATGGCCTTCTTGAGGAAATTCAACATGGATTTGAGAAGTGCCGCTCTTTGTGGAATACACTGGACTCCTGGCAAGAGAGAAAGATGGAGGATTATACTGAGTTCACCATCAGACCACAATAAGTAGGCACATAAAACAAATTTTTAAGAGAAGCATATACACTATATCAACACCAGCAGATATTCGAAATGAGATCTCTGGATGTTGGGAAGAGTACATACTTACTAAGCTTTAAAAATGGGAAAATAAATCACCAAGGGCTACACAAAACTAATACTAAAAGGAAAAGACAAGTAAAAAGATTAACTCTGGGATCCTCAGTTTCTGTTTTAGGTATTATCTGCTGACATGGGTGCTTTGATAAAATAATCAACATGTGAACAGTTGGAAAGCTATGAAATGCTATGAAATAAATGTTAATATGAGAAAATGGATACCAGAAAGGCAAAGTAACATGCATAGTCCTAAGAAACAAACCTCCAAATGTATCACTAAAGCTGTTCCCAAAGTACCTCCTTGACTAGTTTAGTAATACATTGTGGAAGACTGTGTATCTACTTGTCTACCCACCAGGACGGGGGCCAGGGCCAGAGCCAGAGGAGATGCTAGTGCTGCTGCTAGAACTGGATGCCCTTAATTCAACATCTAGCCGGTGCTCCACAGAGATGGATGAGCCTGGACTACTTTCCATAGTCACATCTGTAACTAAAGTAAAAGTTATGATAAAGAAACTTGTTAGAATAAAGCACCGCCAAAAGAATGAAAAAATTTTTCCCATTAAGGTGAGATAAATGATACAAAAAATGGTGACAGATATCGAAACTCAAAATAAAAATGTAAGCTTTCCACAAATAGAGGAATATTTAACAGCACTAGTTATTTAAGAAATGCAAGTTAAAAACAATCCTTCAAAAGAAATCCCCTTCAATATTTCTCACCCACCAAATGTGGGAGGAGAAACAATGGTAAGTAAAACATGCAATTTCACACACTACTAGTGGGTAGCAGACTATGGGTAAAGCTTTTTCTAATTTTAATGAAGTACAAAATACATAATTACTTCTTATAATTTATAAAATATAATACAGTTTCTACAGTATTAAACCACTGCTTACACTGGAAATACTTTCTTCCAACCTTTTTATACATACACAAACATACATACTTGTGCCTACTTATATAAAGGCAGCACACACTCATAGTTTTGTAACCCTTTTATAGAATATAAATTTTCCTCTACAAATACATCAGAATCACCTGGATTAGTTATTAAAAATGTGAATTTCCTGCGATGCCTGAGTGGCTCAGTTGTTTAAGAGTCCAACTCTTGTTTTCAGCTCAGGTTACAATCTTCAGGGTTATGGGGTCATGCCCCAAGTAGGGCTCTGCACTCTGCAGGGAGCCTGCTTGAGATTCTCTCTCCCTCTCCTGTCCCCACCCACCAACTTATACATACTCTCTCTAAATAAATAAAATCTTTAAACAATTTTTTTAAAGTGTGGATCTTTCTGGTCTACACTTGCACACTTCTGAATCAAACATTGCAGATGAGATCTATAACTTTTTAAAAATTTTATTTATTTTATTTGAGAGAGAGAACACAAGTGCACAAGTTAGGGTGTGGGGGGAGGGAGAGAGAATCTCAAGCAGACTCCACAATGAGCACAGAACCTGATGTGGGCCTAAATCTCAGGATACTGAGATCATGACCTGAACTGAAATTAAGAGTTGGACGCTTAACCAACTGAGCCACCCAGGTGCCCCTGAGATCTACATCTTCAGCAAGCACTTTAATTTATTCTTATGCATATTCAAATTTGGTAACACCTGATTTATAATAAATAATGAGGCTTTTAAATAGTCTTTTATTTAGTAGATGTCACATTTTAATCAACACTCTGGGATCTCACCCATTAACTCAAATGCCAGCTTGCCCACAATAAACCAGAGACAGAAACTGGGTAAAGGAGTTCCTAGGGGCAACAATGCATGTAAATAACTGTGTTCAGGAAAGATAACAGAAAAAAAGGAACAGTATCCTATGGGTACTGAGTGTTGAGAATGAAACCATTATGAATTCTGGTACCTTTATCATAAGCATGATAACAGATTCATGTAATGACATCCTGGGTCATTAAGGTAAGAATCTGAATTCTAAGAAAGCTGTTTTGGGGAATGGTTTTTTGCTTTTATTACTATTACTATGAATTATGCATGGGGGGGCAGGGAGAGTGTTAAAAAAAAAGGACACACATGATGATGCACCCAAAGATTAAGAATATCTGGTTATCTAGCTTTTTGGCTTTATGGTTTAAAATATGTTCCCTATTCAACAACTTCTTCACCTCTCCTGTTCCTTCTCAAAATAACCCGACAGTTTCCATTTTAGGGTCTAATTCTCCTTATCTTTCTCAAACACATTATTTAAACACCTACGATTTATCAGACACTGCTGAAGATAGAGCAGTGAACAAAACAGTACCCTGATCTCATGGAGCTTACATTTTAGTGGGAATAGGAAGATAATGAACCAATACTTAGAAAACAGCTATTAAGCCTTGAAATAAAACAGATTAACATCCCATAGAGTGACTGTAGTGCTCTACTGCAGCTCTACCATCTGCTTCACTTTCCACTGCTATTCCCAACAACTTGTGCCTCCTCCTTTTATAATTATCCTCACGAAAAATACACAAATTACTTATGTAGAAAAATACTGCTTTGTTGCTGAAAATACACACTCAAGTCACTTGTGCACTTTGGAATTTATGAGGAGGAAGAATGAAAATTGGGGCTGGATGATAAGAAAATGCCAAGCACAAAAATACTGACTTAGTAACTGTTAATTACCATCCATATCAGTTTCCATTTCTTCTCCTTCTTGTGTAGTACTGGGTCTCTGGATCTTTGGCTTGATCACAAATGGACATTCTTTCCGACACAAATCTACTTCATGCTACAATCAAGGGAAAAGTAGTAAGAAAATCCTACATATATACCAGGAGTTAAAAATAATTATAATGAAAGAATGTCACAGGCAGATTATAAAATTGGTTTCTAAAAACAGAAAAGGGCTAAGATGGCTCTTTAGAGTTATTAGGATACTTCCTAGGTTCATCTTTTACTGGCTGGGTATGTCTAGGCCAAGTACTCCTTGTATAATAATACCTCGAGTCTATAAATGAAGATAGAAAGTCCACTATGGGATTGAAAAGCTGCCATGTCCAGGTTGGTGATAAGGTCAACCACTCTAACAGCTCTGGTGACAAATGTTATCTGGTCTTGTTCATCACCAAGAAACTTTATAACCTATTGAGGAGAGAAAAAAAAAGACAAAGCCAATCAAAAGAAGAGACACAAAACTGTGAATAATGTATTCTTTTGGAAACATGCAGTCTAGGGTCTCAAGGAGGCAAATACTGTGTGGGAGGAAAAAATAGGTGTTTGTCAAATGTTAGCTCTATTACTTCTGGGACTCAACGGGGACATAAAATTACTTTTCAAGTTTAAATAAAATATTCAGGGAGAAAAACGCTGGTGTCCAGTGCCAAGCACAAAGTAAAACCAATGTACCTTAACAGCACAATTTACAAAGTACCTTTACATATTTTTTCTTTGGAGTAACAGCTTAAGGTCATGGTATGGCTAGTCATGACTAGTACCTGGAGAGTACCTGGAGCCTCCTGACTCTCAGACCAAGCTACACTATGATCAATTCTTAATAATTAAGCTGCACTTAAAAGCTGTTAATGAGATAGATAACTAGAATACCAAACTAGAAAAATTAAGAACATTTTCTGGGTAAGCTTCCTTATGCTATCTGCTCTCACTGTTAACCGTTCCAAACCTGTAACTCTACACCTGCTTTTAGTTGATTTCCCCACAGATGTATTAAAAAAAAAATACCCAAAAAACAAACAAAAAAACAAGGCACCTTCAATAAGGCTTCCATCATTCCACAGGAGACCAAGGCTTCACCACCAGCGTCGTAGCTGGCCAGATGGTATAAAAAAGAGAAGAGAGCAGTGGCAAACTGGTGAGGGTATGGATCCATGGAAGGATCTATATGGGAAGTTGGGAGAGACAGAAAAAAAGCAAGCTCAGAATATGATGTTAAGAGGGCAAGATGTTAAACAAAGACTGATAAAAGCAAGGGTGAAGTTTCTGCTAGCTTAAAGAATAATCATCAAAACTTACCAATCATGGCTTGGATACAGTTCCGCACAAGTACAGGCAAAAATCCATGGTAAGAGGCAGTTCCAGTACAGTCAATAATACTGCTGAGTTTGGGAGTTCTCTCCAAATGGACAATTGATGTTAATGTTCGTAAAGAAGCAGCTTTAATCTCCTACGAAAACAGAAGGTAAACATGTGATATATTAAATAAGTTGATGACTGGGGGCACCTGGGTGGCTCAGTCAGGTAAGCATCTGACTCGTGATTTCCACTTGGGTCATGATCTCATGGCTGTGAGATTGAGTCCTGTGCTCAGTACAGAGTCAGCTTGAGATCCTCTCCCTCCACCCCTTCCCCCACACACTCTAAAATAAATAAATAAAATAAATCTTAAATAAAAAAAGGTAGATGATTGAACCATGTTGCTAATATCCAGAACTCAAAATTAAGGTCATTCTACTGTTAAAGGTTTGGGGTAGATGGAGGTCTGTTGAGAATAACATTGAAAATCCAGCCCTTAATTTTGTAGCTAAATATCCAAAGAGGAAGATGTAACACAACTAAACTCCCCTTCTGGAACTCATTCTAAACCCCTGGGAGAAACCAAAAGGAAAATAAGCAAAATACACACGAGCCTGACATACACATTAGAATATTAATACTTACCATAAGCTGCTTATCTGTTATCTGAAGGACATCTACCAACTCCTCTATCAACCCATTATATAAGATACTGTTTGCTGACTCCTGCAAGGCATTGGAATACACTGCAAAAGGAGAAATAAACACTTTAGGCAAGAAGGCAGTGGTCAAGCCACTGCCCAATGACAAACCTTTGGCACCTACTGATTCTGGGAAAAGAGTTCCTTCCAACCAGCATTGGAGGGCAGAATCACTGAATTTTGGAAGATTGATCAAATAGGGTGATAAGCCTTAAATATCCTCCAAATTGATAGATTCTCCTATTATTAGTACTGGTAGTCATGAGCAAGGATTTTTGGGAATGGAAGTATGAAGAGAAAGTGAAGAGCTAATTTTTTATAGTATCACTACTTGATAGAGCAACTATTAGGCCTTTCGTATACACTTCACACGAAGACTAGTCTCTTCATGTGATACTTCTGTTTTTCATTAGAAACACTTATATAGGCTGTAAAGAACAGAATTTTGGACTACCACAGACTAAGTCAGAAACTTGTAAATGACACTGTGGAGTAAAAGTTGAGAATGTGTATAATCCACTTTCAATGAATCCCACACAGACGTAATAGTAGACACGGTCTCCTGAAGTGCAACTAATGGATTCAAACACATTCATTTAGTTAAACAAACATGTATCCATTAATGTGCCAGAAGTTATGCGAGGTTTGAGTACAAAAAGAAGAGTATGAATTTCACTTCAAGAACTCATAGTTTAAAAGAGGAGAAAAACAAATAACATAACAAAAGCTGGTAATATCAACAGCAGCTACCATTTCATACCTTCTAAGTGCCTAGCCTGTGCTAGGTGCTTTATAGGTTTTCATTTAATCCTTGTATCAGTCTATAAGGTAAGCGCTACCCCAATATTAAATGAAGAAACAGGCCAAAAGCATAAACATGTAGCACTAATCATCTGCAGAATCCGGATGAGAGCCCAGGACTGATTCCAAAACCAATGTCCTTTCCATTCTACCACTCTGAAGTAAAAGTAAAATACACAGTATTGACTTCTTAATTAATATCTTCTAACTTCAAAATTGTACTACTGACAGGACAGAAGAGGAAGATGAAATGGCAAAAGGACGAATAGGGGCTAGGAGAGAGGACTACCTGAACATCCATCTAAAAGAAAAAGGGCCAAAATCCAGACTAAACCCAGGCAATACATTTGTTAAGTATTATACTGCTTTCTAATACAACATTAACAAGCTCAAGAATGATGAATATAGTGAACATTAGAAATGCAGGCAATTTTACAAATTAATTTGCCACCTAGATAACTACAATTAAGCCTCACAGCAACAAAGACATAGATGAAGCTCAAAGGAAATCATGTCTAAACTGCCTAATCAGGGCCTGTTATTTATAGTGTTATAGTCTCTTACCTAGTATAGATATTGCATGCAGCCTGGCTTGAACAGCCTGCAATCGTTTCCTGTGATTAGAAAAGCCATGGGCCAGCCGTATGTGTGTAAATAACAGCATCTGTGTAGGAATAGAAGACCTAAATCAGGAAACCAATGAAAATGGAGAATGTACTTTCTAATGGCTAAATCTTACCTACTGGGGTATTTGGTAAAATGGTATAGTGATAGTTCTTGGCAACAAGCTGAAGACATTCACAAGAGTTCTGATTGTTATTAATCAAATATTTTATCACCATAAGAATGGCCAGAAAAAACACAACTAAATGTTTTCTCTTTCATATGTAAAGTGTTGATACTAACACTCCATTTTGCATGATGAGTAAAGCAGCTTATGTCTTTCTCAATTCTCATAAAAACCTAACTAGGAAGTGAGCAGGTGCTGGCCTCATAAAAGATGAGGAAACTAAGGCTCAGAGGCTAATTTACCCATGATCTGACTCCTTCCTTTCTGATATGCTGTCTCCCAGCCCAGTAAGTACCATTAATCTACATGGATGACAATCCACACCCTTTAGATAAATATTAGGACCTATCATACCTGCTTGTCCTTAGGAATGCTATACATTTTGGTAAGCGATTCCATGATTTCGGAAGGGCTTTCTGAAATCTACATTAGAAAAAAAAACTGGTTAGGAACAAAAAATAAACTGAATGTTAGGAAACTGGCCAACAGTCAAAGATTCCTCTTACCTTGTCAAGTTGCTCTATGTGAATATAATGTAGTGTGTTACTAGTTGTCTGAAATTAAAAAGATAGAGTTGTCAGAAGTCAATGTTAATACCTTAGCTTCCCGTTCCATAAGACTAAAAGAGAGCTGTCTGAATACTAAGATGTCACCCTAGGTTGAAGCCTAACTGAATGCTCTTAAAATTAAGGTAACTTTAGAGTCCCCCAAAATACCCATTTTATATACAGAATATTCTCAAAAAAGCTTCTTTGAAGACAACAGTATCAAAATATAATGCACACAGTCAGACATAATATTCTTCCTTATCCCTTTTAAAAGTTTTATTTTTTAATTGAAGTATAATTAACATACACTGTTGTATTTGTTTCAAGTGTACAGTATAATGATTCAGCACTTCCACACATTACTCAGTGCTCATCATGGTAAGGGTTACTTTTAATTCCCTTTATTATTTAACTCCCCCACCCACCTCCACTCCAGCAACCACCAATTTGTTCTCTGTATTGTCTCTTTTCTCTCCCTTACCCTTTTTTTAAACCTAGCTTAATTCCCACAGCCTCTGTATTCATAGCAAAGACCAAATCCATGAAAATGGCTTCCACTCTAAATATGTACTACAGCTGTTTTCACGGCACCATTGATCTAGAAATTATGCTACAGGTAGAAAAAAATCTATTCACTAAGCTACTTATAAACAAAACTGAATTTTAGTACCTCCTCAAAGAATATGGAATGACTAGAGAATTGAAGCAGGACCTTGTAAGCAATATACAGGCTTCTTACAAACTGGCTAAGTACAGAAAAATGCACCAAGTTATGGCAATGCCTCACAGGGGAGTCCTGTCTTTCAGCAGCTCCAACATAAGTAAACTTATCAGAGCTGGGCATACAATGAATAGTTATTTCTGAGAAGGTACTAGCTATGTTTAATTTGGGAGGGCAGCAATGAAGCTCAAAACCATCCCTTCATTTAACTGAGGAGTCCCAGAAGTCAACCCCAGTTACAGTACATCATAGACTCTATCAGAACAAGTCAATGAGACTCACCCTTTTCTCGATTTTGACCTCGGCCCCAGGGTCTGCATAGAATTCAAAGTGTAGTGTAGTTGCACTGGGTGGGTATTTCTGTGTATAAAGCACATGAAAGAATCAGATAATGTCTTCTCCTCAAATCTTCCTCCAAAGTCCTAACCACCTGTCCAACTCACTGTAGCAGCAGAATGAGCAGTGTAGTCAGCAGCTACAGTGCCTTCACCCCTCATCTTAGCAGAGCTCAGATAGCTTATAACACAAAATCAGGATGATGGCGACCAGAGCTCCAAAAGCCTTCACATTTCTTACTTATAAGTTATCAGCCGCCCTTTATTTCAAGAGATTAATTCTGACTGTGGCTATTCTCAAGAGGAAAAGGAGAGGCAAGTCTGCCAAGCAATAATGAATAAGAATCCAAGAAAGGATGGAGAACAAATACAAGGGTCTAAGTACCAACTTGGGAGTGGAAAAGAACATTTTTATGGAAACTTTAGTGTATATCATCACCGTTTGAAATAGTTTTTCAAACTGTGCCTTCTTAATTCTTTAAATACCCTTTCATACCATTCTACACCACTTCCCATGGTCTCAAAATGCTTTTCTGCATAGGTGAATACCAAGTCAATATAAATCAGACCATGACAAAAATCCACTTTAACTCTGAAAAGCAAAAACAAAATTAAGATGACAACAGCATGCCCATTAAAATGAATCCTTAAAAGAAACCAGTAGCAGTGGTTGCCTCTGAAATGAGGAATTATATAAATTTTTAAAATCGAAAGAATTACAGTATACAATTATTTTAAAGTTGCATGTATATATGTATTTTTAAAAACATGCATATGCATTATTCCCTTTTAAAATACACATATTTTTTTTGTGAGATTATAATACTAAAAATTTGACAAAAATAAAAATATGCATGGAAATTTAAAAAAAAAAAAAAATACACATATTTTTCAAAGTCTCACTGATATACCAAATATCAATAAATAAAAGGATGTGTGATTTCTTAACACAGATTGGGCCCCAGACAGACAGCATACAAACAGTACAGTGTTATCACACTGTTTTGACAAAGGGTAAAGAACAAGCTTGATATACAAAAGGAAGCTCAGAATTAACCAAATTTAAGATGAAAGTTATTTTCTCTTAATTAGAATTCCAAGCTGAATACTCTTTAAGATTTATGTAGCTTTAATAAATAGATAACACTAACCTCTGTATTACCCAATATTCATTCATATAACACACACTAAAGAAAGTATACCAACTAAGGTAGGAAAGTAATTTATTTTAATTTGTAGTTTTCTTCGACCAGAAAAAAAACCCATCTTCCCAGGGGGGAAAAGCTTGCTAAGATAAATTCACTAAATTTCATTACAGCTATTTGTCCTGTGCATGACAAACTGACAAATTTTCTAACATCTGTTGGAAAATATAATTGCTTCTTGGCACAGAACCGTTTTTAACAAATCCAATTGTGCCTTGTGGTTCCAAAACAACCTATCAAAGCAGAAGGGAGGATGCCCTAACCTTTTATCCAAAGCATGGATGAAAGGTATAAGGACAGAACATGAAGAGTAAACATTTAAAACACACAGAACATTTTAAGTTCTCAATAACCTTCATGGCAGGACTATTCCCCAAGCATCCATTCTTAAAAACCATGCTATACTGCCCAGAGTTCCAATAGTTCCAGTAAGAGAATGCAAACAAATACACTTTCTGGGATTTTTTCAACACTTTTAAACCTATTTACCAAATACAGCTTTCTACTCAAGAGCTGGGTATGAACATACACCGTGTTTCTGAGATTCTTCCTACTGTCAGCACACTGAGGGCCCAAGCATTTCTAGATGAGGTGTGTTATGTCTCAATTGAGCTCAGGTTCCTCAAAGGTCCTGCCTGATTTGAAGCGGCAACTTAATATACCATATATTTGAGCCTTACCATAAAGTAAGGCTCAAAAAGAGACCACACATAACTCTGCCAAAAGACACCAATACCCCAGAATTACTTACCATCATATGCAAGTCTCTACAACATTCTGCAAGTCCAAAGCCGTTCTCCTTTCCACCCCAACTCTTAAAAAAGGAAAAAGACAGGGTTAAAATAGTGCTTAAAGTTAGCCCTGTGTATAAAATATTTAAGAGTATGCGGCTGCCTGGAATACGGTGTTGAGAAGACATCCACTATGAAAGTCCAACAGAGGGAGCAAATAGAAGCAAGGACTTAAGACCCAAGGCAAGATGGTCTGCCTAAAGGGGATTTCTCCAATGAGATAAATTTCACTTTCTGTAAGGATGCTACTGGGAAGAACATAAGCAACTATTGCACTGTAAATGCCTGTTGTCATACTTGCTGACAGGTCAGTTTTATCCCATCAGGCCTTCAGTACTCCATTATGCTTTCCATGCTCTCAGCTTGTATCACCTTCTTCACTACAGTGAGGAATCACATGCTCTACAGTCCCACTTTTTAAAAAGATTTTATTTATTTTTTTGACACAGAGAGAGAGAGATCACAAGTAGACAGAGAGGCAGACAGAGAGAGAGGAGGAAGCAGGCTCCCTGCTGCAGAGAGAAGCCGACACGGGGCTCAATCCCAAGACCCTGAGATCATGACATGAGCTGGAGGCAGAGGCTTAACCCACTGACCCACCCAGGCACCCCATACAGTCCCATTTTTAAACATGAACCAAGCTGCAAAGGAGAAGATTCTACTGCTTACTTCTACTAAGCTCTGCCACCACAAAGTCTAAAAACTCATCAACACTAGCCTCTAAGGTAATGGGGGAGAATGACTAAATTGTGCACTATTTACTGGCCTTCAAACCCAAACCTCTAGCCATATATTCTTGCTTAATAAACTCGCTTGCATTTTCTTTTTTTTTTTTTTTAAGATTTTATTTATTTATTTGACAGACAGAGATCACAAGTAGGCCGAGAGGCAGGCAGAGATAGAGAGTGAGAGAGAGGGAAGCAGGCTTCCTGCGGAGCAGAGAGCCCGATGCGGGGCTCGATCCCAGGACCCTGAGATCATGACCCGAGCGGAAGGCAGCAGCCCAAACCACTGAGCCACCCAGGCACCCCATCGCTTGCATTTTCAACAGTGCTTAAGATATCAAACATTTTTGCTTGATTTGGAATGCTCCCAAGGGTGGGGTGAACATTTGTTGAAAACATTAAATAGCAAATGCATTAATCCCTGCTTCATGGGACAAGGCAAACAATTGTGTTCAACAACAGACAAACTGAAAAGCTTGAGGGGAAAAGGCTAGGGTGTGAGATGCTTCAGAGAATAAGGGCTTGGAAAAGTTTCACAGACTCCTGGGAATCTAGGAGGCCACATGTATGTCCAAGGTTAAGCACATTCTCAGGAAAGTCCCGAGAAAGCCCTAAGTTTTACATGCCTGGGTGGTCATCAGGCTCTGTTCAAGTCACAAGTGAAGGCTAAGGCAGAGTTTATAAGCATCCTGGTTAAGCAGTGAAGATATGAGTATTGCCATTGAAGATACTAACATATACACAGAACCTACCTGTGCAGGGAAGTATGTATTTTTTTTGTTCAGGAGTTTAAGGCAAATCACTAGCTAACCACTAATCTAAGAGCATAGATTCTGATGATCACATAATTATGAAATCAGGTCAGGAAAGTCTAAAGAAACAACAACAAACCATAACAACAAACCCTGGTGAAGGGTGAGAATTTGATTTCCAAAGTAGCCACATTATAGTATTAAAAATGTCCACCATACAACAACAACAAAAAAAACTATGAGGTATACAAAGAAACAAGACTATGAAACACACAAAGGAAAAAGAAATTACAGCAACATGAGCATAAGCAGTGATGTCAGCATTATGGCCAAATAAGACATATCTCACTGCCCCTATGCAACACCTGGCATCCACCCATGAACAAAAGTGCCTTTGTTGGAGTTGGGGAACCTAGCCCCATAAACCCAAGGATGGGGGTGGTGGAGAGTCTCATCCAATTGCCTACTGGGTAACAGACTTAAAAGACCTTGGTCCCAGCTACATACCCTGCAGTGGCCTATGAACCAGCTACTGACACTCTGAGGAGCCCCAGGAGAACATGGTCTTAAAGAATCACCCATGGGTGAAGGTATGATTTGTGGGATTATGACTGAATGCCTCTAAGTCAGGATCCTACCCAGGCGGAATAATAATACAGCAGGGTCATGGGGCCTCAGCTGGCCTCAGCCAGCCAGTTCCCCACCGTCCCTGCCACCTGTTGGGGCCAGGGTCCGGTGCGTACAGCTGCTCATCCCAGGAAATGGGATATGGCCAGAAAGAGGGCTGCCCCCTTGCTGTCACACAATGCACATTTGTGGGAACCTGGAGATAAACCATTCATAGATGACCTGCTTCTGGATCGGGAGAGCAGAATCCTCACTGTGATCTATTGAAAGTCAATTCTGACACAAGGGTTTGTGAAAATTAACAACAAAAAAAAATAAACAAATGATCACCCATGGATGATAAAGTTCAAAGGACAAAAATATTAAAAAATAGTAAGAGCTAAAATAATTTATTAATGAATATACAATTTGAGAAGAGGTAAACTGAACATTAAAAACATAAAATAAGGTTGGAAGTTAAAGGGTAGAGTATTTGTGTGTGACCAAAGTTGTTATCAGCTTAAAAAAAACTTATCTATGTTTTATGTAAAGCTCATGGTAACCACAAAACAAAAACCTAGATTAGATAGAAAAAAGATAAACAAAAAGGAATCAAAGCATACTACTATGGGAAACCATCAGTTCATAAAGAAAGGCAGGGAGAGAGGAATAAAGGACAGGACAATACAGAACAGCCAGAAAACAGTAAGATGGCATTACTAAGTCCTCCCCTATCAATAATTACTCTAAATGCAGATGTATTGATTTTCCAATTAAAAGGCACGGTATGGCTGGCTGGATTAAAAAAACAAAACCGAATCAAGAAATGGACAGAAGACATGAAGAGACATTTCTCCAAAGATGACATCCAAAAGACACAAGAAAAAGTATTCAACATCACTTGGCATCAGGGGAATACAAATCAAAACCACAATGAGATACGACCTCATATCAGTCAGAATGGCTAAAATTAACAAATCAGGAAACAACAGACGTTGGCAAGAATGTGGAGAAAGGGAACCCTTCTAGCTGGTGCAGCCACTCTGGAAAACAGTATGGAGGTTCCTCCAAAAGTTGAAAATAAAGCTACCCTTCAACCCAGCAATTGCACTACTGGATATTTACCCCAAAGATACAAATGTAGTGATCTGAAGGGTCACCTGCACCCCAATGTTTATAGCATCAATGTTGCTAAATTATGGAAAGAGCCCAGATGTCCATTGACAGATGAATGGATAAAGATGTGGTATATAACTACACACACACACGCACACACACACACACACAGAGGAATATTATGCAGCCATCAAAAACGAAATCTTGCCATGTGCAACAACATGGATGAACTAGAGGGTATTATACTAAATGAAATAAGTCAATCAGAGAAAGAAAATTATCATATGATCTCACTGACACGTGGAATTTAAGAAACAAGGCAGAGGATCAGAGGGGAAGAGAGAAAAAATGAAACAAGACAAACACAGAGAGGGAGACAAAGCATAAGGGCTCTTATGGAGGTTGCTGGAGTAGAGAGGGGTGGAGGGTTGGGCTAAGTGGGTGATGGACACTGGGGAGGGTATCTGTTGTAAAGAGCACTGGATATTATATAAGATTGATGAATTACAGACCTGTACCCCCGAAACAAATAACATATATGTTAATTAATTGAATTTAAATAAAATTTAAACGAAGTCTCAGCAGCTTACAAGGGACTTACTCCGGCTTTAAGGATACATGCAGAGTCAAAGTGAAGGAATGAAAAAGATATTCTATGCAGCAGAAACAGAAGGAGAGCATGGGTTGCTGTACTTGTATCAGACAAAATACTTTTACTAAAAACCTATAACAAGAGACAAAGAGGGGCACCTGGGTGGCTCAGTGGGTTAAGCCTCTGCCTTTGGCTCGGGTTGTGATCCCAGGGTCCTGGGATCAAGCCCTGCATCGGGGTCTCTGCTCAGCAGGGAGCCTGCTTCCCCCTCTCTCTCTGCCTGCCTCTCTGCCTACTTGTGATCTCTCTCTGTGTCAAATAAATAAACAAGATCTTAAAAAAAAAAAGACAAAGAAGGTCATTATATAATAATAAAGGGGTTAATTCAAAGAGTATATAGCAATTGTAAATTATATACATACAATACTGGAGCACCCAAATACATTAAAAGCAAATACTAACAGATCTGAAGGGAGAAACAGATTAATAACAGATGATAGGGGATGTCAATACTTTACTTTTTTCACCAATGGATAAACTGTCCCAACAGAATATAAGGAAATGTTGAATTTAAACTATACCTTTCAAAAAAAGTTTTTATTTAAATTCCAGTTAATACAGTGTGATATTAGTTTCAGGTGTACAATATAATGATTCAACACTTTCATTCAACAGCCAGTCAGTGCTCATCGCAAGTGTATTGCTTAATCCCTATTACCTATTTAACCCAACCCCCCAATATCTACACCCTGTAACCATCAGGTTGTTCTCTATAGATAAGAGTGTGTTTCTTGGTTTGCCTATCTTTTCCCTTTGCTTGTTTTGTTTCTTAAATTCCACAAATACTGAAATCCTATGGTATTGGTCTTTCTCTGATTTTTCACTTAGCGTAATACTTTCTAGAAAGCTCCATCCGTATTATTGAAATGGCAACCTACCAGGAATATACAGAACATTTGACTGAATAGCAGAATACACACTCTTCTCAACTGCACATAGAACATTCATCCACATAGATTACATATAAGTTACAAAATAAGTCTTAGCAAATTGAAGAGACTGAAATTACACCAAGTATCTTTCCTAACCACAATGGTATAAAACTAGAAATCAATTAACAGGAGGAAAACTGGAAAATTCACAATATGTGGAAAGTAAACAATACACTTGTGAAGAACCAATGACTCAAAAAAAAAAAAAAGAAGTCAAAAGGGAAATTTAAAAATACCAGGTCAAAAGACAATGGACGCCTATCAAAACTTATCAAAACTCTTCTACCAAAAGTAGAAGAGAGAAGTTTATAGGGATAAATGACTACAGTAAAAAACAAGAAAGATCTCAAATACACAACCTAACTTTATAACTCAAGGATACAAAAGAACAAACAAATCCTGAAGTTAGTAGAAGGCAGGGAAATAATAATGATCACAGCAGAAATAAATGAAATAGAGACTCCCCCAAAAAACCAAAACAAAATACCCAAGGGTTTTTTTGAACAGATAAATGAAATAGATGAAATTCTAGATAGACTAAGAAAATAGGAGTGAAAACTTACATCAGAAATGAGGAGGCATTACAAATGATACCATATAGATAGAAAAGATTAAGATAGAAAGGATAAGTGAAATTATTTCACCTGTAAGTGGAATTTAAAAAAGGAGAGAGACACAAACCAAGTCTTCATTATAGAGAACAAACTGATGGCTACTGGTTGGGAGGTGGAGAGAGAGATGGGTGAAATAGGTCGTGGGGTGTAAGAGTACACTTATGATGAGCACTGAGTAATGTTAAGAGTTGTTGGGGCACCTGGGTGGCTCAGGGGATTAAAGCCTCTGCCTTCAGCTCGCGTCATGATCCCAGGGTCCTGGGATCAAGCCTCACGTCGGGCTCTCTGCTGAGAGAAGAACCTGCTTCCCTTCCTCTTTCTCTCTGCCTGCCTTTCTGCCTACTTGTGATCTCTTTCAAATAAATAAATAAATAATCTTAAAATTTTTTTTATAAGAGTTGTTGAATCACTATACTGTATTCCCAAAACTAATAAAACACTGTATGTTAACTATACTGGAATTAGAATTTAAAAACTTAGTAAAAAAAAAAAAAAAAACTATATATTTACAAATTGCCAACATATTGCATGATCTGTAAGAATTGGAAAATTTCTTAAAAACAGAACTTACCAATAGTGGATAATGAAGAAACAGAAAACCAGAAGAAACCGATAATGAGTAAAGAAGATTAAATCAGTAATCAAAACATACCCAATACAGAAAAGCCTAGGACCAGATGGTTTTTCTGGTATATATTCATCAAACATTTAAAGAATTAACACCAATCCTTCTCAATTTCTTACCAAAAAATTGAAGAGGCCAGACTTCCAAACTCATTTTAAGAAGCCAAAATTACCCTGATAGCGAAGCCAGATAAGGACACTACAAGAAAACAGGCTATCATCCCTGATAAATGAAGACATAAAAACTGTCATCAAAATACTAGCACACCACATTGAAATAGTACATTAAAATGATCATATACAATTATCAAGTAGGATTAATTCTTGGGATGCAATGACTGTTCATCATATTCTTGGGATGCAATGACTGTTCATCATACACATGCCAATAAATGACATACCACATTAAGAGAATAAAAGACAAAAATCCAAGATGTCAATAGATGCTGAAAAAAACATGACAAAAAGTCAATATTCTTTCATGATAAAAAGTAAAAAACGAGGTAATAAAGGCCATATGTGACAAGTTTATAGCTAACATCATACTCAAATGGTAAGAAGATGAAGGCTCTCCCTCTAAGATCCTGAACAAGACAAGGGTGCCCACTCTTAACACTCCTATTCAATTATAGTACTAGAAATCCCAGCCAGAACAATTAGGTAAGAAAAGAAATAAAAGGCATCCATTTCAGAAAACAAGAAGTATAACTGTCTCCATTTATGATATCTTATGCATTAAAAAACCCTTAAAAACCACACAAAAAAACCCGTTAGAATAAATTTAGCAAAGCTGCAGGATATAAATCAATGTACAGAAATCAGCCACATTTCTATACATTAACAATAAACTATATGAAAACGAAATTTCTAAGAAAACAATCCCTGGGCACTTGAGTGGCTCAGCTAGTTAAACATCTTTAATTTCTTCAATTTCAGCTCAAGTCATGATCTCAGGGTTGTGAGACTGAACCCCAGGGTGGGCTCTGTGCTGGGTGTTTAGCCTGCTTGGGATTCTTGGGTTTCTCTCCTTCTCCCTCTGCCCTTCCCTGCCCCACTCCTGCTCACTCTCCACCCCACCCCCAAAAAAGGTTAAAAAGAAAACAATCCCATTTATAGTAGCACCAGAAACAGCAATAAATTTAAGCAAGGTGAAAGACCTGTACATTGAAAACTATGAAACACTGATGAAAGAAATTAAAGACACAAATGGAAAGATATCCTGTGTTCATGAATCACAAGAATGTTAAAAAGTCCACAGAATCCAGGGGCCATCTACAGATGCATGTAATTGCTATTTAAAATTCCAATGACATTTTTTCAGAGAAATAGAAAAAAAAAATCCTCAAATTTACATGGAACCACAAAAGACCCTAAATAGCTAACACAATTTTGAGAAGGAACCGCAAAGCTAGCGGTATCATGCTAGCTTTCAAACATTACAAAGCTAGAGCAATAAAACAGCATGGTATTGACATAAACACAGACAAATACACCAACAGAAACAAGAGCCCAGAAATAAACCCTCATATATATGGTCAACTAATATTTGACAGGGATTCAAGAATAATCAATGGGGGAAAAGACAGACTCTTTGCTAAATGGTGCTGGGAAAACTGGTTAACAAAATGCAGAAAAATGAAAATGTACTCCTTTCTTTTTAACCCCTCAAAAAATAAACCTGAAATGGATTAAAGACATCAACATGAGACCTGAAACTGTAAAACTACTAGAAGAAAACAGTAAAACCTACCTGACACTGGTCTTGACAATTACTTTTTTTGGATACCATTAGTACAAGCAACAAAGGCAAAAAACAAGGGAGAGAACACTAAAAGAATTCATTACAACTCAGCAATACACAAAAAATGATTTAAAAAAGGGCAGAGGGTTTAAGTACACATTTTCCCAAAGAAGACCTACAAATGACCAACAGGTATATGAAACAGTGTTCAGTAACACTATTTATCAGGGAATGCAAATCATAACCACAATAAGATACTTCCATACCTGTTAGAATCTAGACTACTATCCAAAAGACAAGAGATTAACAAGTATTGGTTAAGATTTGGAGAAAAGGAGACCCTTTTGTACTGTTGGTGGGGATGTAAATTGGTACCGCTACTATGAAAAAAGCTATCCTTAAAAAATTAAAAATAGAACTACTATATGACCCAGCAATCCCAATTCTGGGTATATATCCAAAGGAAATGATATCAAAACATCAAAGAGGTATTTGCCCTCTCCTATTAACTGGAACATTATTCACACTAGAGAACGTATGGTGACAAACTAAGTGTTCATCTATGGATGAATGGATAAAGAATATGACACACATACACAGGAGTATTATTCTGTCAAGTCAGATACAGAAAGACAATTACTGTATCATATCACTTATATGTGGAATTTAAAAAGCTGAACTCACAGAAACAGAATGGTGGTTGCCAGGGGCTAGGGCCTGGGGCAAATGGAAAGATGTTGGTCAAAGGGTACAAACTTCCAGTTTTATGGTAAAACCTAGGAATCCAATGTATAGCATGGTGACTATAGTTAATACTGTATTATATATTTATCAGTTGCTCAGAGTAAATATTAAATGTTCTCCCCCCAAAAAAGGAATAACTATGTGAGGTGATAATCCTAGTATGGTAATCACTTTGTAACATTCAAGTGTATCAAATCAATATGCTGTAAACCTTAAATTTACACATTATAGATCAAATATATTTCAATAAAGCTAGAGAAAAACACAAAAACTGTTTGTAAATCCAGATACTCAACTTACTAGGCAAAGATAATTTTAGATATGCTCAAAGGGCTAAAGGAAATCATACACAAAGAACTAAAGGAAGCCATGAGAATATTTCATCAAATATCAACAAAGAGGTTATAAAAAAGGAAGCAAACAAATAACAACATTGTAAAGGACAGAAACAAAAATGAAAATATTCACTTTTTGAGTGTTTCACCAGCAGATGTAAGCAGGGAGACTAACCTAATTAAATACATAGAACATCAGGTGGTAGGTAATTATGTGTTATAAAGAAAAAAAAAGCAAAGAGGGTGACAAAGAGTACACAGGGTGTTCCAATTTTAAAACAGGATGTTAGGAAAGACCTTGCAGAGATAGTGGTAAAGATGAAGGAGCAAGCCATAGATTGGGAACATAGCTGTGTAGAGATCCTACAGGAAGAGTGTACCTAGCACTGTCCAGGAAAGGAAAGGGGCCAGGTACATGGAATAGACCGAGCCTGGGGGAAACAAATGGCATA
>NC_081575.1:78559586-78579162 GCF_022355385.1 Mustela nigripes | reverse complement strand
AGTAGGCAGAGAAGCAGGCAGAGAGAGAGGAGGAAGCAGGCTCCCAGCTGAGCAGAGAGCCTTATGCGGGCTTCGATCCCAGGACCCTGGGATCGTGACCTGAGCCGAAGGCAGAGGCTTTAACCCACTGAGCCACCCAGGTGCCCATCCCAGTAAAGATTTTTGAGTCAGCAACTATACAAGAAAGCCAAGGGTGGATACCTGAGCCACTCTAACACTCAGAGGCTGAGTGCAGGAGGAGGTACTCGCCAAGAGACACAGAAGGGCAGTTCTGGAAACTCAGGAGGACCAGGAGGTGGTTTTGAAGCCAAGACCTCCGCCTAATCTTTAAAACTTTCATTACATTTTCTATTTTCTTTACATTTTCTATTTTCCTACAAAGTACTAAAACAAACATTATTTTTTAAATCTTTAAGTCAATACATTTATTAATTTTTATTTTAATTCCAGTACAGTTAACATACAGTATTAATTTACTTTCAGGTATATAATACAGTGATTCAACAACTTCATGTATTATTATGTTCTCATCAAGAAGTATACTCTTTAAAAAAACAAAAAGATCTTATTTATTTATTTGACAGAGATCACAAGGCTGTGTGTGTGTGGGGGGGGGAGAAGCAGACTCCCTGCTGAGCAGAGAGCTGGATGCAGGCTTGATCCCAGGACCCTGAGATCATGACCTGAGCTGAAGGCAGAGGCTTTAACCGACTGAGCCACACAGGCACCCCCAAGATGTGTACTCTTAATCCCCTACACCTATTTCACCCACCTCCCCTCAGGCTATGATCTGTTTGGTTTTTGATTTGTCTTTTTCCCTTTGTTCATTTGTTTCTTAAATTCCACGTGAGTGAAATCAAATGGTATCTGTTTTTCTCTGACTTATTTTGCTTAGCATTATACTCTCTAGCTCCATCCAAGTTGTTACAAATGGCAAGATTTCATTCTTTTTATGGCTGAATATTCTTCCACTGTTTATCCATTCATTCATGGGACATGTGCTGCTTCCACAGTTTGGCTACTGTAAATAATGCTGCAATTAACGTAAGAGTGCATATAACCTCTCAAATTAGTGTTTTGTATTCTTTGGGCAAATACCCTGTTATGTGATTACTGGATCATATGGTAGTTCTATTTTAAAAATTACATTTTCAAAGAAATATTTAATGCTGTGGGAAAATACTCACCATGGGTTATGTGGAGGGAAAAGCAGGATATGGAACACAATGCTATTGTTTATTTTTTGTACATGATGGTGACTGAGGACTGTTATTTCTTCTTCACAATTTTATGTACTTTCTTACTTTCAATACTAAACATGTATTGCTTTTGTAAAAATTCTGAGACAAGTATATTTGCAAATAAATATTGGAAGGTGAAAAAATATCAATAAATTTGAAGCTAGGTTAATGGATATTACCCACTTGGAAGAGCAGAAAGAAGGAATATCAAAAGTAAGTCAAAGAGATATGTGGGACTCCATCAAGTATACCAATGTATGCATAATGAGAGTCCCAGAAAGAGGGTCGAAAGGGGAAGAGAGAAATTATTTATGGAAATAATTGCTAAAATCATCTCAAATTTCACCAAAGACGTGATCTACAAATCCAATTCAGGGGGAGCTTGAAGCAGCAAGAGCAAAAGAAACTGTCATGTACAAGTGATCCTCAGTAAGATCAATAGCTGATTTTTTTCATCAGAAACCATGGAGGTCAGAGTACATGGAGGAAGAGATATTCCAAGTGCTAGAAGAAGAGAACTGCCAATCAAAAATTCTGGATCTAACAAGATGGGATTGGGAGGGAGACTCTTAATCTTACAAAACAAACTGAGGGTTGCTGGGGGGAGGGGGGTTGGGAGAAGGGGGGGTGGGGTTATGGACATTGGGGAGGGTATGTGCTTTGGTGAGTGCTGTGAAGTGTGTAAACCTGGCGATTCACAGACCTGTACCCCTGGGGATAAAAATACATGTTTATAAAAAAATAAAAAATTAAAAAAAAATTCTGGATCTGACACAATTATCCTTAAAAAATGTAGGAGAAATTAAGAATTCCAGATAAAAGCGGAGGGACCTTGTTGCTGGTACACATGATTCTAGAAATGCTAATTGGAGTCCTTCAGGTTGAAATCAAAGGGCACAAGACAGTAACCTGAATCCATGTGAAGAAATAAAAACACCAGTAATGTAACTACATAGGTAAATTATAAAAGTCAGTATTAACATATTTTTAAGTTTATAACCCCTCGTTTTCTGTGTTTTAAAAGACAACTATATAAAACAGTAATTAAAAATCTATGCTGATGAGCACACAATGTATGAAGATGTAATTTGTGGCAACACAAAACGGGGGAACAGAGCTATACAGGACCAAATTTTTTGTGTACTATTAAAACTAAGTATTAATTCAAACTAACTCTTCATTACTCAAGTGTTAGTCTAATCCAAAGGGAAAATGTTTATAACTAGACAAAAAAACAAGGATAGAAGACTTGAACATTAAATTAACTAGACCTAACAGATAAATGTATGTAACAATCCATCCAATGGGATATACATTCTTCTTATTTTTTAAGATTTTATTTATTTATTTGACAGAAATCACAAGTAGGCAGAGAGAGGAGGAAGCAAGCTCCCTGTCAAGCAGGGAGCCCGATGCGGGGCTCGATCCCAGAACCCTGGTTTCATGACCTGAGCAGAAGACAGAGGCTTTAACCCACTGAACCACCCAGGCGCCCCTACATTCTTCTAAAGTACATATAAAACATTCTCCCAGATAGACCACATTAGGCAACAAACCAAACTTTAAGAAATTAAGAAAGAATAAAATCGGGGCGCCTGGGTGGCTCAGTTGGTTAAGCAACTGCCTTCAGCTCAGGTCATGGTCCCGGAGTCCTGGGATCGAGTCCCGCATCAGGCTCCCTGCTCCATGGGTAGTCTGCTCCCTCTGACCTCCCCTCTCATGCTCTGTCTCTCTCTCAAATAAGTAAATAAAATCTTTAAGAAAAAAAGAATAAAACCATACAAAGGTATCGTCTCCAAGTTAGAAATCCCAAACAGAAGGAAATCTGAAAAATTCACAAATACGTAAAAATTAAACAACGTACTCTTAAGAACCAATGAGTAAAAGAAGAAATCATAAGGGAAATTAGAAAATTCCCCAAGATGAATGAGAATAATATGACATACTAAAACTTAATAGGATTTGCTGAAAGCAGTGCTTATAGGAAAATTCACAGCTGTAATTGCCTACCTTTAAAAAAAGAAAGATCTAAAATCAGTAACCTAACTTTCTACCTTAAGGAACTACAGAAAAAAGAGCAAACCAGACCGAAAGCAAACAAAAAGAAGGAAATGGCAAAAATTATAGCAGAGATAAATGAAACAGAAATCAAGTGAACCAATTTTGGTTCTTTGAAAAAAAATCACCAGAAATAGACATGCTTTTAGACTGACCAAAAAAAATATATGTTCTTGCTTTCTCTTGCTCTTTTTCAAATATACATATAGATAGGAGGAACCAGTGAAAAGGTAAAGATTTAAGGCAGCTGGCTATTATGATCATCTTCAACAGTAAGAATAAGATACTCAATTTTTTTAATCTTTATCTCAAAATTGAGTTTAGGTATAAAATTGAGAAAATGATGCTTATAGCATCTTTCTGATTATTACATGAGGTAAGAATGTATAAATTACAAGGTCCAACATTCATTAAGAATTTGATAAAGGCATCTGTTATCAAATATTGATGCATTAAAGACAGTCATTGTGGCCATTATTTACAACAGAAAAATACTGAAAAATTACCCAAACAATGAGAAATGTTCTGTTAATGGAGATAATCATATGCTGGTGTTGAGTGTACTTAAAATATTCACTTACAGAAGGTATAAAACCATTATTTTTATATCTATTTCTTCTCTGATGGTATTGGTTTCATTCCCCAAATGACTGCCTACCCAAAACAACTGAGAACACATAGTTATACTTTCTTTGAATGCTTTTAGCTTCATGGTTTTAACACTCAACTTTTTAATACATCTTAATTTTACTTTGAGGCAGTATCTACCTTAATTGCCCCACAAATAGTTAGCCAGTTGTTATATTATTTATTGAATAGCTACTTTTTCTGTTAATGGGAAATGTTGTCGTTACTATAAATTCAAGTCCTATGTGTTGGATCTGTTTGTATAAATATTCAACTGAATTCCACTGTTACTACCATGCCACCTTAATTCCTACAGCTTTACTTAAAAAGTTTAATACCCAATAAGAAAAATACTTTGTCATTACATTTTCTACTTTTTTGGCTATTCCCAGGACTTCTAGTGAAAAAACATTTAATTTGCTGATAACAATGAGGATTTGGTGCCACACAGAAAAGACAGAGAGAATGAGACCCAGGATCAAACCAAAGATCTGAATTTGCAAGGCAGGGTAAGTTTGAAAGGGTATATACTTTCACATTGTTCCTCTTGTTTCTTCTGTTGTCACAACTAATTGCTTTAGCATACTTATACGTGTCACGGCAAAATCTTTCCTTCTGTCTTTTGTAATCTGATAAAAATAGAGCACCAATGACTAGAAAGTTGTGCTAAGCTGGAATCCTTAAAAAACCATGTGCCAAACCAAACCTGATTCATGAAACTGTGTGACCCAGTGACATTTATGATATTACACATGAAGAAATATTTCTTAGAAAATTATGTAAAGTTAATAGGGGAAAACAACAATGCTAATACATTAAACTTATATAAAATTATATATACCATGTGTTCAGCTATGTAAAGAAATACGCATAAAACAAAGACTAAGAAAATCTACCAAAATGCTAAGAATAGCACATGGTCATTTGTACATTTCTAAATATTTAAAAATACTGACCACGTATTTTTATTATGGGGAAAAGTTTCTTTTGCAGCCAGCAAGGTAAATCTATGGAATGTTTGAGATTCTAGGGTATTTATTAGACTACTCAGAGTAACTAGTTCTTTGTCCTTTTTATTATGCACATATATCTGCTTTCTCAACTATGTGAGCTTTATAAAGAAAAGAACATGTTTTGTATTACATCCAGCAGAGGGTTGGTTACATACCTCTTAAATGGTATCAACTGGAAGGTTTGGGTGTGGATTTAAGAGTCAGTCTCAGGCTGACACACCTGTATTTTTATTCCAAACTATGCTACATAACCCCTACCACAGTAACAACAAATAATACATTTCACAGTTCATCAGAGGCTAAGAGCCCACAGGTTATTCCCCAAAATAATGTAACTTCTGAATTTCATTATGCTCACCTACCCATAGTGTTACCATGATCCTAGCAATTAAGCAGACACCCAATAAATAACTATTTTACCAACCATGCCATAGAGGCATATTTGACACCGCCTCACTAGATGGGATTTGCTAAAGAGTAAGTATTCAGACATCAGGAAAAAGGCTTGATGTTCTTTGAGATGCGGCTGTAAGAATTCAGTAAGATTTTATAACTTTACACAATAGGATAGACTAGACCAGGGTTTTCAAAGTGTGGTCCCTGGACCAGTAGTCTTAATCTCACCTAGAAATTTGTAAACAATGGACATTATCGGGGTGCCTTGGTGGTTCAGTTGGTTAAATGTCTGTCTTCAGCTCAGATCATGATCCTGGGGTCCTGGGATGGAGCCCCACGTCGGGCTCCCTGCTCAGCCTGAAGTCTGCTTCTCCTTCTCCCTGCCCTCCCCACTTGTGTTCACTAGCTCTAACAAATGAATAAAAATTTAAAAAAAAACAACAACAATGCACATTATCGGGTCTTGTTCTGGGCCTACTGAATCATAAACAGGAGGGGGAGACCAATAATAAAATTACTTGATACAAGCTCAAGTTTGAGAACCAGTGTACTAGACCTTCACAAAACCAACTGGCTCAAAACAGATGAGTGGTCTCGAGATAGAGCCCTGTTATCTGACTCCCTGCTTAGCTGGGAGTATGCTTCTCTCCCTCCCTCTGCCCTTCCCCTCTTTGTGTTCTCTCAAATAAATAAAATCTTTAAAAATAAAAACAGCATTTTAAAAGATTTTATTTGACACAGAGAGAGAGCTAGCACAAGCAGTGGGAGCGGCATGCAGAGGGAAAGGGAGAAGCAGGCTCCCCCACTGAGCAGGGAACTGGATGCGGGGGCTTGATCCTAGAACCCTGGGATCATGACCTGAGCCAAAGCCAGCCACTAAACTGACTGAACCACCCAGAAACCCCAAATAAACTCTTTTAAAAAAACTTATCAAACTCAACACCCAAAGAACAAAAAAATCTAATCAAGAAATGGACAGAAGACATGGACAGACATTTCTCCAAAGAAGACATACATATAGCTAACAGACATATGATAAAGTGCTCTATATCACCTGGCATTAGGGAAATACAAATCAAAACCACAGTGAGATACCACCTTACACCTGTCAGAATGGCTCAAATGAACAACTAAGGAAACAGATGTTGGCAAGGATGTGGAGAAAGGGGAACCCTCTTACACTGTTGGTGGTAATGCAAACTGGTGCAGCTACTCTGGAAACCAGTACGGAGGTTCCTCAGTAAGTTGAAAATAGAGCTACCCTATGACCCAGCTATTGCACTAGTAGGTACTTCCCCAAAGGACACAAACGTTATAATCTGAAGGGGTACCTGAGCCCCAATGTTTATAGCAGCAATGTCTACAATAGCCAAACTATGGAAAGAGCCCAAATGTCCATCAACAGATGAATGGATAAAGAAAATGTAGTGTGTGTGTATATATATAAAAAATATATAATGGAATATTACTTAGCCATCAAAAAGAACGAAATCTTGCCATTTGCAAGATGCGGATGAACTAGAGGGTATTGTGCTAAGCGAAGTAAGTCAGTCACAGAAAGATAATCACCTTATGATTTCACTCACACGTGGAAGGGAAGGAAAAATAAAATAAGATAAAAAGAGAGGAAGGCAAACCATAACAGACTCAACTACAGGAAACAAACTGAGGGCTGCTGCGGGGGAGGTCAGTGGAAGGATGGGGTAATTGGGTGATCGGCATTAGGCACCTGAAGTATTAGGCACTGGGTATTATATGCAATTGATAAATCACTAAATTCTACCCCTGAAATTAATAATACACTATATGTTAACTAAATTGAATTTAAATAAATTTAAAACAACCACAACAGTAACAACAAAAATCAACTAGCTTTCAACAATTCATTAAGTCTTCTTGGAGAACTTCCTCTATATTTGCAGTTAACGAACCACTATTCATATTCACAACTGGCCCACATCACTGGGTTAAGGGAGTCACCAAAAAAACTATCATGAGAAAAGATACCATATACAAAGTCATTTTTTCATAAAGATCCAAACATGATGTTCAACATTTCGTCTCGAAGCCATCTACCTTCTTTTGAATCATTTTTGAAAACAGTATGTACATAAACACAATAAACAAAGAGAACACAAGGATTTTGGGGAAAATACTTTTAAAAGAGACAAAGAGCTAATAACTCCAACAGAACTTTGGTAGAAAAACACTAAACCAAGAGAAAAATGGGCATATGAACAGATAATCCCACAAGAGCAAATTCTAATAGCCAAACATGAAAAGATGGTCAAATTCACTACTCATTGAGTAAGGGCCAATTAATGTAACATGGAGATTACTGGGACTCTTACAAAGAATCAAAATTATCAGTAAGTAAGGACATATATAAAACTGCTTAATGTAGCAATCATTGTTCATAACAGGAAAGAATAGAATATGCATTAATAGGGAAACAGTTGAATAAATTATGGAACAAACTATGGAATATTAGGTAGCCATTAAAAGAGACATATAAGTGATTTAGTGAATTTTTAACAAACCATTAAATAAGACAACTGAGATGCAAAATCATCCTGCCTTTATAATTCAAAGATAAAAATATGCTAAACACTGTCAATATAATGAGAAGATAAAAATACATACGTATTTTTATATGTACAGGATACATTTTAGGTTGTAGGAAGATGACCCAAGAGAAAAACACACTACACCAAATAAACTGCATGGCAATATGTACTTATGCAAAATAATGTATATATAGTTTTAAAAGAAAGTAAATATAAAAGGGACTTATTTAGTTTATGTGCTGACAACCATCTTCAATGATAGTGTCCATTTATTATGTACTTTCAACATGCTCAGCATTAAACCTAGGAATTTTATTTAAGACCTCATTTAGTTTATACCTCAAAACTATGAGGCAGATACCATAATCCCCAATTTACAGATATATAGAGATTAATCTGATCTGTTGACAGAACTAGGTCCTTCTAAACCCAAGTTCTTAACCACATGCAAGTGAATACATGTAGTTGTTGCACAGGGCATTGATAAAAGAAAGAATTCAGATTCAGGAAGCAATCTAAAAAATGAAAAGGCACAAACCAAAATGTCTATCAAAGACCACTATTAGAAGAACTGTCACATTTCAAAAGAAGACATAGGAGAAAGCAACCCGTGTCAACAACTTACATTACAAATTACATAGTGTAAATTGAGAAAAATTAAGTTTAAAAATTTTAACAGTAGTTTGAGTAATGGTAGCTACTATTACTGAATACCTAGCATATTATATCTTAACCCTCGAAAACATTAAGATGCTCTTATTTGTAATAACAAAGCCATCAAGCACATAATATAGTAACAAAAGCTACACCCATCAAGATTCTAAATTGTCTGGGACTCAAAAGTTAACCTTCCATCTATAGTCTTTACGTTTAGCACAATTCAGAGGAAAAAGGGGGCACACATCTATCATACGGTACAAGGAGCCCAAAACACAACAGAACATACAGCAGTCCCGCCTTATCTGAAGTTTCACTTTCTATGGTTTCAGCTACCCACAGTCAAAAGCAGTCTGAAAGATGATGATCCTCCTGATATACCATCAGATGGTCAACTACGTCACAATGTCTAGTCATTCACCTCACTTATCATATAGGCGTTTTATCATATCATAAGATGAAGAGTGAATGCAGTAACAGTATTTTCAGAGAAACCATATTCATGTAATTCTTGTTACAGTATATTTTTATAACTGTTCAATTAGTTATTATTATTCATCTCTTACTGTGACTAATTTACAGACTAAACTTTATCATAAGTATGTACAGGAAAAAACATAGTAGGAGCGCCTGGGTGGCTCGGTGGGTTAAATCCTCTGCCTCTGTCTCAGGTCGTGATCCCAGGGTCCTGGGATCGAGCCCCGCATCGGGCTCTCTGCTCAGTGGGGAGCCTGCTTCCTCCTCTCTCTCTGCCTACTTTGTGATCTCTCTCTGTCAAATAAATAAATAAAATCTTAAAAAAAAAAAACCATAGTATATACAGGGTTCAGTACTATTTCTAGTTTCAGGCATCCACTGGGGGTCCTGGAATGTATCCCCTGTGGATAGGGTGGGGGAGACTACTGTAACAGCAATCATTTAAGCAATCCTTCCTGGTGATAGAATGATCCAAGGGAAGAAAAGAACAAGATAACCCCAAACTACCCAAAAACTACAGCAAAAAAATTCCACACTTTGCATATGTGTGCCATGTAAAAGTATAGTATGCATCTTAACTTTTACTTTCTAAATGGTCAGAACAGTTAAATATAGTAGTATTAGTTTTACAGATAATCAGCCTCTAAGTGGGGTGCTATGATCTGACAAGATATTAATTCTGATAGGTGCTGTTATGGCTCTACACAAAATACTAAATTAACTAGAGTACTCTTCTTCCATCTATAAACGTAAAGCTTGTTCTGAAATCTGAAAATCATTCAATATGGTACATCCCCAGAAAGGGTATAACTCGTATAAGCAGACAGATCAGGTTTCAAACCCCAAATCACTGTCTGATTATGGGAATTATAAGCAAATCCTTTCAGCTTGCTTAATTTCATACTCTTCACCTGTAAAATGAGTGTAAGAATTCATACTCCCAGAGTATTAAGAGGATTACATATAGTAGGCATTAAATTAGGTAACAACTATAGCACAAACAATGGAATGTTACAGTCATTAAAGATAGATCTACAAAGTTATTACAAATTCTCACATTTAATTATAAAATATATAGTATATTATAGCTATAAAACATTTAAAGCAAAGAATATAAAAAGTGAAACTGACCCATCATCTTTTCCCCCAATTCAATTCCCTATCTAAGCTTACAATTAAGATATGTAACTCTTTCTTCACTTTATTAATATAGTTTTACTTTTGGACTTTTAAAAAACCATAAATGGGGATCTTCAACTAACTTTTCTTGCTAAGAGATCCTTTCATTGAGGAGCTCTATTAGGGTCACATATAGGCTCATGCCTTGTTAAATATGATGTTTTAAAAATTTTTTTCCAAACAATGGTGCAGTGAGAATACTTAAGCATAATTTTTGAGCATATCTGAATATGTTCCTAACAAAATTTCCTTAAAATAGAACTACTGAATGAAATAAAATATATATATTTTAAAATTAAAGGTGTGGCTAAATAACCTTACAAAAGGGCATTTTTACACCAACAGTTTATAAGTACCTAAGTACCTGTTTCCCCACAACCTAGCCAATTGTAGATAATGCTGGCAATCTAATGGTAAAAAATGATCTCACATAATGTACATTTCCCCCATTATTACTGGTGTACTCTTTTCATGTTTTCTTGACAGTTTAAAAATGATTTCATATTCATTTATGAATTATCTGTCCATATACTTTTGCATGTTTTTCTACTGGGTTATTTACATTTTTAATGATTTGTAAAAGCTTTACATAATGTGTTACTCCTTTGTTGTACACAGTCAAATACTTTTTCCCAGGTTAAGAAAGAAGTCATCTGCCCTTTACTTATAACTATTTTATCATACAGAAGTCTTACTATTTTCACATAAAATCTGTCAATTTTTAAAATGGCTTATAGGTTTCCTGACTTAGGAAATCCTTCCTCATGAAAGATGTTAAAGATTGCCTATATTTACTTCTAAATAGGTTTGTAGGATTTATGTGAATAGTGTAAAGAAATGATCTAAACACATTTTTCTCTTGAATTGTCCCACTTTTCTTTATAAACAACATGGGGCTTACTATTTTATTCTGCAGACATATTTGTCTGTTCCTATACCAATTAAAAAACTTAAAACATACTGAATATATGTTTTGCTTGCAATCACTCTTTTGCTTCCACCAGTTATCTGTATGTGTACCAAATCAGGCGTTTATCTCTAAACTCATTTATGTCAGTTGTATACAAGGAAGTTAAAACACTACACAGAACAATGATTTAAACTGTAAAGGAAACTATTTATATTAAAACTAATCCAAATATTTGGCAAAAGCTAAAAGGTAAGATTTTTAAAAGTGTCAAATTAGGAAAAAGAGATTCAGGGGTAAATTATAAAAATTTCTAATTCTGCATTCAGGTTCCTTTACAAAGAAGTCTTTACACTGTTGCTCTACTTTAAAATCAGAGATGATCGTTGTAGTTTATGTAAGTAAGAGAACAGACTATTTCTCACTCAAAGTAGTATCTATGGCCTTACATTAGAAGGAGGAAAAGGAATTGCCATTTTTGTTTCAGTTTTTAAAAAATTGTATGCACTGGGGCACCTAAGTGGCTAGTCAGTTAAGCCTCAGGCTCTTGATTTTGGCTCAGATCATGATCTTGGCATCATGGGATTAAACTCCCCTGCACTGGGCTCTATGCTCAGTCTAGAGTCCACTTGACATTCTCTCTCCTTCTGCCCCCTTCACAACCCCCTTCCCCGCTCACTCTCCTGTCTAAAAATAAAATCTTTTTAAAAAAGTGGTATGTAGGGGCACCTGAGTGGCTCAGTGGGTTAAGCCTCTGCCTTTGGCTCAGGTCATGATCCTATGGTCCTGGGATCAAGCCCCGCATTGGGCTCTCCGCTCAGAAGCCTGCCTCCCCTGCCCTGCACCTGCCTCTCTGCCTACTTGTGATGTCTGTCAAATAAATAGAAATTTTTAAAAAAGTGGTATGTATTAATGACATTTTTAAAAAAGATCTGCTTTAACATTTTAACAATAACTAACCTAACAACTATTGACCCTAATCTGATCAAAGAGCTTCTTCTATACTGCATCTTCCCATGCAAAAAAATGGTTGTCTCTGCTCACAAATTTAGATCTTTTAAATTTGTAGATAAAGGTTTAGTTTTGTTCTAACAGATCTTAAATACTGCTGATTAAGGTTATTTTCTTTTACTTACTTATGTAAACCATCTGATTATTGCCCATTCACATTCCTTTCTCCTTGCCAAAGACAACACTTTTCACTTCTGATATCTGTAATTTTTTCAAAACTTTACATTGCTGTGTGTGTACATTTTTAAGTTTCAGAAATGGTACTGACCAATAAACATTTTTAATCACCCCCCAGCATTATATTTAAAAGCTACTGATGTTGCTACAGGTATTATTTGGTTCACTGCTTCTAACTGCTACATATTCCATAATATGCATGTACCACATTTTCCGGTACCCAATCTACTAATTGCCACAATGATGCAATATTTTCCCAGATGTTACCTTAAGGAATAATGTGATACCACCTTTGGGATATATACCCAGGAGTAAGAGTCAAGGGTTCCCATAGCCTCACGTGCCTGCTAACACTTAACCAATACACAGTTTTCTAATTTCTATTCATGACAGTTTTATAAGCTGTTTATAATTAATTTTATAATTTAAAAAAGTTTAATAGCTTTATAAACTAATAAGTTTCTAAGTATTTCTGTAATTACTAATGAGTTTCAACACTGAATTATCTATGCATAGCCTTTGTTTATCCTTGTTAATTTGGAGGTGTCCCTTAAATATACTACACTAACACAGGCCCTTGACAATACTTTAAAAAAAATTGTTAACTTATTTTTGGTGGGGAGGGGGAGGAACAGAGGGAGAGAGGCATTCATGCAGATTCCGAGCCCAAGTGCAGAGCCTGCAATCATGACCTGATCCCATGACCCTGGATCATGACCTGAACCAAACCCAAGAGTCAGATGTTCAACTGAATGAGCCACTGCAGCACCCCGCCCCCACTTGATAGTCTTAGAACATGGCTAAACACTTTCGATCTATCACTCACTACTCTGTTAAATTTTATCTTTGGCAGTGCTGCTTAATGTTGTACACAGGCCAGCTGATATTGCACCAATTGTTTGAATGTGGTATTGGTCCATGACAAAATGAGTTTGCACCAGAAATGTTAGTCAACCATATCAGTAAGTACACTGTTTATTTCAACTAATGTTTTTCTTGTTCAAAGAAGCAGTACGCTGATTTACATTCCAATTTAAGTACCAGTAGGGAGTTATGTTTTTCACTGAAAGGGAAATCTTAATTTTGTATTATCAAACTCAAATTTTTACAGTTAAGATTTATGCTTTAAGAGTTCCTTCCCTACTAGTAACCACACTATAACCTTCTACATTACCTTCTCCTTAAATGTATGGCTTTATCCAGTATGGCTTATTTTAATACACTTGTTGATACCATGAATGGGGTCTTTTTTCTAATCATCTTACTGGTTATTACCAATGTATGGAAGAAATATTTGTTTCTGTATAGTGATTATTTACTGGCTAATTTTATTAGTTCTAATAATTTTATACCACCTCCGCAGAAAACCAAAAGCCTCAATCCTATCACCTTCAAATAGTATCAAGTTTTCTTTTTTTTTTTTTTTTTACGACTTTGTTTGACAAAGAATATGCACAAGCAGGGGGAGAGGCAGAGGGAGAAGGCAGCTCCCTGCACAGTAGGGATCCCAATACCACAGAATCATGAACTGAGCCAAAGGCAGACACGTAACTGACTGAGCCAGCCAGGGCCACCAGTTTTCTATTTTAATATGTATCCTTCATTTCCTTCTTTTCTCTTGTATTTGTTAGGACTTCTACTATAAATTTAAGTGGCAAAAAGTAATAGTATTTTTATGTGACTCTCGACTCAACAACAATGCTTCAGTTTTTCCATTATGACTTCTGGTAGATGATTTATATAAAGTTTGTCTTCCTAGCTTTCTAAGAGTCTGTATTAGTTTTAATTAACATGCTGAATTTTATCAAATGCTTTTGAAGCTTCTATTGAAATATGGCTTCTTTCTCTTACTGTTAAGTTGGGAGCCAATACTGAACTGTCTTACATTTGTTAATAACATGAGAAAATTGTGTTAAGAAAACAGGCTGCACATCTGTATATACATATTTGCAAATACAAGAAGAAAATTTTCTCAAATTTTGAAGGGAGCTCCATCTGCATGAATTAAAAGTGATTAATATTCTCATTTTTCTATACGTCCTAGAATTTTCATAATACATGTCACACATCATTATTCAAAAATGATTTTTAAGGAGGGGTGCCTGGGTGGTACAGTCTAACTCTTGGTTTCAGCTCAGGTCATGATCTCAGGTTGTGAGACTGAGCCCTGTGTTGGGCTCCCACTCAGCATGGAGTTGGCTTAAGACTCACTCTTCCTCTGTCTCTACCCCTCTACCCCCCACCCCGACTCTGTCTCCTTCTCTAAAATAAATAAATAAATCTTAAAAAAAAAAAAAGATTTTTAAGGAATCATGTACCTAAAAATAGCCTGAAAATTAAGTTTTATTATTTATGAGGTAATCATTAATTGGCTTTTAAGAAGTCAGCCTTACCAATTTTTTAAGATTTTATTTATTTGACAGAAAGAGAGAGAGCACAATCAGGGAGTGGTAGGCAGAGGAAAGGGAGAAGAAAGAGCATGATATGGGGCTTGATCCCAGGACCCTGGGATCATGACCTGAACTGAAGGCAGTCACTTAACTGACTGAGCCACGCAGGTGCCCCTCAATTTTCTTATAAGCAAGCTTTCTAGCAAAGCCTTCTACCTCTCTCAAACCGTAAGTACATATGATCAATTTGTGTCTCTAACACTAGACAATAGTTTGGTTGAGTTGAACTTTTATATGAGAGGGTTTTTTCTTTTGCCTTCAATTCTAATTACTACCATCACAAACCAATTACTGAGCATAGCACTAAGTAACCTACATTTTATTTTATTCTGAAACACTTTTAAGGTAGATATACTAAATTCTATGAGAAAACTGGTTTCAGAGCTAATAAGCAGGGACAAGATTCAAATCCAGATTGTACCATATTTCCTTCCTAAGTAGAATCTGATTATGAACTTTCTTTCTAGAAAAGTTGTTGTCATTTTGGAACAAAGAGTGATTCTGCTTTATGAGTAGGAATTCATGAAATCCCTCAAAATTGCTTTGTAACAAATGAAAATACTTCTTAGGTTTTGGGGGTTACTTAGTTAAGGGGGCCCCCATAATTCTATTCAATTAGGCCAATAAACTTAGGGATTACTATCCATTTTGACAATATAAAAAACACCTGTGAAAATGAACTATATGGTCTGATTTCTGTGCCCTTCCAACTCATTACCCATGACTCACCTCTGCTAAGTGTTGCAGCCGGGTTAGCAGTGGGGTTCTCTTGTCAGATCCAAGGCGTGTGATATAGTTTGATCTTTTGCTAAATACATACAGAAGATTAAGGACTGCCAGCACCACTTGCATATCAGAGGAAGCCAATAAAGTTGTCAAATGCTACAGGGAACAAAAAGGGCAAGTTCATGGTACTGGGCACTCTAGGCCTTGAAAACTTAAAATGCCTATGTAGTAATAGATTTGTTTATATATACAAAGCTATCAAGAAGTTTAACAGTACAAAAAAACCATTTATAAATATTTGAGCACCTACAACATGCAACCTTGTCCATAAGCAGCTTATAATCTAGCAGTAAGCCAGAAAGTCCAACAAAAGTTTTTTTTAAAAGTGAGCAACAGCTCAAAATTGCACAGGTATCCCCACAGAGGATTACAAGAGACAAAAGTGATATTTTAATATATAGTGGAACTCAAGAACATTAAGTCTCTAAGCAGACTGTAAGTACTGTGAAAGAAAGATAATTATATTGTTCCTCTGTATCCTTTGAGACAAACATAAAACAGGGTCCTCCATACAGAAGCTAAAGATATCAACAACAGCTAGTGGCATTTATGACTGTTACAGTATAGTGTATGTAACAGTAACCTAAGAGTGACTACTTATTTTTTTTAAATAAAATCAAGGTTCATCAATATATTGAAGCATTTGGTCAGTGTTAAAATCATTATGTCATTTAGAGGGCAAAAAACTTAGGTATTTCTGGTTGCTGATAATCCTGAAGGCTATGGATTTCCTTTTGTAATTAATCTATTTTATCTTTAAGAGACTGCTTATCTGTTCCTCACTTAAAACTGTGGGTGCTACACTTTAGTTCAGTTATTCCACTCTTCCCAAGCCATTTCCTTTCAATTATTACCCTATTTCTTTACCAAAGACCTGGGGAAATTAACACTAACAGGGCACTTAGGCAATGAGTAATGTATCAAGGAAATAAAACTATTTCTAATAGTTTAAGTGACTTGGGCCTGCTCTAATAACCTGGAACAAAGATCAATTTTTTTGGAAATTCCCAAGAATACAGCAATACATGTATTATATTCTAATTTCTTGAATCTGGAAAGGTAGAGTGAAGGTAAAGAACCTTCCCAACAACCTATGAAGGGTATCTATATCCAAGAAACATCATTATTGTCTTTTACACTGAAAACCCTAGACCTCCATAATGAAAAGGAAAGAAGCAATTATCAGAAAGAAATAGCAATTTATCTCTGGACACGAACAATTCTACTTGAGAAGAGACCACACAGGCTTGAACCTCTCCTACCTCTATGGAACTGTACAGATGCCGGGAAAAGCTGTACTCAATGAGCAAGGCTGTGAAGTTCAACACAGCCAAGAGAAGCATTTTCAGTTGTTCTCTTTCCGGCCTATCACATACGAGCATCCACGACATATTCTCCACTGTTTGTCCAGCATCTGCCAGGATTCCATCAAAGCGGTCCAAAAGATCCACCCAGTGGTATAACTCACACTGGAGAAGGGAAGAGAAAGAGGAACATCAAAGAATAAAGTACTAAGTACTGTGTGGGTGCTTTGCTACAATGGACTGCTGAGCAAGACACCTAGACAAGTTCACTTCCTACCTCTGCTTCTCTTTAACCCCCCCCACCTCAGTACAGAAACCCATATGAGAAATATCATACTCTGAGGCATATAAACCTGAGTTCATTATTATATCCATCAAAGTACATATGTACTAACACCAGTAGACACCTTAATTAGGTCTTCAGAGAGAGAATTCTGGCTACATTCTGAGGTCTACGAACACAATGACTCTCCCTGCCAGAACCCATTTTATCAGAAGTGTTCATTTTTAGAGTTCTCTAAAGACTCTTTTAACTATCTCAAACTTATATTGTCAATTAAACTGATGGAATTCTGTGGTTGAAATTCTTTATCAATACCTGTGTAAACATTCTTCATCCTCAGCTAGCAAAATTTTCTTTCACAATTTCCTTGGTGTTCACAAGCTAAAAGCTACTGGTCTAGAGCTGTACTAGACATACAGAAGATAATCATTAAGTAACTGATGAATGATGCTACCTCATTGTGGATTCTCTTCCCATACAGAGAATACAAAAAGATGTAATAGTCCAGGGAGCCCTGTCTTTTGGGAGCATGGGTTCACATACCTTCCCAATGTTCCATGTTTTGATCTGCTGCAGTTCCAAGAGGAGTTGCTCATCATTACAAACTTTGAGTTTGTCTATTAAGGCTCTGCAGTCTGCAGGCTGAGGAAAACAGGTATTCACAAAGAGTGTTTTGGAGGATGAGGGGTACACAAAAACAAAGAATAGGAAAAGGAATCTTTAGGCCAACACACTTAGCAATTTAACTTTTGAAAGAATATACAACATTAGAAAATGGGAAATTTGCCAATCACTTGGGATTAAAGGGAAATATTACAATAAAACAATCCATCTGTGCATTTTTAACTTGGATAAACTTGTACACGTAGACAATCTACTTGGAAGGGTACAGACAACAGAAATAAAGGAAATGAGCTAGACACCAATAAAAACAAAATGAAGAATCTGTACCACAGTTGAAAGTTAACTAGAATGCCTGATAAGAAATGTTGAATCGGGAACACTTCACAGTTAAAGGTGAAAATTAACACTGGCTGTATTTTTCTGCAACATTAAACCCTCTAACTGTAGGAGGCAAAGACCTTCTAACTTTGTAAAACTGGTACTTCATCCTTACTGGATTCCCATTGCCATATATTCCTGCTCTCTTTCTACTGATGAAAGGGCCTGTTTTTCCAGTAACAAGGTGTGGACTGAAAGCTTATAGTAAAGTTTCTGAAAGTGGAGGAGGAAGAAGGCTAGGGACTGGGACAGAGATGTCTTCTATTAATGGATGGCAACTGGAAATGATTACACTTGCTTTTTTTTTTTTTTTTCTGTAAAGCAATATGGTATCCTGGAAATGGGCCTAGATTTGCAACCAAACAAAACTGGGTTCATTTATTAGCTTGATGTTTAATAAGCTGTTTTGATCATGAGCTACTCCAATCTCTCAACCAGTTTTCTTACCAGGAAAAGAGACCTAATAATTACCTTGGTAACGTGAGAATCAAATGTTTGCCACCTACTAAAGCACTTACTTCATACAACAGGAGCTTAAATATTGAGAAACAGCATATCACTACAAAGAGTATGAACTTTGGAATTAGATAGTTGGTAAGCTACCTCTTTGAATCTTAGTATCCTCTTCTGCAAAATGAACCAACACCACCTATTTATCCAGCAATATTGTTGTGATATATAACTAGAGGTATTTTCAGTATCCAAAACAGAACAGGGAAAAACAGGAGTTTAAAGGTTTTCTTGAAGCTAAGTCCCCAACCTTTTCTTTCCTCTGAGGAAGCATTAAGAGCTACCTCAAATTTCTGTGGTAATTAAATGCATAGAAAATACTTGGCATAAAATACTTCCATAACCAGGCCTGTACTTTTTTCTCCTCTCTTTGAAGTCATATAGATGGAGGGAGAGATGATGGAGCAAGAGAAACATAACATGTGAGTCTGTACCACCTACTCATGTAGTTCACTTGTGCCTTCTGGACCTACTCAGGCTTAGTATCAAATATACCACTTCAATATCTAATAGAATGCAGTTATGCAGATCCAATTTTTTGATTCTGTGAGTTAGATTACACCCAATTCATGATGAACATTTGAATCCCATTATCACTTGGTATCTCATAATCAGGCATTCAGTCTTATCAAGTTTCAGTTGCAAGCCAGAAGTTGCTTTTCTGAATGTTAGAATAGTTGTTGGCAGAAAACAGCCTTGCCAAAATTCTAGGAATCTCAGCTGTACTTCTCCTATCATAGCTTGCCAGAGGCATCTTTTTTTTTTTTTTAAAGATTTTATTTATTTATTCAGGGGGCGGGGAGAGCAAGCACAGGCAGACAGAATGGCAGGCAGAGGCAGAGGGAGAAGCAGGCTCCCTGCCGAGCAAGGAGCCCGATGTGGGACTTGATCCCAGCGTCCTGGGATCAAGTCCCACATCGGGCTCCTTGCT
>NC_081575.1:78498837-78559486 GCF_022355385.1 Mustela nigripes | reverse complement strand
GGCAGGCAGAGGCAGAGGGAGAAGCAGGCTCCCTGCCGAGCAAGGAGCCCGATGTGGGACTTGATCCCAGGACGCTGGGATCATGACCTGAGCCGAAGGCAGCTGCTTAACCAACTGAGCCACCCAGGCGTCCCTGCCAGAGGCATCTTTAGCTGATACGAAAGTCGGACATCTTATTCTACTAGGTCAAAATGTCCACGTAGTAGGGCAGCTTATATCATGACCTGAACCTTTCCGAGCCTTTTCTAGATCCAGACATCACTATCACTTTAGAGGTTATCCAGTAAATAATCAAAAGAGCAAGTCCAAATTTGATGTATGCTGGCTCCACAATTCAAAGAGGCACCTACCTCATATGTTGTTCCTCTGTCTCATGGTATATGGTACAAGGTACAGCAATTCATCTCTCACTTTAGAAAGGAAATCTTCCCAGACTTCTGGACCCCTAGAAACTTTCCTGATGTAGAAGACCCTCACGCTTCAAAGGGAAGTCAGTCTCTGTCACAAATATGCCTAAGGCATCTAAGGTACTTGTGTTTCCTACTCACAAGGTTCAGTCAGCATCAATTTAATATAGCAGTATCATGTTCTGTTTTATCAGCAGTATCAAGGTCCCTCTGGATTTTATAGTTTCCAGAATGCACTAGGGACAAAAGTCTATCTTTACCATCTTGTTCCTGCTATATAAACGCAACTGATTGTTATTTTCCTTCTCCTGGTAAGGCAAATGAAAGCACTTGCCAGTTCAATGGATGCATACTGATTGCCAAGGTTCACATTGATTTCTTCCAGTAAAGGTATCAAATCTAGGGGAAAACTCTTTTGCACAGTTGCTGATATACAAAGTGATCAATAAATGTCCTTCTTGTGTAGCCAATACGGAAAACTATGGAGATTCCTCAAAAAACTTAAAAACAGAACTACCATATGATCTAGCAGTTCCACTTCTGGGTGTTTAACCCAAGAAAAGAAAACAGTAATTTGAAAGGATATATGCACCCCCATTGTCACTGTAACATTATTTACAACAGCCAAGATACAGAAATAGCCTAAATCCATTGACAGATGAATGGATAAAGATACGGTATACATATACAGTGAAATACTATTCATCCATAAAAAAGAATGAATTCTTGCCATTTGTGACAACATGGATGAACCTTGAGGGCATTATGCTAAATGAAATAAGTTAGAGAAAGACAAAACACCATATAATCTCAACTTCTACACAGGGTTTAAAAAACAAAAAACAAGTTTAAGACTCAAGCTCATAGATACGAGAACAGACTGTTGACTGCAACAGATGGACAGGTGAGAAAATGGGTAAAGGGGGTCAAAAGGTTAAAAATTTTTTTTCTAATGCTCTTCTTAAAAATAATATCTAGTATTAACCACAATACAGACAACTAGGTATGCTGCTCAAGTAAAGTAGGCATCTTCAAGCTTTAAAAATGTATAGGGTGGGGGGTGGCGGCGGCTGGGTGGTTTGGTTGGTTAAGTGTCTGCCTTCTGCTCAGGTCATGAACTCAGGACCCCTCATGGAGCTCTCTGCTCAGCAGGGAGTCTGCTCCTTTCTCTCCCTCTGTACTCACTCTCTCTCCCTCTCACTCAAGCTCTCGCTCAAGTAAATAAATAAAATCTTTAAGAAAAAAATATATAGGCAGTGATCTAAAAATTCCAATTCCAGGACTTTAAGTAATTTGCTTGGAGCTATCAAATGTTTTGAGCCAGGATATGTGTGTATATGTGTCACCCCAAGAACAAATCTGTAAGAATCCACTAGGTAAAAGAAGAAAAAATTTAATTTGCATTTCCCTGATTATCTACAAGGTTAAATTATTCTGAAAGTTTACTGAATTTGTTCTTTTCTGAAATGACCTATGTCCACTTTGTCATTGGGATATTCATCTCTCCTACTGATATAGCTACTACAGATATCAACTACAGTTCACTGCAGAACAACATGGGGGTTAGGGGCGTGGACTACCTCCCATGCAGTAGAAAACCCAAGTAGAACTTTTGACTCCCTAAAACCTTAACTACTAACAGCCTACTGTTGACTTTCAGAAGCATTACTGGTAACACAAACACTCAACACGTATTTTTTATGGTATGTTTATTATATACTATATTCTTATAATAAACTAGAAAATAAAATGTTATGATTTTTAGGAAAAGAGTAAGGAATATATATTTACAATACTGTATTTACTGAAAAATATCCATACAGAAGGAGAACTTTGCAGTTCAAACCCATATTGTTCAAGGGTCAACTGTGTATTAGGTTATTATAAGTATTTTCTGCAGCTCGTCATGTGCCTTTTTACTTTTGATATACTACTTAATGCTTCTGTTATTTTTTTCCCCTTTCTTTCAATGCTTGGAAGGGCCAACCCAATCAAAAACCAAGTAAATATTCATTTACATTTCACCTGTAATTTATTTCTTTTAAAAATATTTGACTTTTATCTAGAATTTCTTTCATTATAATAGTACCCCCACTCAAAAGTCATAAACAATTTTCCCGACACGGCTTCTTGACTAATATTGTCCTTCCCTATCAACCAATAATTCCTATAATTATCATATGTTAAGTTCTTATGCACATGCACACTAGCATGCTTTCCTAGGTTATCTTCTTACACCAATGCCACTGCTTTATTTTTTAAAAAAGATTGCATTTATTTGACAGAGAGTGAGCGAATGAGCACAAGCAGGAGGAGCAGGAAAGGGAGAAGCAGTCCCCACTGAGCAGGGAGTCCAATGTTGGGCTTGATACCAAGACCATGGAATCATGACTGGAGCCAAAGGCAGACACTTAACCAAAAAAACCACCAGGTGCCTTGATGCCAGTGTTTTAATTTGTGTAGTTTCTTTCTTTTTTTTAAAAGATTTTATTTACTTATTTGACAGAGAGAGAGATCACAAGTAGGCAGAGAGGCAGGCAGGAAGAGAGAGAGATCACAAGCAAGCAGAGAGGCAGGCAGAGAGAGAGAGGGAGGCAGCCTCCTTGCCAAGCAGAGAGCCTGATGCAGGGCTTGATCCCAGGATCCTGAGATCATGACCCAAGCTGAAGGCAGAGGCTTAACCCACTGCGCCACCCAGGCACCCTGTAATTTGTGTAGTTTCTTAAGGCAAGTTTTCTTTTTGTTCTTTAGTTTCAAAATAATTTGAGTATATAACTGTCAAAAATTCAAGATGCCAAAACACATTAAAAACTAAATCAAAAGGAAAGTATCTTCAATAGATATGAAAGTGAACATACTTGATATATACAGCACTCAATAAGAAACAACCTGAATATTCCAATGTCAAATACAAAATGACCAGCATGAGCAGACAACCAATATAAGACCAATAAATTTGAAATTATACCTAATTAAAGCATGAGAATTAAAACCATGAAATATTTTCCACTTATTAACAAAAATCTAAAAGATAATCTGTATTGTTGATGAGGATATGGGAAGATAGCATTTCTCACATTCATTAGTATAATGCTTAACAAAAAAAGGGCAGGAGAATGTCCATGCAATTATCTTTTAAAAAAAGACTAGAAGAAATATAGCAAAATGTTAATAGTGATATCCATGGTGATACTTGCCAGGTAGTTACAGTTTTTAAAAACCAAGTGGCCTGTATTTAGAAAATGAACGAATTATGTGCCAGGTACTTGGCTAAGCATCTGCCTTACACCAAGAAGAGAAAAATTATCAACCAAGTTTTACAGCTGTGAAAACCAGGCCACAAAAATCTAGTGATTTAAACTCATGTCTAATTTCAAAGCTCGTGCTCCTTGAACTACAGCATAATGGGATCTATAGGAGTCTTAACAAAGCAATACTTTCTTAATCTCAAAATGCAGTTTTTTTTTTAAATTTTATTTATTTATTTGACAGAGAGAGATCACAGGTAGGTAGAGAGACTGGCAGAGAGAGAGAGAGAGCACGGGAAGCAGGCTCCCTGCTGAGCAGAGAGCCCGATATGGGACTCGATCCCAGGACCCTGAGATCATGACCTGAGCTGAAGGCAGCAGCTTAACCCACTGAGCCACCCAGGCACCCCTCAAAATGCAGTTTAAGCCAGCTGACAGAATACTGGACTAAAAGCTGGGATTTCTACTGCTGACACAGGACCAACCGACATGGTCACCCAATACACAGGTTAATACAGGTTAAGTTGAACTGATGAACAAGAATCCATAATTTAAAAATCTACTTAAGAAAGGTGTTACCACTTTAATTTTCAAGAAAATAAAATTGAAAAAGACCCCACAAGTACAGAGAGAACCTGAATCCACATCCGCTCTTTCCATTATACCATACTGCCTTCCAATGCATAGGACAGCAGCCAGGGAGCCCACTTTATGTACATAAAGCCACAAACAGTTTAGTGTTCATTTCCAGTGGCGACTAGCCTGTTCACTTTTTTAATCAAGGGAAGTTCAAAAGTAAATATGACTGTTTCAAGACACCTTGCTATTTTACTGCACTCTGTATATATAAGTGGTGACATATTTTGAAGATCACTATGGTTGAACTGACTGCTAGGACTTTTTTCTGAAATGAAAAAAATAGAGCATACTTCTGGATACTTACAGCCTCAGTAGGTGTCTTTTTCAGTTTAGTCCTGTCTACTTTCATGTTTTCGATTTTCCGTTTTACGACCTGAAAAAAGAAATTCCCCCAAAAAGTGAGAACTTAAAGTAGCAATCTTGAGCACTACATGAATGACATAAACAAGACAGAATGAAGAACATGCAAAATGCTTAAAGCAAAAACTCTGGAGTTATGACGCCATGCCAACTCAGATGCACAGCTATGAGGTAGGGAAGAAAAAGGAATCTCTCCAGACAAAATTGGCCCACATCCATATGTTGCATAAGACTGTAATCAATTTAAGCCAAAATTAAAACCCTTTTCTTAAAACAAAACCTCTCAAACTCATAATTGAAAATAAAAGATCACACTGTTTAACACACCGCAGGATGGAAAAAATTCACCATATCCTTGCAGTTTTCTGGAAAATTTAGCAATTCCACTCTGGGAATTTATCCAAAGAAAATCATAAGGATGTACACAAATATTTAACCACAGGAATCTATACTGTATGACCATATGTAATAGTGAAAAATTGGAAAGGACCAAACGTCCAAAAAAGGATTGGTTTAAAATATTACACAACTGTTATAAACATTGCACACAATTATATAACAAAAAGATGTTCATTGTGAAATAAAAAGGTTATAAAACAAACAGTATAAACCTATGTCTAAACTGCTTAGAAGGGGTATGCATCAAAATGTTAACTCACTACTAATCAAAATGATTATGTACACCCACATCTGTATCTTCTACTGTTTTAACCGATAAAAATATATTAGTTGTGTTATAAGGACAAAGGTAACACAACACCTTTATTTTTAAATTAGAAAATGAGGTGTAAGACTCCCACTAGAAATGTTCTAAGCACAGAACACAATCATTTTTACTAAACCCATTTAATTTAGAAGGCACAAAAGTGGGCAACCCACAGTATAAACCTACATGATCCTTCATGGCAGACAGATCCCTCAAGATGCTCTGACCAAGGGACAGGAAGAAATACAGGTTTCTCCCATTAGCAACAAGGACACCCGGACAGAAGTAGAGGTGAACTGATAGCTATTTACATACCAAGGATTCTCCTACTAATAATGTATTTGCTACACAGCAGTAACTGAATGTCAGTATGTTATGACAGCTGTCATAAGAAAAAGCTAACCAAGCACAAGTGTAAATTTCAGGTGGCTTTTGGCCTAGATTAATCCAACATACTCAGTATTGTGAAAATAAAGTATATTTGCCTACATGGTTGGCATCTATTTAACCAATGGGCACTCAGGAAGAACTGGTGAAACATCCAGAGTATATTCTAAAATGCTTTTGGAGAGATTAAAAAAAAAGTTTTCCCTCTATGGTTCACATGTTAGGATATGAGATTCCAGATTACTTTTTTAAAAATTACCTCTTCATATAAAAGAAAATGAACAAAATGCCTGCTGCCTACAACTTCCAAATATCTAAAACAAGACCAATGGTATTCTGGAAACGATCTCATTCATTTAGTGGAAACTGTAAGTGAGCTACTTGTATTCAGTTGTGGCTTTTTCCTCACAAAACTCACACTCACACATTACCTAAAACAAGCAGCTATCACACTACTGTGGTTGCAGTCATTTGCTGGGAGGCTTTGAGACTACCTCTACTGCAGGAAGTAGCAGCCAGCCCCAACACCATATACCCCAAATCACTGAATGCCTTCCTTCCAAAATTAGGAACAAGGTAAGGATGTCCATTTCCACCACTTTCATTCAACAAAGTGCTGGAAGTTCTAGCCATTTTAATAAGGTAAGAAAACAAAATAACTGGTATACAGATCAGAAAGGAAAAACAAAACTCCCTATTTGCAGATGACAAAGGATTATCTAGTGGAAAATCCCCCAAATGTACCCCCCCCAAAACCCCTCCCAGAACTAAAAAATGATCTCAGTAAAGTTTCAGGATCCAAGATAAACATACACAAATCAATCCATTTCCATATACTGGCAATGAACACATAAACTCCACCACTCACAATTGCTAAAACAAATCTTGAAATACTTAGGTATAAATCAGGACTTGTATGTTCAAAACTACAAAATGCTGATTAAAAAATATCAAAGCTAAATATATGAAGAGATAAACTATGTTCATAGATTAAGAGGACTTGACACAGCAAAGAATTCAATTCCCCTCAAGATTCATATGCAGGTTTAATGCAGATCCTATCCAAAGCCTAGCAAGAATTTTCCTGTAAATAAAGAGATTATTCTAAAACGTATATGGGGTACCTGGGTGGCACAGTCAATTCAGTGTCTGACTCTTGGCTTCAGCTCAGGTTGTGATCTCAGGGTCGTGGGATGAAGCCCCGCATCAGGCTCCACACTCAGCACAGAATCTTCTTAAGACTCTCTCCCTCTGCCCCCCCCCACTAAAATAAATAAATCTTCAAAATTTATATGGAAAGACAAAGGAACTGCAATAGCTAAAATAATTCTGAAAAAGAGGGAGGAATCACTCTATCCAATTTCATGACCTACATATGTAATTTCTCGATATGTAATCAAGATGGTCTATGTAGTACTGGAGGTGGGATAGACACATGTATGAATCAGAATAGAGACTCAAGAAACAGACTCCTACAGATATGCCAGACTGATTTTTTTCTTTTCTTTTCTTTTTTTAGAGAGAGCGAACACAGGGGGAGAAAGAAAGAAGGAATCTTAAAAAGGGTCCATGCCCAGCACAGAGCCCAAACATGGAGCTCAATCTCAAGACCCTGAGACTGTGACCTGAGCCAAAATCAAGAGTCAGGCGCTTAACTAAGTGAGCCACCCAGGCATCCCTACCCAAATGATTTTTGACAAAGTTGAAAAAGCAATTCAAACAATAGTTTCATCAACAAATGGTGCCAGAGAAATAGATATCTTTAGGCAAAAGATGAACTTTGGCCTAAGAAAGCCTCATACTTTACATAAAAATTAATTCAGAATTAATCATGTGAGAATGTGGAGAAAAATGAACCCCTGTACACTGCTGGAGTGAATGTAAATTGGTGCAGCCAATATGGGAAAACACTATGGCGATTCGTCAAAGTATTTAAAATATGATCCAGCAATTCCATTTCTGGGTATTTAGCAAAAGGAAATGAAAACACTAAGTTGAAAAGATCTATGCATCCCCAGGTTTACTGCATTATTTACAACAGCCAAAATATAGAAGCAATCTAATTATCCATTGATGGATGAGTGGACACACACACACACAGGAATATTAACTGTAAGAAAGAAGGAAATCTTGTCATTTGTCACAAATGGCTGCACCCTGAGGGCACTATGCTAAGTGAAGTAAGTCAGAGGAAGACAAATACTGCATGGTCTCACATACAGAATCTCAATAAACGAAAATAACAAAGAAGTCCCAAAACACTGAACTCACAGAACAGATTGGTAGATGCCAGACGTAGGTAGGGGTGAGTGAAATGGCTAAAGGTGGTCAAAATGTACAAACTTTTAGTTATAGAACAAATAGGTTATGGGGATATAATTATATATTTGAAAATTCCTAAGAGAGTGACCTTTAAATTTTCCATCTTAAGAAAAAAATTCTAACTAGACTTACTATGATCATTTCACAATAGATACAGTATCAAATCACTGTTGTATACCTGTTGTATACCTGTTGTATACCTGAAACCATTGTAAGTCAATTTAAAAAATTCAAAGTTAAAAAAAGGATCACAGACTTAAATGTAAAAGTATAAAACTCACTGGGAGAAAATATCTGCAAGCTATATATAGTATCTAGAATATATAAAGAACCTCAGTATTCAACAATAAAAAACCATACTATCCTCCAAAACAAGTGCACTAATTAACTTGCATTAATAAACAACTCGAACTCTTTTACTGACTTAAGAAAGTGTAGATGAGGTACTGGCAAATCTTCACACATGTCTCACTTTAACTACAGCTGTTTTGACTTGGAAAATTCTGTACCAGTTAAGGGTCTGGGCTGAGAACAACAGACTCTGATCAAAGCAGAAAAGTGATGTACTAGAAGGATAACAGCTTAGGGAATCAATAGGAAGTATTACAGAACCACATTCAGAAAACAGGAGGAACCAAGGAAGCTATGCTGCCTTGAACTACAGCCAAGAAACTCCCACAGCTTAGTTGGGGGTGCCTCTACTGCCAATACCAGACTCTAGATGCCCGGAAGGTACTGTTGGTGGCAGAATGATTTCTGAACAGTGTCAGGTTATTTGCATCAGCGGCTCTAGACACAAAAAGTGTGAGCATCTAATCGGTCAAGTGTAGGTCCTAAGCCCAAGGCTTAGCTGTCAAGGTTCAAGGAGAGCAAATACATTTGGCTTTTTCCATTTCCAGTGTTTGGGCTCCAAACTTTTCATAAACAGACTGAGATGAGAGGCACCCAATTAAATAACCAAGCCAAAACAAATGAATGAACACACACGTTCCCCTAACAAGTGCAATGTTAACCTGGTTTCTATAATTTTGTTGCAAGAAACATCTATAGTTTTAAAAAGGTTATTACTGTCCATGAGACATCAATTAAGAAAATTCAAGTTTTTTTGTTCCTAATTAGTCTCTTTCTAAGCTGGCTTTGCAGTGGGAAGGAAAGAATTTTTTTGGGCACTCACTACAAGCTGGACAATGAGCTTGTGTTTCCTAAAGCATTTTAGAGCATTCTGCTCCATGAAGGAAGACAAGGTTCCAGCAATTTGGGAAATGTTAAAAATGGAATTTGTCTTCCTTTAGGATGGTCATGTAGCTGACTGACATTACTAACAGCTCCAAGAAATCTTGGGTAGAGGAAACTTATTAGGGCACAAAACCATTTTTTCCCCGTGTTATTTACTAAAAGCCTACCCCTTTAAGTATCCCAAAAAACAAACTTTGAGACATGCTGCCCAAAGGGCTTCATATTATAGTCTTTCATACAATCCTCACCACTCAAGCCAAGTTTTGTCCCCATTTACAGATAGAAAACTGAGGCTCAGAGAAATTAAGTACCTTATGCCTAGCTAGTAAATGCCGGCACCAAGATCTAAATCCAGGCCTTTTTGGTTCCAAAGTCCATGCTTTCATAACATGCTTTTTACTTTACTAGTTTTATTATAATAAATCCCTGTAGATGAAAATATAGATTTGTGACAGACTCTTCTACACTATTGGATCCTATGTTCAAAAAATTATTGCAAAAGAGAAAGCGGGGGCACAAGGTAAGAAGCTGAGATACCGTCAAATCACACTAATGATCAGAACAGTAACCAGGGAATGAGTTCTACCTAATGTTTAGAAGTTAAATGGGTAAAAATCCCATTATATAAAAAAGCCTCTAACAAAAAGAAGGCAATTCTAGACAAATCCCTGGAAATGGCCTACTGCCTTTGTTGGGTCGGACCAGAACTCTAAGCACCAAATAATCTTTACATGTAGTAAAAATTTCTTCCTAAACCTAGGTTAAAAAAATCAGCTTTAAGGAAATTAATGAATTACTATGAACCACCACCCATAGCTATATGTTAATTAAATACTTCTATTTAATTAACCACTTTTTCCCCTTCCTCCTTTTCCCCAAACTTCATTTAACTTTGAGGTTTGAATCTTGGTTTTGTGGGGTTTAAATAAGACAAGTGTGTTCATTTAAAATATATTAAGGGGAAGTCGCGCTTCAAAGGGTAGCTCACTTTGTAGTATCATCTTCAGTTGATCAAATTTAGAATGACTTTCAATACTGAATCAGCTTAAGGGCAGAAGACACCTGTAGTTCCCAAATCTGGCTCAATAGGAGTGTAGCAGCAGTCTAGCCTTACAATTCCAAGTATGGTTGAAGGATCAGCAGCACTGACATCACCTGGGAATTATGAAAAATGCAGAATCTCAGGCCCACCCAGACCTGAGGAATCAATCTGTATTTTAATGAGATCTTCAGGTTATTATCTTAAGTCTGAGAAGCACCAATTCAGAATACAGGCTCAAAATAAGGAATCCCAGGTTAGGGTTCCTGCTATATCATTTACTCACTGTATGAGCAGCCTCTGTGTACTCCTGTTTCCTCAACTGTGAAATAGGGATAACTGATCTCTCCACTTCCACATTTTCTTTCATCCAATCCATTCTCCAGAGAGCAGCAAAAGTAATCTTCTTAAAACATAAATCAGCTCACGTTACTTCCTTGCTTAAAACCTTTCAACAGATTTCCTAGAACTCTATCCAAACTCTAATCATGACTCACAGGGCCCTGGCATGATTTAGCTACAATCTCCTCTCTGCACAATTACTTTAGTCTTTCCCTTTACTTTCTAGAATGCTCTAAGTTCCTTCTTTCCTCCAGACCTTTACAAGTGCTATCCCCACTGGAATGCTTCTACTTCACACCCCTATTTCCTCCCATAGCTAGTTCCATTTGAGAACTGACTTTAAGACCCCAAGTGGCTTCCGAAGGTAACTCACCTAAAGCTAGTCTTATTTTTCTAACAAGCACTACCCTGCTTGTTTCTCTCATAGCCAATATCAATGTAACTACTTTGATTTTCTACAGTATTAAGCTCTCAGCATCTAGCACAAGCATCTACCACATGATATAGGTAGGCAAATATCTTCATGAAAGAAGTATGAACTGAGAATAAAAATCTGTGATTGTCAGCATATAGACAGTATTTGATGCCATTGGTCTGGAGATGATGACTTACAAAGGAAGGAAGGAAAGAGACCCAGAACTGAGTTCCCACTTGATCTAACATTTAAAGGTAAGAAAAAGGAGGAGAACCCAGAAAAGGAGAGCTTGCTGATGTAGAAGTAAAACCAGTTTATCATGGTATCATGAAAGACAAAAGATGGTAAAACTGATCAAATGTGTCCAATGTTAAGATGAGTCATGCCCAGAAAAATGTACACTGAAATTGGGAATAGAGATAATTTGACCACCAACAGTTTCAGTGAGGTGATGGGAAGGGAAGCCATGGAGTGAGTCAGGGAATCAATGGAAAATGAGGCAATACAGATGGCATGTGTAGAAAACTCTTCTGAAAATGTTGTCTGTAGATATAAGCAGAGAATTACAGGTTCATTGAATGGCAGAGGGGAAGAGGAGATAACAAAAAGAAAATTCCTAAGAAAGCTGAGGGTAGGGGACCCTTTAAGCTCTATTTCACCTTAATATAATGAACACTCATGTGGGTTGTTGTTGTTGTTTTTGTTTAAAAGATTTATTTATTTACCTGACAGAGATCACAAGTAGGCAGAGGGGCAGGCAGAGGGTGGGGGGAAGCAGGCCCCCCGCCAAGTAGAGAGCCCGATTCGGAACTCGATCCCAGGACCTCGAGATCATGACCCGAGTTGAAGGCAAAGGCTCAACCCACTGAGCCACCCAGGCGCCCCTGTGGGTTTTGAAAGCACAAATACTAACCAGAATTAGGACAATCCTCTCCCTAATCTCTTAAAACTTGACTGAGTGTCCTCTGTATGTGCTTACATTGTACCCTGTACCTATCACTTCCCTGAGAACTAATGAGAAAATGCTTGCCACAGGGTGAGGAAGTTTAAAACAAGCATACACACAAAACCCCACAAACCTGGGAAGGGAAAAAATATACACTATCAGTGGTTGCCTCTAGGTGGCAGGATAACACAGTTTTAATTTATGCTTCATGCTTTTCAGGTTCTTTCAAACTTTCTATAATCATACATCCATTTATGAGAATTTTCCTTTTGTACAATTTTTCTTTAGGGTAAAAAAGAGTGACCCCTAATCCAAATGGCATGCATCAAATTAAGAACGCAACATCTAAACAAATGCCTTGTAGTAGTGGCTGCTAAAGTGCTCTTGGAGCTTCTGAAGTTTAGCACATAGCACGGACTCAGTATTTACTAATTTATTATTGGTAGGTTAAGAAATGCTGCAAACACATATAGGAGTGTGGATGAATCAAAGTCAGCCTAAAATTCCCACTGAAATCATGGAAAAGCAATTTGGCTGTTTTTAACCCAATGAGCCACCCAGGTGCCCCAATTTGGCCGTTTTTACATAAAAAGGTTTTCAGAGCACACTAGACTCCAAAATGCCACAAGGCAAAAAGCCTCTGCCTCTATGAAGTCTCTCAGAGAAAATTCAGGTGAGAACTGCCCAGACCATCCATTATCTCAGGAAGCAGCAAACAATCTTAAAACCCACTCTGTTATATACTATTTGATTAGAGACACAGACATCACATTAACTGATTTCTTAAAGGGAACACATTTCCATCCAGCCTAGTTTCTGATTGTTTACATTAATATCAATCCAACAAATATTCAGAGAACCCATTTGTCATTATAATAACAACGGCTAGTATTTACTTACCACCTAATTATGCATTATCTCTAATCCTTGAAGATGAAGACTGTTTCCAGCTTACTAAGTCCAAGAGTAGCCACATACCCAGTAAGTGGTAAACCTGAACAAAACCAAATTTGCTCCATGATTCCACAGTACACAAAATGTCTATAAGCACAGTCCACCCTGCCACACCCCCCTCCTACAGACACCAATATCCTTATCATTGAGCCATATAAAATATGACCCCGAGGACGGCTGACCTAGATTTTATTGGGCACTGATAGTAAAATGCAATAATAAAGCAACCCCCAAAAAACAGCCATTATTCACCCAAGCCAAATCTGGGAATAATCTGCAGAATTACCTTGATAGAGCCTCCTTCAAAATCTGTAAACACTATACCTAAGGTAAGTGTGTATCCTTGCTCTCCTTGCTCTGCAGTATATTCAAAGAAAATCTCTTACAGGGATACCAAGAAGGAGGAATCTGAAACCTCTAACACTGACTCTGGAGGTAAGAATGATGTTTAAGAACACATCCCCTATATATGATCTATCTACAGCCCTGGGAAGGTGCACATCCAGGAGTTACTCTTTAAGTCATTACTCCCAATTACTTAAGAGAGATAAACTGGCGTCAGAAGAATCAGGCAACAAAATAGTTGTAGATCAGTTTTGCCAGTAGAAAGGAAAGGGCAGCATGCCAAGTAGCCCCTTATTAGCATTCCGAACAACAACAACAACAACAAACAAGCAGCAATGTCTACATGGAGATTATGCAAATTAAGGAGGAGAGGAAGAGATTCCTTGTCTACACATTTTCAACTGGTGCTCTGGAATAATCCTCATCTACCTTCAAAGACTGATCTGTCTCCCATCTCCTTCCTTCCTTGTAGCTGGATTTGGTGCAAAAAATCAACTGTAACAATGGTTATTCCCTATGTCATCACATCCAATTTCAAAGATGCAATTGCCTTTTCAGTCTCGCCCACCTCTAACAGAAAATGAAGATACCAGCCTTTAAACTAATACTCTTTATTCAAACTAATGTCAAGAACTTAACCACAGAAAAGCTATCACTTTCTAATAGGTGATAAAGAGGGCCACAGGCAACATTTAGTGAGTTCAGGAAAAACATATTTGCCAGAAAAATCAACCTACTTAAAAATTACCTTCAAAATAATCTCTCTTCCGATTTCGACGTGTCTCAGCCTGGGTGGCTCAGTGGGTTAAGCCGCTGCCTTCGGCTCAGGTCATGATCTCAGGGTCCTGGGATCGAGTCTGCTCAGCAGGGAGCCTGCTTCCTCCTCTCTCTCTCTCTCTCTGCCTACTTGTAATCTCTCTCTGTCAAATAAATAAATAAAATCTTTAAAAAAAAATTAAATTCAGAGTTCTCAACCCTGACTGTGCAAAGTCAAAAACTAAAAATGTCTGGTTATACAAATATCTGACTTAGTAAATATGAGGTGGGAACTTTTTTTCTTCAAACTGTATAGGTGATACAGCTGCACAGCCTGATTTAAGAGCCACTTTATTAGATATTAATTATCCTTTGCCTATTTGTGACTCACTGAGGAATTTTCTTTAAGAGACTGGGCGAGAGGGGGTGCCTGGGTGGCTCAGTCAGTTAAGCGGCTACCTTTGGATCAGGTCATGATCCCAGCAGGGTCCTAGGATCAAGCCCCGGGGGCCCTGCTTCTCCCTCTCCCTCTACCTGTTGCTCTCCCAGCTTGTGCATCTGTGTCGTCAAATAAATGAAATCTTAAAAAAGAGAACGGGGATAGAATGGTTATAAATAAAGCAAGAATAGCCATGTGTTGATAACTGTTGAGGCTAGGTATCAGGTACATTGGGGTTCCAATATACTATCCTCTAACTTTTGTATAGGTTTGAAAATATCATAAATTAAAATATTTTAAATTAAGACTTTATCCTGCCAGATCCTTCCATTCCATCCTTCACATTACTACCAGAACAATTCCCCTCAAACTCAAAATCTACCTACGTTATCAAGTGCAAACTCCTTACCTAATCCAGCATCCAAGACCTCTAGGACCTGGTACCTGTTCACCTCTCTTACCAGGGCCACAGCATTACATAATATTCCCCTTGGCTCCCCACATAGTTTAACCACATGAGGCTTTTACAGTTCCCCTAACACTCAAGACTTCAAATACTTTGACTCAGATTGCGCTTTCTGCTAAAATGGCTGTTCTTGGCATATCCCCTGGAGCTGAGCTTAAATGTCACCTCAGTGAGGCCTTTTCAGATATCCTCTCCCTCAGAGAAAAATCGATCACTCCCTCCTTTGTGCCCCCTCCAACTGTGTCCTGCATATACCCTCAATCAACATACTTCTTTATTTACCTGTCAGTCTCAACACTAGGGTGAGTTCTGCATAAGTGGGACTGTGTCTATTTATCTTTGCATTCCTGTCACCAGCACAGGAACTGTCACTTAGTAGATGAATCAATGAATGACTATCCAGTAAACATTTAAGGAAGCTTAAAATTCCAAGTCACAGACTCTTGGTGAAATTTCCAACTGACAAAACCAATTTATAAAATTCATTCAATCTGCACTTTTCCAATCAACATATAGGTATGGACACACTAAATGCAGGGCATTGCGAAGGGTGCTATGAGATAGCAGAAACATAAATTCATATTCAGAAACATAAATTAGAGGAAAAAGGAAAACTAGAAGCAATGATAGTATAAAAGCTATGAAAAGTCAGTACACAAAACATAATCAAATTACAGTACACAATCAAATTACAACTTCCTAGTGGCCTAAGCAAAGCTGCAAACGCAATTACAAGAGATCAACAAAATACATACAATAAGTCCTTATAGAACACCAAACATAATCCTCTTGCTTTTTAAAAAATTTTGGATTTTTAGAGATTCAAGTTGCATACAACAGAGTACACTGTTAGCAAAACTGAAACAATTATCCCAGTTTCACTTTTTGGGCATAGTGCTTTAGTCTAGAAAAATATATACATAGATAGCAATTTGGACATAATTTTAAAGCAGGTGAAGAAATCTTTATGGATTTCTTGTCCTATACTGAGGGATTTCCATAAAAATTCTGAAGTTCTACGGAAAATTTTTGCATATGTTGGAATTTTTCTGAAAAGACAGTTGATAGCTTTCAGTGGCTTCTTAAAGTGATCCATGACCTGCAACAGTAGGAACCATCACCCCACAAGATATCCAAGACTGCTTAGTACTTAAGTGACTACAATGTTTTCACTTTCACTTATGAAACACAGGCATATGGTATTTCCCCTAAAGTCACATGATAGGCTACTGTCAAATATAATAAAGATAGTACAGGAAACCAAAGAAACAGAATTCCAACCCTTTTGCATTATTCAGCTCCAGTTATCTCATATCCCTGGGTTTAAGAAGAAATACGCAGCATCTCTCAAGATTGAACCTCTGTATAGGAGAGAATCCTGTGTTCCTGGATAAAATCCTCTAGTCTGTATCCCGAAGAAAGGCAGAAAAGGCCCAAACCTTCTATAAAAAGCCTAGATTAAGTGTATTTCTAAATAAAAGCTAGTTTCTTTTTTAAAGATTTTATTTATTTGACAGAGAGAGAGAGAGAGAGCGAGAGAGGGAACACAAGCAGGGGGAGTGGGAGAAGAGGAAGGAGCAGGGAGCCCGATGCGGGGCTCGATCCCAGGACCTTAGGATCACGACCTGAGCTGAAGGCAGACGCTTAAACCACTGAGCCACCCAAGCACCCTAATGCCTTAAAATATTCTGACGAAAGATATATCTGTATGGGGAGAAGATAAGAGACATTAGTAATGTATTTACTTGCACTGTATATTGTGGATAATTTATTTTAAAGGCAGAGATTGAGGAAGAATCAACTGGAAGAAAGTCAAAATGAAGTAGAGGACAACAGCATAGTGGAAAGGCTTGGGAGTTGGGACGCAAATGGGCTTAAATTCCATTTATTAGCTGTATGATCTTAGACAAGTTACTATGCCTCACTGAGTCAGTAACCTCCATAAAATAAACAATACAGTCCACCTCAAGGGACTGTGTCTGGCAATGAGTAAGCCATATTATTATTTGTTCTATTTCTTTTAGCTCCAGATTAATTTAAGGGCAGCATTCTTATGCCAGATATTACACACACACACACACACACACCCCAAAAGCAAACAAGAGCTGGTCTTTTCAAACTTTCTACATGTTATCTGCATATGAAAGAACATAAAGCATGTATTGAAACTGTTAGCTTTAAGTAATGACATGAACCAAAAAGTCAAACTCAACTTTGATGATGAGACTAGGAAGTTCTGGATCTCCTTCTCAAGTAAGTTATAGTTCTCCAAAGGTTAAACAGGCCACTAAATACTGTCTGGGCCATACAACTTAAGAATCAGAGATTTAAAGTGGATCTGAGCTATTCTGACCTGGTTCAAATGAATCTGGAATGCAGACACCAAGATTCTTCTACATGATTTAAATAACAGTAGTAATTATGGCAATTATCAACATGGCAGCAAATTCCTTTCAACATGAAGTAACTCCAACTTCACAGGTTTATTATGAGGCTAAAATTAATTCATTGACAAGAAAAGTTTAAAGCAATGCTTTTACAAAATAGTATATCCCAGGGGCGCCTGGGTGGCTAAGTGGGTTAAGCCTCTGCCTTCAGCTCAGGTCATGATCTCAGGGTTCTGAGATCGAGCCCCACATCGGGCTCTATGCTCAGCGGGAGCCTGCTTCCCCCTCCCTCTCTCTGCCTGCCTCTCTGCCGACTTGTGATCTCTCTCTGTCCAATAAATAAATCTTTAAAAAAAAAATAAAAAAAAAAAAGTATGTCCCAACATATAAACAAAACTGGCTCTATAAATTTAACAGCACCACACACACACAGCCCTTCCAATGTTCTTTAAATAAACTGAATAATGTGAACAATCTGCTCCTTTAAAACATTTATATCTATAACATGAAAGATGTTTGCTGAAAATTAAAGAACAGTATGCATAGATACTATAGTTCCCTGCCACCAACTGACTTTGTGACCTTAGGACAATCTGAGCTTCAAACATGTAAAATGAAAATAAAAGAACTAAAATCTCTCAAAGCACTGTCTCTAACACTTTGCCTCCAGTTGAAGACAAATGTTAAGTATTAAACGTGAACAACTGGAATTATTCTCAAAAACTAAAGACCAAAAAGTAACCAAGTCTGTTTTCTACTTGGCACAAATTCCAACTTCTGTTTTAACAAACTACATTTTTCCAAATAATTCAGTTTTAAGCTGATCTTATGTTTAAAAATCAAGTAGTCCTTCCTAAACCAGGACTACTGGTTAACCATCTGGACAAAAATAAAAGCACACACCTACTTCACACCATTACTTAAACATAAAAAGCTAAACTATAAAAGTATTTGAAAATAATGCAGTTAAATATTCTTGTAATCTTGTTTAAGAAAAGATCTTCCAAGAAAGATACACAATCTAGAAACCATAAAGGAAATAAAAAGGGAAGATTTGGCTACACAAAAATTCCAAACCATAAACACAGAAAATATTTTTAAAAGGATACAGAAAGAGCTGGTTATTTCTAATACACAAACAACTCTCAAAACTCAGTAAAACAAATAATCTGATTGAAAACCAAGTAAAAGACCACAAACTTGCAATCTGCATAAGATACTAACATTTGCTCATCCTCTCTAATAATACAAAAATTCCAGTCAAAGCAAGGAGATGCTATTTCTCATTCATCAGACTGGCTAAAATTGAAAAGATTATCTTGTATTGGCAGATATAGGTAGAGAAAAGGGCACTGACAGACACTGCTGGTGTGAACGGCAATTCAATATAGCCTTTCTGGAGGTCGCTTTGGCAGTATCCATAAAAAATTTAAATGGCACCACCCTATGACCCAGAAAGAACTCTACTTCTAAGGATCAACAAATAGGGAATGATTAAATTATAGGACATCCATGCTTTGAAATGCAAAGCACCATTAAAAAGAATGGAGTTGAGCTATATGTTTTAACATACAAAAATATACATAGGACTTAAACGGAGAAGCACGGTATTTAAATGCTAAAAGATCTAGAAGAATATATACAAACTGTCAACAGACTTTTGAAATGTGGTATCAATAAAACAAGACTATCATCTAGGGAGGGGAGAGACTAATTTTTAACAAAAATGTTTATTTTGTTTGAATCTTTAACAGGAAACACTTCCATAATTTAAAACAATAGAAAAGGGACATATAGATGGGCTCAGGGGAAAAAAAAGATGGGTTTATAAAACAACACTTTAATTTCAAAGTTTTATGAACAGGAAATTCAGTCCTAGCTACAGGCTTATGGCATCCATAAATATGCACAAAAACACATGGCCAAATTGAAATGTCCCATGAAAGAGCTCAAAATTGACCCCATGTTGAAAAGTAACAGCCCTAGTCAAAAGGTCTTTCTGGGGGGGACTTCTCATTTACCGTTCTACTCTTTCTACTCCCCCAAAGCTTCCCCATTTTGGGGGGTAACTTCTTATTCTGTGCTTCTGTGGGTGACATCTGCTGGCACATTTAGAAACAGATTATAGTATAGCATACTGAAAATACTGGACTAGGTTAACCTGGATTCAATGCCCAACTCTACCACTAAACAGCAACCTTTGTTATCTTGGACAAATCATTTCCCCTAATCCAGGCCTATAAAGTAAAAGGAGTTTGATACAGTAATATCAAATACAGACTCTTATTCAGCTATTCTGTTGCACATGGAGAAGAGTGCCATTTTAAAGCCACTGGTTATTTGTTTTGCTAGAGGCAGAGATTTGAATTAACTGTGCAGGCAGTCTGACTTTACTTTTAAAAAGCAAAAATCTATGTAAGATCTATGTAAAAGGTTGTCTTCAAGTGGTATCTACATCCCTCCGGATTATACTCTTAAGGATGGTCTTGCCAAGACACTCAAGGAAATGTAAATAGCAGGGAAATGGAGCCCCAGATTAGGTCAAAAGACTACAAGGCACCATAGGTTGGAGGAGTCAAGCCAGCCCCTACAAAATACAGAAGTAGATATAGATGTAAGGAGAGAACCACCTATAGCAAGGATACTGGATCTGTCCAGATTTAAGCTCTTCTCTAACACTAACCTATCAAGGCTTACCCTGAGAAGCTATCATACTGTAAATCACATGGATCATACACTAAACTCACCATTGTGAATAATGTAGGACAGTGCTTGTAAAGGGCAATTTGATAGTAAGTATCCAAAGCCTTTTATATTTTTGCATTCCAGTTCTAGAAATTTCTTAAGGAAGTAAACATAATGTCACAAAGACATCTCACTCAGATGTTCTTAAGCTTCTTTCCTTTATTCAATACTTACTTACCAAATGGCCTACTGTGTGCTAGGAAGCATTCTTTAAATATCATGGAAAACTAGGACTTATAGGTCTGAAAATAGGAAACTGGTTAATAAATGATAAATTATGTACATCACAGAAAATAATAGAGCCATGAGAAGTATTATGTTGTCATAATACATTATGACAGGGAACAGAGATCAATAAAGTGGTAACAACAATTTAAAAATACCATTTTTATATTGGTTTGGAGAAACAGCTTTAAAAAAAAAAAGACAATTTAGGGACAACTGAGGAAATGTAACTACAGACTAGCTATTTAGATATTAAGGTAAAGAACAAATTTCCTAGGTGTGATAAACAGTATTGTAGATATTGTAGGTCCTTCTTAAGACATGCAGGCCGAAGGACTTAAGGATGAAATGTCACTTTTTTTTAAAGATGAAATGTCACTGTTACTTCATATGCTTCAGAAAAATTAAACACATATATGTACACATAAATCAAATATGGCAAATTTTAACTATTATTGGATATAGCCAGTGATATACAGATGCTCAATGTGCTATTCTTTCAGCATTTTTATGTTTGAAAATTTTCACAATAAAAAGCTGGAGGGAAGGTTATGAATTACATTTTTAAAGAGTAAAGTTTTGGGGAGAGAAAGTATGCTTATGCTACACAGGGATAAAGAAAAGCCTTGGAAGAATATATTGTGTACCAGCATACTAACAGTATTTATCTGAATGGCAGGAGATTTCTGTGCTTATTTGTGTATGTTTTCAACAATAAACCATATAAACTGCTATAATCCTGAGAAACATTACTTAAAAATAAAGGCAGGAAGACATTTTCAAACACGAACTACAATAAAATGAACAAATGACTAAAGGCCCACTCCAAAGCATTCTTATTAAATGATTTTACAAACTAAACAAGTATGTAAACAACTCCACACAAGTAATAAATTGCTGTGTGAACATCACAGTTTTTAAATTTCTACTTACATGAGTAATTTATACCGTTCTCACAATATGAAAATTCAAGCAATTCATGGTAAAGATCGAGTGGGAAGGGGAATACCGAGTTAAAGTACTTAAGAATTTCCCCTCGGGCGCCTGGGTGGCTCAGTGGGTTAAGCCTCTGCCTTCGGCTCAGGTCATGATCTCAGGGTCCTGGGATCGAGGCCCACATTGGGCTCTCTGCTCAGCAGGGAGTCTGCTTCTCCCTCTCTCTGCCTACTTGTGATCTCTCTCTATTTCAAATAAATAAATAAAATCTTAAAAAAAAAAAAAAGAATTTCCCCTCAAATCATACCCCCCCCACTAAAAGATTGGAGGCAAAAATAAATGTTCAAGTTATCAGTTCATGAGGAGAGGCGCGTAGGCGAAGGGTTTTGTTTTATTATTCTCTGTATTCTTTAGTGTATTTTAAGTTTCTCAGAAAAAGAAATGCAATTACAGAAAAAGCAAAAGGTCCTCTTGACCACTCCTTCCAAAAAATCAGTTTACCCTAGTTTTTAATATATAAATAGCAACATATAGTACATACTTATCTTACAGCTTGCCAAGTATCTTCACATAAATAGCTATATTAACTTAAACCACTTGTGGGCAGTATTCTAAGACTATACTCTTCCCTGTATTTTTGCCATAACCTGTACCTAATTATGTTTTGCCAATCTAATGGTTAAAAAATATCTCATTTTAATTTGCATTTCTAGTATTTAGTTTGAGTATCTTTTCTTGTTACCAGACAGTTTTAGTTCCTATTCTGAGAAAAGCCTGTCCTTAATTTTCTACTGCTTTTATTTTTAAAATGTTACTCTTATCATTAAGACAGGAACACACCAACCAAAATGTTAATGATGACTGAATATTTTTGTGGGAGTACGAATCTTTTCCCAAAATAAGAACACATTTTCTAGTTCTTCCTAAATTAATTCAGTAACAGAAACTAGAAAATTATAAAAGTGGGTGAAAAAAAGCCTTTCAGATGCAAGTAGTACTTTTAGGATACCCTATTATAGGAGCACATAACACCCTAGAGGAACTCATAAAATCCAGCTTAAAGAAATAAACACACCTAAAGCACAAGTCTTGTTAAGAAATGAAATACTGGTTGAGGCTACTGATTCATTTGGGATACATTAACTAACTTCATTTTTAGAAAGCATATTTTGAGATCATGATGTACTTTTCATGTATCTTGTTTAAGCCCAACAAAATTCTGGGTTACATTCGCTGAAGCCCTCCTATAAACTGCTATTGCACATTTTGTTCACTCCTCCTCATTGTACTAATCCCTCTTACTATGATTTATAAGCCTCCCTCCCCTAGGAGACCATGCTACCCTCCACTCCCTAGTTGCTTATCTTGGAATTTCCAGTATCTGGCATTATTGAGTATGTCCTCAAATATTTGTTGAGAGAATGAGTTATCATCCTTATTTAAAGGATGAGGAAACTAGCTCAGTGATGAAATAATTTGCCCCAAGTAACATAGCTATTAAGTATTTATTTTACATAAATTACAATGGCCATAACTTTGTAGTATACTGTATAATTTAAACATTTTTTTAAATTTTTTATTTTTGATAAACATATATTTTTATCCCCAGGGGTACAGGTCTGTGAATCACCAGGTTTACACACTTCACAGCACTCACCAAATCACATACCCTCCCCATAATTTAAACATTTTTAAGTAATGTATCATCTCACTTTAATGCCCACAGCAACTTATGAAGTAGGCTTTTTGATTACCATTTCATAGGTGAGAATGAAATATGGGGCACACACAAATCCTAGTTTATAAGAAGTTCAGCTGTCTCTTTACATACTTCATAAATCACTAATTGGATATAGGACCCTCTATCTCTATGTAGCAAACATCTTGGGGAATGACAGTTAAAGCAACAGGACAGAGACTGAAAATCAGTTTATAGGTCCATCTGAGGACCATAAACCGATATTGTAGTGTCAACCACATGTGCCACTCTGAAATCTGACCCTGGCCCAAAGGTTTTTCTTGATATTACCCTCTATTCACAGAAGACAACTGCAGGCTTTCACACAGATCAGCAGTCTCAAAGGCTGGGGATACAGAGCTAAGGAGAGCTTTGAAAAACAATAAGGTTACATCACACATGGACAAAGCAGGTGGAAAAGTGACAACATAAAGGAAAATGCTAAGGAACTTTAAACATTACCTCAGTCCTTAAATGGATTGTGAGTTTCTCAAGTGAAGAAACCAACTCTCATTCATTTTATGTCCCTAGCTCCTTGAACTTAAGAACACTCAGTAAATGGTTACTGAACTAAAAAGAGCTTAAGATGTGAGGGAAAAAGATGTATTAATTTTTTAAAAATGGCTTTAAAATTTATTGAGCACTTACTCTGTGCCATGTGTTATACTTCTGATAATATATAAAATGTTAAAAGGGTAATATTTACCTCTTTTCTAATCTGCTAGATACGGTGCTACTCAAGTATATTAACAGTGGTGATACTGATGACGATTAGGAAGACTCATTATGGGTTAAGGTTACTAAGGTTACAGCAGAACCTTGAACAGAACAAAGTTGAACAGTAGGGGGCTATGTAGATGTAAGGAGATCAAGGCAACCAACGTATTACACATCACCACAGAAGTAGATACGACCCTTTAGAGGGTATGAACATGACTCCTAATGCTTGGCAAAGAGAAAAACCACTCTGGTGACACCTACTTATCTTGGGCCAGACAAAGTCTGCCCCAAAATGACCAAAATATAAACCCTTTTCTTCCCCACCACTGATGATCCCAACACAGAGCTGAAGGGTCCAGATAGGCTTTGCTAACTGGCCATCAATTCACCACCGTGACTGCCCATCTCTGAGCTGTTGAAGGGGTTATGTGAAATTGTTAAAGAAATGACCATCTGCTGACCACATAGAGTATACTAACAGCCTAAATTACCCCACTTAACCCCGCAAATAAAGCGTTTTCCCCAGATGAAACAATGGATAGGTTAACTTGCCCAATATGACAGAACTATAAAAAAAATTAAAGATTCAGCATTTATCCTACCCTTCTTGTACAAATTATATCACTGAGTAACCTTAAAAAATTATTCCACCTAATACACAAAAACAAAATGACAGAGCTAGAACATCACCATTTTGATATTTCCAATAAACTAATCCATCTAAGCTTTAGGCAGAAATGGCTGTTAATATAAAAAAAATACAAGACGTCATTACAACTTAATGAATGTTGTGCATAAATACACCACCGCCAATTCTTGCCAAAGGACATGAACCTGAATTTATAAAAGCCTCTGGATCCACTGTAAATTTGCAGGAAATGCAGAGGACAGACAAATGTAATAACTGTATTGAGTGTGCAATAAAGAAATTCAGTCTGTGGGAAACTCCACAGGTCAAACGGCCTAAGTTATTCAACAGATACAGTATAAGGAAAAGAAAGAAAGAAAGGAAAGTTACAGGTATTTAAAATACATCAAGTTTTAAAAAGGAGACAAAGCAAATTATCCTGTTCAGGGGTGCACACTTGGATGATAAAAGCAGAACAATACAAGAGATTATTATAAAGTCAGAAAAGTAGACACTTTCTGGAGAGGGAAGTGATGTGGTAATGGCTGTACAACTGTGAACACATCAAAAATCACTGTATGCAGGGCACCTGGGTGGCTCAGTGGGTTAAAGCCTCTGCCTTCAGCTCAGGTCATAATCCCAGGGTCCTGGGATCGAGCCCCGCATCAGGCTCTCTGTTCAGCAGGGAGCCTGCTTCCTCTTCTCTCTCTCTGCCTGCCTCTCTGCCTACTTGTGATCTCTGTCAAATTAATAAATAAAATCTTTAAAAAAAATCACTGTATGCTTCAAGTGGGCAAATCATATGGCATGGGGATTGTATCTCAATAAAACTGTTTTTAAAAAGTCTAAGACACCCCTGTTAAGCCAAGACACATGTTTAAAACAAAGCCTGGGGTGGAGCCCAAGAACTTGCACTTCTGACAAGTTCCCAGATGCTGCTGCTGCTGTCCATCTGGGGGCCACATTTTGAGAACCAATGCAACAAGGGATTTCAAAACTGCTTATATCTCAAAGTAGTACTAAACAGCACTGGAAAGTGAAGTGTTTTACTCAGGGACTGAGAAAACAGTCCAGGAAAAAAAAAAGTTAACACTCTGCAAAGCACTGTTCTATTCCAACTGATTCCCTGACCATCAACATCTGCATCTCCTAGGAACTTGCTGGAAATGCAAGTTCTCAGGCCCCTTCCAGACCTATAGGATAGGAAGCTCTGGGGTTGGAGCTCAGCAATTTGTTTGAGCAAGCTCTCTAGGTGATTCTGACATTCCCAAAAGTTTCAGAGCTATTGTTCTAAGCACTTTATATGCATTAACTCAGCTAAACTCCAAAACCCTATGAAGTAGGTAATACTATTAGCATTTTACAGATTAAGAACTGTGGCACAGAGGTTAAATAATTTGCGCAAGATGACAAATGGTAAAAAATGAAGTCAGAACTTGAGCCTAGAGAGGCTGGTTCCAGAGTCCATGCTCTTAATCACTATGATGAAATATCTTTCCACCCACAAGAACTCAACTGGCAGAATGCAATAATGAAGAATTAGTGGAAGAAAAAAATACAAAGACCAGGAGAAATATGTCCCACTAAAAACACAGGCAAATAATCACAGCAAATAATGTTGTCATTAAAAAAGCAATCTTCCAGGGGCGACTGGGTGGCTCAGTGGGTTAAAGCCTCTGCCTTCAGCTCAGGTCATGATCCCAGAATCCTGGGATCGAGCCCCTGCACGGGCTCTCTGCTCAGCAAGGAGCCTGCTTCCTCCTCTCTCTCTGCCTGCTTGTGATCTCTATCAAATAAATAAATAAAATCTTTTTTTTTTTTAAAGCAATCTTCCAAAAGCATTCCAAAACATAAGCAGCCATCAAATACAATATATCCCAGTATTTCCAGAACAATTATCTCAGATATCTAATTATAAGGATTTAAAATCTGGATTACGCTAAAGATGGCACATAAATTCAAGGCAGTTATGTTCACATTTACCAATCTTTAAAACCTAAATGATTATACAACAAGGTCATTCCAGAATAATTTGAATCTCCCTATTCCTAGTCCCTTTTAATCACTGTACAGTCAGAATGTAGGGGTTGAAAAAGAACTTTCACATTCCTCTAGTCCAATCAGCAATCCAGGCTGAACCATCTACAATAATGATCTTCTTATATTATCTTATATTATCTTCTGATATTCATTAAGAACCTAAAAAACAAATCCCAACTTTCTATAAAATCACATCCTGGGATCAATCCCATGTCACCACTGTAATTTTTAAAGCCAAATGATTAAAAACTTTTTAAGGGCATTAAAATGTGAAAATGTTCAATATTAACAGCCAAAACAAAACCTACAGTTGTTTTAGTCACAGAGAGCCACTCTTTCACACTATCTGAAAACATTTCTATAACCAGAAGACCAAGCTGGTTAACAAGTACATCAAGTTTTAGCAACTCAACCCCTATGACACATCAAATGAGAGAGCTTCCAAAGAATCTTCTGAGCTGAATTATCCCTGACATTAACATGTAAACATCTGGTAACCAGTCATTGAGGAAACAAGTCAGAGAACAACAATACAGCAAAACACCCAGAGCCCAAGCACTTGGGACTATCAACCTTATAGATAGTGAGACCACTGTAAAGCAGCCCAACATGGTTACAGCTACACAGCAAATTTTAACAATTTAACAGCAGGAAAGGTAACCTGGAATGTGAAGGGCAAACATTTTCAAAGCAACCAAGTTTGGTATTTCAATAATACTTTGAACCCATGGCTAAAAACACAACAAAAGAGAAAAAACCAACAGCATTTCCATTATAAACTTGTAGCTATTAAGAACCCTGGAAACAATTCAAATATTGAAATGCCTACTGCATAAAGCTCTGTTCCAAAAATCTAGTTATCCCAGATTGAAAACTCCGGATTAGAAGGTGTAAGTGACCTTGTTCAAACTTCTAGTAACTACAGAAAACTGAAGACAGGAGTAAATATCTAACCATGATATCCAACACACTCAAAATTTTTTTGTTAAATGAATGGACTTCACTGGAATTCCCAAGAAATCACTTCTTTAAATAGTCACTTTTCAACCAGCGATCTGATTTTGCCATAATGAATAAAGAACTGAAAAGCCTGAACTCATGATCCATAGCACTGGTGATTCAAAATCATATTTTTATCTAAATACCTCAAAAACTTTCATTCATGATCTCTACCCTCTCTGCCCTTCAACTTGGAATCACTCTCATTTTAAAGGTAGGCTCAAGTGGCCTTTCTCTGCCAATATTTGTGCTTATGTCCAACTTCCATCCCCAGGTTTTGACTATGCAAGGGACAGATAGATCCCAAGATAACCAATTCTACACCTGGAAAGAAATGAACAGTTTAAAGGAATTTGTGCTGTCGATCACCATTTCCAAAATAAATAAAATGAAAACTAACAACAGAAAAACTATGGTTGCATATTAATAGCTGAAAATCAGGATGCAAGCAGAAGCTCTCAAAAACTGGTTAGTACTGCCATTTCAAAAACTATTATTAGAGCCAAAGAACTCATCACTAAGTCTTAACAGCTTAGAAGTTATGGGTCAGAGCAGCTGAGATACCAACATCAAAAGAATAAAAAGCAACATTGTAAGATAGTATAAAAATAACTAAACCACCTAAGGAAACTGAAACCATGAAAAATCCCAAAGGCACACTTAAGTCATTATCTAGGAAACATTAGCTTCTTCCATAAGGAGGCCTACTTTTCATGTGGAGCAGTAAGCAGGGCCAAGACATGGAACCAAGGTCAGGTATCAATTAAATCAGACTCTGCCACAGAAAAGGGAATCCATGACTAGTTATTTTGGGATAGTGCCTAGGCCAGCAGTATCAACTCCAACTAGGATACAGGAGATTACTGCTTTTGTTCCATTATAATGGGGGTCCTCCAAGGTCTTTAACTTAATAAGAACGTGTTAGATACCACTGCTGGGATACAATCACCAAATGTGAGGGAAGTTGCACAACAATTTCTTCAAAATATCAGAAGAAAAAAAGGTAGAGAGTCTGCAGATTAAAGTAGATTTAAAAAATATACATCTCCACCTTTGTGATAAATGGATTTTCTTTGGACCCTAATTCAAACTAAAATATGAACATTAGCTTCATATTTGATATCTTCAAAAATCACTTAATTTTTTGAGTTGTGATAATAGTTTTTGAGGTTATGTTAAAAGAGCCTTTCTCTTTCAGGTACATAAATATTTTTCAAGTAAAAATATGACAGCAGGGATTTATTTCAAAATAATAGATGGGGACAGTAGGTATAAGTACAGATGAAGCAGAATGGCTACAAGCTGGTAACTGTTAAAACTGGTGATAGATACACAGAGGGATCATTATACTACCTGATTTCTGTATGTTTGATTTTTCATAACTCTTTGATAAAGAATTGATTAGACATAATCTTACAACTTTTTTTGAATGGAGCTTTAAGTGATTTAAAAATCACATACAGACGGACTTCATTTAAACAATAACGAGAGAAGCAGCCAATGCCACATCAGATCCAAACAATGAAAGAAACCAAAGTAGCTCAATTACAGAATGGAAATATATACCCCCCACCTCCACTCCATGAAGTAAAATATAAATACTACCCAAAGATCTACAAAAACTAACCTAAAATCACAGCCAATCATACTCATCCTGGTGGGAAATCCCAAACTTCTCCAACAGCTTCCTGAACCTTCTGACCAAGTTGGTCTGCTAGTTCCTCTGGAGTACTAACCCACTCAGGTCAGACTACTGGAGGACCTACCAAAAAAAGGGTGGGGAGAAAGAGATAACACATTTATTAGGGTGTAGGGGAGTTAACCATTATATCAATGTTCAAACATGATCACAGTTATTATTTCTTAAGCAATAGCCCACACATACCAATTTTTATTTTTAAGGACCTGCTTTAAGCAGCAACAAGAATTCAGAACCAACAGCCAACACTCTGAAAACTCAGTTCTCAACCCAAATGAAATGATAGGGGATAGTAATTACAATTTTATATCCTCACTATAAACTGATACTAAGGCAATATTAAATTTATTATTTTCTTGTGGAAAAAAATCTGCACTCATAAAAACTACTCTTCACCTTCACACATGCTTTTTGGGCATACTGGGAGACAACTGACAAACACCTGGGAAACAGGTTGAACTTTACCACTGAAGCTTAGACAAAGCTTCTGACTGCTATTGCCACTCCTTCCTCTCTCTCTCTCCTTAGAGATCTACTAGAATAAATTATACCTTTTAGGTCACACCTAGATTTATTTATTTATTTATTTCCAGATTTATTCTAGTCCTGAATGACAAGAATCAAATTAAGATTTAGTTAATTACTGATTCATTGCTTGACGCACTGTAAAAAACTCCAAGGCAGTATCTCAAAACAGAAAGTGATCTCCTGTCCTCCAATGAAAAAGAGAATATTCTATTACCTCCAAAGCACCTTAAATTAAACAAAGCAAACCCTAAAGCTCAAAACTAGTGTCTACACAGTTAATTACCAGATGGTTCCCATGGTAGATCTTTAATCCTACATAAACTTTTCACCATCATGTTCCTGTTTCAAGCCCCATCACCCGCCCAAGGTTAAGAGTAATAGATGAAAGTGTTCAGTTTAATATTGGTCTAATCAAAATATTAACAGTAAGAAAAACTACCTCCAAATCGAATACACTCACTTCTATTTAAAAAGAATGCTGGAAAATATAAAATGGCAAAACACAACAGGAGGTAGTGCATTAAAGAACTGGTAGTAATTCATTATGGGAAATAAGCTTGGTATTCCAAACAACTTTCCTAAATTCTCTCAGATAGGAATTACCCTGTGCAGGTATAGCCAAATAGCAGATCCCCACACTGATCTGAGGAACCAAAGAAAGGAAGCTGGGGAAAAGCAGTATGAACACTTGAAAACTAGCTGGCAGAAGTTCCTTGATTACTGTGAAAAGCATAGCAACAAATTTCATCTTTGAATGAATAACAGAACAAACTCTTTTTGAAGCAGTGGAAAGAGGGACTGGGCAAGGGATGAGGCATTCCTTCTAAAAGGCAGAACACCTGGGTGTGGTTCTTGACAGGAACCTTATGGCCAGTGGTTATTTCAAGCTAGTGACTTTGCAATTAAATTCCTAGACTAGTAGATTAAGAGAGATGGAAATCACAATCAAACACCAAGAACCACGGGAAATAAAGAATTTGGCCCATGAGTAGGGAAAAACTACAAAAATGACGGGGCTGGCCTAGAAATATACTGAAAACGTACAATTAGAGGAATAAAAAATCTTCTTCTTTTCCAGATCATAAAACTATCATATGACACAGATCAGTCTTCCAACCTATTCTCACACCTAGAAAAAGTAACCACAATTTATTGTGTACTACCATAAGCTGGGCACTTTACAAATTGTCGAATTCTAGTAACTGTGTTACTATCTATTGTACAGATGAGAAAACTGAGAATCTGAAAATTTGCCCAAAGTTCGACGTGAACACAAAGCACACAGTTATTTCTACCATACCAGGGTGCCTCCCTTGAATGGACAATGTTGAGGTCTCCTCAATCTACTCAACATTGGGGTTAACAGAAAACAATGCCGACAAGCAATCTACAAAGAAAACAAATGATAGGGAATCATCCATAGTAATGGTGGAATGGGGGAAGGGAAGAGAAAAAAGTAGAACAGGGCAGTGACTGAGGGTCAGAAAATAATCAAAGCTATTTTATTTTCTAGCACATGGAGGAGGGGAAACGTAGTGGAGCCTGACAGGAGGGTATCTTCTCTCTAGCGGATTCAACTCTTGAAAAAAGAACACGGGGGTGGGAAGATAATTAAATGAGACGCATGTTAAGATATGGTTAGTAGCAAAGACAGAGGTCCACAGACCTAGAGGACTCAAGAACTCAGAGCAAGGCAGGGAAAAGGGGAGGTTCCCGAGCTTGCAAAGAGGGATGGCAGGGGACAGAGAAGGACAAAAAGTTGGTTTACTGGAGGATTATCTTCTACAGCCTTTTCTTTACTTTTTTTTTTTTTTGAAGAGGGGTGTTATGAGGAAGGAAAGGCTAAGAGCCCCAAGAACAAGAGGTCTGCAATCATCCAGTCACCAACCCATTCATTGTTCCATCTAAGAGCGGTCGAGCAGTCTGCAAAGTTGCAGAAATCTGTCCTGTACTCGAATCAGGGTCATACAAGCATGAAGACCCGAGGAAATGGAAGGCTACCATATAATTCCATCCACAAAGATGGGAGTAAATGCACGGAACGTGAAAGGCTCTACTCAAGTCTTGCGTCAAGGGGACCAATAGAAGAGGGAGACAGTCCTGGTTAAGGGGCTTGGACTAAGCTCTTCCTTAGAAGGGCTGGGGTGGGGGTTACAGGGAAAAGCTTTGTCTCCTCTTATTAAATACGAGCATTAAATATCCATGTGGATGAGGTCAGAATTAGGGGGAAAGGGGGAGGAGTACGTCAGAGACACCGAAGCTTGACCCCTAAATCTTAGTTAAAAGACCAAAGCAGTTGGACAACTGGAGCCCACCTCAACTCAAGAAAAATTAGGAGATTTTTTTGGGCTGCGGAAGGGGCGGAGAACAGAGGCAGGCCTGAAAAAAGGTAGTAGGGAGACAACCAGTCGTCATTGATTGGTCCCCTTTCCCCCACCGCCCAATCTAACCCCCAGCCCCACTCTCTAACTCACTTCAGGACTCCCGCCCCCCACCCTTTCCAACCCGCCCACTGCGGTGGCAACAACGGAGGCGTTGACCGATTGGTGGGGCAAAGGCGGGCCCACACGCGACGGAGGCCCGGGAAATGGTGTCGCCTCGCATAGAGACGGCGTGGTCTTTGCCTCAGGTTCGGCTTACCAGCACCTCGGTGTTTCGCCAACAGTCACCTCCTTAACGTTGGGTGCTTGGGAAGCGTCACAAACGCGGATAGCCAACACCTCAGTCTCCGGTCCTGGCCGGACAGACATCAGCTTCCGCCGCCATCTTAACAGCAGGCGGACCGACCCTAGTCACTGCCCCCCCCTACCCCAAGCTACCTCCGCCACCTCCAACGGATCCCACGAGGACGTAACCCCGCTCGCGCGAGAACTCACCGGCTAAGAACAGCACGAGTCGAAGACGCTGCTGCCGCCTCCGCGGCTGCTGCAGTCCGTAGCTGAACCGCGGCCGCCTCCGCGCGATCCCGCGAGAACCTCTTACCGGACGGGAAAAGCCTGAGCCCAGCCCTTCCCAGACCCCTCCTCCCACCAAAGCCGAAGTCGCTACGGATCCGCTCTCACCCTACGCGAAGCGAAAAGCAAATGACGCACAACCCCACGAAGCACTGAGGGGCGGAGCCAATCTGCCGCCGCCGGCTCCCGCATGCGCCGAGAAAACTATCGCGATATTACGCTTTAGTCTCTGCGAGACCTTCGAATTCACCGCAGGATGCCGCCCGCGCCTCGCCTTTAGGAAACACGAGATCTCGCGAGACCTAGCGCACGCTCCTAAAAAGGAGAGAGGCGGGGTTTCAATGAAAATGACTGGGAGTTTTTCGGGGGAAGGGAGGAACCTCCCGTCCTGCAGGGATCTCGCCTACCACGAGGTTTCCGACCCACTGCGGAGCTGGCTGCCAAACATCGCGATGACACAGCTCAGCGCCAAATCTCGGCCATGTCCTGAAAACTGCCTCCGCCCCCGATCTAAGGTGTCTAGAGCCTAGTGCTTGAGGAAAATTTAAAAAGTCAACCTGTTTATTCTCACGCTTCCGGGCAGAGCTGTACCAATTAGCCAAACTCCATTCTGGAAGAGGAGCAATGGGTCCCCCATTGTTACCTGCCTCCAGTAATCACATATTATCCTGGACTAACACATAAAAGACGTTCAGTCTCACAAAAAGCTCGCAAATGCAAATGAAAACAATGACATAACATTTTTGGCCCATTAGATCGGGGAAAAAATTTTTTAAGACATAATATCCTCTTTCCCTCGCCGCACTGCAGGTTAACCTGAATCCATTTTAACGTAACGAAAGGCTCATATCGTTAGTTCCAGCACTAAAGCCACTAATTTTTAACTCCGGACGCTTTACCTTGGCTTAACCAAAAGATCATAAAGTGTTTTTCGCCAAACAAAGGAGTATGCCCTCAAAGGAAAATTCAAGCTTGGGGGGGGGGGGCGTGCTTGCAGTTTTTAATATGGCAGTTTTTCCACGTCTAGCCAACAATGTTTCTCCAATAAATCTTGGATCCAATCTGGCTCGATTTGTGGGCTTTTCTCTTCTAATGCATTGTTCTGTCCATTCTCATTTAAATATTGTTCCTTTGGAGTGCATTTTAATAGATGGTAGTACAAATACTCCCATCTTATCTTTTAAAATATTTTCTCGGTTATTCTTAGCCATCTTTTTTTCTGGATGAACTTTAGAATCACATTAAGTTCCAAAAACTTGGCATATTTATTGACATTCCATCAATTGTATAAATCGACATAGGAAAAATGGTCATCACTACAAAATTGAGCCTTCTTATCAAGAAGCATGGTATCCCTTCTCCGTGTATGCAAACATTCTTTTATTATATATCTCAATAAAGTTTTGTAGTTTACTTCTAGGGTTTTTGTTTTTCATTTTTCTTGCTACTGCGAATGGGGTTATTATATTAAATTTTTGAAATGCTTATCGCTTATAGATATTTGATATTTGCGTACTTTTGTAATCCGACAAATAAAAAATATGTTCAATTTCACTGGTAATCAGAAAAATGCAAATGAAAACAATGACATACCATTTTTTGCACTTCAAATTGGCCCAAATTACAAAGATTGATAATTATTCATGTTGGCACATCTGTGGAAAAATGGGCAATGTTGCACAACATTGGAGAGTGTAAAACAGTATAGCCTTTTGCGAAGGCAATTTGGACAAATATATCAAAATTCCAAATGCATATACACTTTGAGAGTAGCGATTACTCTTCTAAGAATTTCTCCTACGGAAATACTCATACATGTGCATGAAACGTATATATACAAACCCATTCATTATAGCATTGCTTGTAATAGCCCCCTCCCCCCTTCAAAGGGAAACAAGCTAATGTATATCAATCGGGAAATGGTTAAATCAACTGTAGTACAATCGTACAATGCAGCTGTTTACAAATGAGATAAATTCAGATTCCCTGATATAGGAAGATCTACAAGACATATTAAGTTTTTAAAAAGCAATTAGTCGAAATGAATGTGCGTGTGTGTGTGTGTGTGTAGTACCATTTAGATACCAAAACATACATATACAACACCTAGTAGTTACCCGCGAAGCCTGCCTGCCTGCCCCTCACCTTCCCCCTCCTCTGAGGCCGCCTTCCGAGAGCCTGTGAGAGAAACGCCGAAGGCCCGGCCTCTACTCCCTCTCTAGGGCCACTTGGCCACGACTAATGCCGGTACCTCGCATCCCCACTGTCAGCACTGTCAGCCGCTCTCCCGCCGCGCTGCCTGCCGCTGCCCTGCTGCCCCTGAAGATGCAGCTAGCTTTCTGCTGGCGCCGGCTGAGGCCTGGGGGAGGGGAGAGAAGGCGGGGTTGAGGGAGGGTTGGGGCAGGCCACCGGGCCCCTTCACCAGCCTCTCGGGCTGGCTCCCCAAGGCCGCCACCTCCGCCACTCCGCGCAGGGTCCCGTGGGAACAACCCTCCGCAAGGAGCAGAGAACCGCCTCGCGAGCAGAGCGCGCCCCCCAACCCGGGGGAAGACGCTCACCTCGGTGGCAGTAGCTCCGCAGGGCCCGCAGAAGGGTGCCAGGTCCTCGGCCCTGCTTCAGCCCCGCTTCAGCCCAGCTCCCCTCGCTCGCCCTCCGCGGAAAACCTACCCCTCCGGCTCTCCCCACACCCGATCTGAGGCTCCACCCCCTCGCTTGAGAAGCCCCGCCCCTGCCCCTCCGGCGGGCACTCCCTCCGCGGTGGAGCAGAGTCCCCTTTAGGGGACTGCGCCTGAGCTCTTCGCGGTCCAACGAACCCAATGGTAGAGGATAGTAGGGTCGCTAGGGAATTGGATTTGATTCGTGGTACGATGGGAGCCACTGAAGGGTGACGTGATTTGATTTGATTTACCTTTAAAAATTAATCTCTCCAGCTGCCTTGTGAAGAATAGGGGGCGAGAGGGCAAGCAGGGACACGGTGTGGAGTGCTGGAGACGACGGGGACGCCCACTACAGTGAATCCCCCCCGGCAAACCCTTAGAACACTTTCTCCAGGCACATAGTAAGCTCTCAATAAACATTCTCTTTATTGTTCCTCTTGGTATTATTTGGGGTGGTAGTGCGATTGGCAGAGTTTATAAAGGATTTGCACCTGTGAATGCATAGGAATAAAAATAATTTTATAGGAGATACCCCTATTAACCATGCGTCATCTGGGTTGCAGAATGAGGTTAGAGGGTGAGAGGAGAGGGGAGCTTTGAATTGCAACTTTCGGTAAGGTTTGAGTTTGGTTGTTTTTGTTTGTTTGTTTGTTTTCAGAAAAGCATGTATTAACTCGGTATTTTTAAGTATATACACAAAAGCACTGTCCAAAATACTCTTGAGACGTAGAAGAAATAAAATCTGTAATTCCAGTTTTAATTCTAACCTTACAGAACAGTGGTTCATGCCCGGAAATGAGTATCTGATGAATGGATCCACTGCCCGCCAAATATATATTTATACAAAAATTTTGTGTATGAGCTCGGCTTTATGGAGGCCCCTTTTGAGAGAGATGGATCCATATTTTTACAGTACTATTTTTAATGGGTGACTGTTACTCCATTAATGTTAATTATTTAACCAAGATCCCATGTTTAGGACTTTTTTTTTTGTTAAAAGAAATACAGACATGAACTTTGATGTAACTATATATACGCATATTTCTAAGATGTCTCTCAAGAAATTTGTAGAAATGGAAAAGATAGCGTCAAGATGTCACTGCTCCTAAAAAGTACATGACAGGTTTTCCAGAACAGTTGTAAAACTATTCAGTCCCATCAGAATTATATAAAAATTCCAGTTTATTTGGATATTCTAATATCTTCACCAATAGTGCTATTACAGTCCTCAAAAAACTTTTTAGGGACACCTGGGTGGCTCAGTTGATTAAGGGTCTGCCTTCTGCTCAGGTCATGATCCCAGGGTGCTGGGATCACGTCCCGCATCCGGATCCCTGCTCAGCCAGGAGCCTGCTTCTCCCTCTGCCTGCTCTGCCTGCTGCTCCCCCTGCTTGTGCTCTCTCTCTGACAAATAAATAAAATCTTTAAAAAAATTTTTTAATTTAGTAAACCCTTTGACTCTAATTCTAATCTCTCACAGCATCTGCATTAGTTCTAATAATCTATTGGCTCTGTACCTAGTCCTAACCTCTACATTTCTACTGTTAATTCCTAGGCCCCATGATGTCTAGTTTTTCAACTCCTAATTCTAAAATCCCACATACCCCACAATCTTTATTATAATTTCAATCTGTAGGAGTCTTCAGTTTACTTGCCAATTCCAGTCCTTTTATAGTCTTAATTCCAACCAACATCCCCCTATAGACACAGGCACGTGCATGTGCACGTGCGCGCGCACACACACACACACACACACACACACACACACACTTCTATTTCTTATTGTAGAATATTCAGAAAATATATGAAAGCATAAGGAAAATACCAAAAGATAAAAAACCTGTAATCCCACCACTTAGAAACACTAATAATGCCTTTTATAATGCATTATATAATATTTATAGTTTTAAACAAAAATCTTATCTAACCTCGTAAATATTTGCTAAGTAATTAAATATTTGTCTATAACATTTTATCTTATAACATCATCTTAATGGCAACATGAAACATTCCTTTCTTTAACATGTAATTAGCTTTGTTTTTCTTCTTTTCATTTTAAAAAGTTTTTCCTAATTACACACAAATGAGTACATTTTTGCAAAAACACTTACCACAGATGCATTTAAAGTTCCTCTTACATTCACACACTCCTATAGAAATACATAGCATTTTGTGTTGTTTACTTTTTAAAGATGTAAAGGGCATCCTATTTTATGTACTGTTCTGTTAATTGCTTTATTCTCTTTCCATGCTTGAAGATCTTTCCATGTCAGTATCTATAAATCTATGTCATTTGTTTTATGTACTGTATAGTATTCCATTGACTGAGTATACTATAGTTAAGTCTTGCTATAGCCACCTATTGATGAATATATATTATTTTCAATCTTTTACTATTAGGGTGTTCTTTTTTCTTACTATTAACAGTGTTGCAGTGAAAATCCTTGTACATTTTTTGTGCATATGCTAAAATATTTTTGTAAGACAAATATGGAAAAATGAAATAGGTAGCTCAAAGAAAGAAATTTCAATATTTAATGCCAAACTGTCTTGTAGAATGATTCAGTTTATACCTTCACCAGCAGTGAATAAGAATAACGATCTCCCTTGGGGCGCCTGGTGGCTCAGTGGGTTAAAACCTCTGCATTTGGCTCTGGTCATGATATTGGGGTCCTGGGACTGAGCCCCGAATCTTATCAGGCTCTCTGCTCGCTGGGGAGCCTGCTTCCTCCTCTTTCTCTGCCTGCCGCTCTGCCTACTTGTGATCTCTGTCAAATAAACAAATAAAATCTAAAAGAAAAAAAAAAAGAATAGCCATCTCCCTAAATTTTATCCACACTATCAATCAATTGTTTCTTAAAATTTCTTATTTAAATTCAATTTATGTAACATATAGTGTATTATTAGTTTCAGGAGTAGAATTTAGTGATTCTTCAGTTGCATATAACACCCAGTGGTCATTATATCAAGTGCCCTCCTTAATGCCCATCACCCAATTAATTACCCCAGTCCCTCACCTCCCTCTCCTTCAGCAACACTCAGTTAGTTTCCTTTTTTTTTTCTTAAGAATTTATTTATTTGACAGAGAGAGAGAGCACAAGCAGGGGGAGCAGCAGGGGGAGCAGCAGAGGGAGAGGGAGACGCAGGCCCCCCACTGAGCAAGGAGTCCATGTAGGACTCAATCCCAGGAACCCAAGATCATGACCCAAGCCAAAGGCACATGCTTAATCGACTGAGCCACCCAGGCACCCCTCAGTTTGTTTCTAATAGTTGAAAGTCTCCTCTGGTTTGCCTCCCTCTCTGTTTTTATCTTATTTTATTTTTCCTTCCCTCCCCCTATGTTCATGGTACACACACACAGACACACACACATAGAGGAAGATTACTCAGCCATCAAAAAGAATGAAATCTTGCCATTTGCAATGACATGGATGGAACTAGAGGGCATTACGTTGAGTGAAATAAGTCAGTTGGAGAAAGATAAATACCATATGATTTCACTCATATGTGGAATTTAAGAAACAAAACAGATTAACCAATTGTTTGAATAGTTTGCCAATGTGATGGGTGAAAAATGTCTCATCATTTGCATTTCCCTGATTGTTAGTGAGGTTAAGGGACAGTTTCATATGTTTGTTGGCTATCGCTTCTGTTTTTTTTTTGTGACTTGCCTATTCATATCTTTTATCTGTTTTTGAATCAGCTTGTTGGCTTCTTGTTATTGAATTATGTAGTCTGGATATAAGTCTTTGTTACACGTGTAGGAGATGTTTTGCAGACTTCTGCTTATTTTTAAATTTTGCTCATGGGGTATAAACTGTTTTAGATGTTGATGTATTCAGATTTACCAATTATTTCTTTTATGGCTTTTGCATTTTGAATTTGCGTAAGAAGGCCTTTCTACTCCAAGGTTAGGAACATTGTTCTGTATTTCCTCGTATTATTTTAGAATTGTTTATGTTTGGCTCTTTAATTTTCTGGAATTTTTTGTAGACATTTTTCTAAGTTGTTAAATATTCTTACAATATTATGCTTAATAGATGACTATTATTCCCTTGTAATACCAATTACTTATTAGTATTTTTCATTTGGACTTAAACATTTATTCAACAGATCATTCTTTCCCTATATGAAAAATGAAATTCCTAAGTATGTATATGGGTCTGGACATAAATCATCAGTTCAATAGTCCTAAAATCCATACCAGCATCAATACCACATATTTTTAACACTTCAGTTTTACATTATTATTTCATATCTGCAAGGGTAAGACCTTCTCTCTTTTTTTTCCCACAAATCTCTTAACTATTCCTGTGCATTTTCTTTCCCAGATGAATTTGAAAATTAGCTTGTAAAGTTCTATAAGAATTTCTATTGGGGTTTTGCTTGCATAAGTTTATTTCATCAAGTGGGTATAGGATATTATATTTGACAAACCAGTCTTCTATTGCTGTATAATCATGTCGTTTCTTTCTTTCTTTTTTTCTTATGTTCAGTTAACCACCATATAGTACATTGATCACCAAGACAGCATGGTATTGGTGCAAAAACAAATGCATAGATCAGTGAAACAAAATAGAGACTCCAGAAATGGACCCTCAACTCTATGGTCAACTAATCTTTCACAAATCAGGAAAAAGTCATGTTGTTTCTAATTGTCCAGTGTTATAAGCAGTTCTGTAAAGGATATTCAGAAAAAATCTTTGCTCACCACTATGATTATCCAACTGCAATAAATTTCAAAAAGACAAAGCACATCCACATTTTAGGGGCCCAGTGTACTTTAGGAAAGATTTTACCAATTTACATATCCTTTGGGAGTATGGGTGAGTCATTTTTCTATCCATGACCGGATCATTAAAGGGTTTTGAACCTTTGAAAATTTGATAGGCTACATATCTCATTGTTTAATGGATGTAAAGTATTTTATATTTTTTAAAAGATTTTATCTATTCACTTGCACATTTATTTATCTATTTATAGCCCAAGCAGAGGGAGCAGCAGGCAGAGGGAGAAGCAGGCTCCTTGCTGAGCAAGGAGCTCCACACAGGACTCGATCCCAAGACTCTGGGATCATGACCTGAGCTGAAGGCAGCCGCTTAACCAACTGAGCCACCCAGGTGCCCCAAGTATTTTGTATTTTCTATTTTCCCACAATAGATCACAAATTAAGCATTTTAAAACAATACCTTCTTGTCTTACAGTTCTGTATGTAAGAAGTCTTGGTGGGTTTAACTGAGTTCTTGCTTAGGTCTGTACAATACCAAAATCAAGGTGTCCCAAGACTTGGCTTTTATCTGGAGGCTCTGGGGAAGAATTCATTTCCATATTCATTATTTTTAATTTTTTAAAATTTATTTTCAGTGTAACAGTATTCATTGTTTCTGCACCACACCCAGTGCTCCATGCAATCCGTGCCCTCTATAATACTCACCACCTGGTACCCCAACCTCCCACCCCCCCACCACTTCAAACCCCTCAGATTGTTTTTCAGAGTCCATAGTCTCTCATGATTCACCTCTCCTTCCAATTTGCCCCAACTCCCTTCTCCTCTCTAACACCCCTTGTCCTCCATGATATTTGTTATGCTCCACAAATAAGTGAAACCATATGATAATTGACTCTCTCTGCTTGACTTATTTCACTCAGCATAATCTCTTCCAGTCCCATCCATGTTGCTACAAAAGTTGGGTATTCATCCTTTCTGATGGAGACATAATACTCCATAGTGTATATGGACCACATCTTCCTTATCCATTTGTCCAGTGAAGGGCATCTTGGTTCTTTCCACAGTACACAAAGATAAACTCAAAATGGATAAAAGACCTCAGTGTGAGACAGGAATCCATCAGAATCCTAGAGGAGAACATAGGCAGTAACCTCTTCGTTATCAGCCACAGCAACTTCTTTCAAGATATGTCTCCAAAGGCAAAGGAAACAGAAACAAAGATGAACTTTTGGGACTTCATCAAAATCAAAAGCTTCTGCACAGCAAAGGAAACAGTCAACAAAACAAAGAGGCAACCCATGGAATGGGAGAAGATATTTGCAAATGACAGTACAGACAAAAGGTTGATATCCAGGATCTATAATGAACTCCTCAAACTCAACACACGCAAAACAGATAATCATATAAAAAAAAGGGCAGAAGAAATGAACAGACACTTCTCCAATCAAGACATACAAATGGCTATCAGACATATGAAAAAATGTTCATCATCATTAGCCATCAGGGAGATTCAAATTAAAACCACACTGAGATAGCACCTCACACCAGTTAGAATGGCCAAAATTAACAAGACAGGAAACAACATGTGTTGGAGAGGATGTGGAGAAAGGGGAACCCTCTTCCACTGTTGGTGGGAATGCAAGTTGGTGCAGCCACTTTGGAGAACAGTTTGGAGATTCTCCAAGAAATTAAAAATAGAGCTTCCCTATGACCCTGTAATTGCACTCCTGGGTATTTACCCCAAAGATACAGATGTAGTGAAAAGAAGGGCCATCTGTACTCTACCTTATTCTTTTAAACTAACTCTAGAGCTGGCATTTATACAAAGTGCCTGGCCCATCACCACCTTCCTTCTTAATTTAAATATCACTTCAGAGAAGCCTTCCCTGACCTCCCCCGCAAACTGGATCAGGACACCCTGTAATACACTTTCGTGATACTCAGCTATTTTCCTCCCTAGGTACCCAAGACAACTGTATAGTTGCGTGATTAATGGCTGTTCCTTCTCCCTGCCCCCCTATACATACACCCTATACTAAACAGTAAACTTCTTGAGAGCAGGGCCCATATCTTTTTTGTTTTATTTGTACCTCAGTACCTAGTGTAGTGTCTGGCAATTGTATCTTTTCAATAAATATTTTCTGAAAGACTGAATGAATTAAAAAACCCTATCAGGCAAGTATTATGATTTTACCCATTTTAGTCATCCTATATGAAATCCCTTGAGGATCCTCAGAAATAAAAGGATGAGATAACAATCAATTATGGGTTTCTTAATATGTCAATATACCTTATTTTTAAATTATTTGCAAGGGATGGGTGCTTCTTTGGATTGTTGCTGAGTTTTCATTATTTTAGATTACTAAAATGAACAACCTTATAAATAGCTTTGCACATGTATGCACTCCTTTAAGACAAATGCCTGAAAATGGAATTGTTGCAGTGGGTATGCACATATTACAATTGGATAGACATTGCCAAATCTTCCTCCAAAAGAGATTATACACATTTATACTCCTAGTACCAGTGCACGAGAATGTCCCCCCCCTCCCATACTCTTGCCAAAGCTGTGTAATTCCCTTCATTTTATATTTGCCAATTTGGTACAAAGTGATATGTCATTGCTTTCATTTTCATATTTTTTGACATTTTGGTGAAATCAAGCACCTTTTATTTGTTTCTTAGACGTCTGAATTCTTTTTTCGAATATGTAGCCTATTTGTGTTGCTTGCCCAGGTTTTCATTGAATTTAGTATTTTCTTATTGATTTGGAATAGCTCTATTTATGTTGTGGATGACAACACTTTGGCTTTCTGTCACATATTTTTCTTAGTTTTTTATTTGTCTTTTACCCTTGTAAATTTCTTAGACTATACACATTTAAAATATTTTATACAATCAAATTACTGATTATTCCATTTATAATAGTTGGCTTCTGTGCTGTACGTGGAAAAGCTTTCCCTACCTCAAGATTTTAAAACTCTTAGGGTATCTGCGTGTCTCAGTTGGTCAAGCGTCTGCCTTTGGCTTAGGTCATGATCCCAGGGTTCTGGGATCAAACCCTGCATCGGGCTCCCTGCTCAGTGGAGAGCCTGCTTCTCCCTCTCCTTCTGCCTGCCACTCTGCCTACTTGTGCTCTCTATGTCTCTGTCAAATAAATAAATAAAATCTTTAAAAAAAAGATTATAAAAGTCTTTATGTTTTTTAGCACCTTTATGGTTTTAATTTTTGCCTTTAAATACTTGTCCAATATGGGTTTTATTTTGATGTACAATATAAATATAGGTTTCCAACTTTAATTTTTCCCAATAGCTATCCAGTTATTTCTATATAATTGTTGAATAGTCAATATTTTACTCATTCATTTGAAATCATACTAATCTCCTGGATATTTTGGATTCCATTTCCAGAATCTTCTGTTCCAATGGGTAGTGATTAAGAGTGCAAGCTTTGGAGCCAGGCTACCTGGTTTTGTACACTGCTCTGCCATTTATAGCTTGTACATCTGTGAAATGGGAATAATAGTATCCATGTCATAGGTTGTGATTACAGAAGTTTGTTTATGTACAATAATTGGAACAGTCCCTGGCACATAAGAAGTACTACTATTTTTGTAATATTTATTATTGTAGATTTTTATTATTGTTTTACCATTTTCATAGCTATATGATCGCATCATCTGCATGTAATATTTTGGTCACCTTGTTGTAGAATAACTTCTAAGCAACTTGAATAATTTGCCGGTGGCCTATAACAATGCTATTTATCCTTATATTTCACCTGAATTAGGCAGCTCAACTCTAGGCAGTTAGGGAGGGAGAGGAGAAGAAAGGAGAGGGGATGAATAAAACCAACTTTATTCAGAGATGACAACCCCAAATAACACACACACATGCACACACACACCTAGAACTAATAAGTGAATTTTTGTAGAATACAAGGTCAACACACAGAAATCAATCACATTTCTACATAGTAGTGATAAAAAATACTATTTATAATAGCTCCAGAAAATGAAATACTTGGGGGGAAATCTAACAAAACATGTGAAGGATCTGTATGCTTAAGTTTATAAAATTATGATGAAAGAAATTTCCAAAGGCCTAAATAACTGGACAAACATATCATGTTTATGGAGTGGAACACTCAAAATATTAAAGATGTCAGTTCTCCCTAAATTAATCTATAGATTTAATGCATCTCCTATCAAAATCTCAGATTTTTTGTAAATACAGATGTGTTGAATCTAAAATTCATACAGAAAGGCAAAGGAAGTAGAATACCCAAAATGATTTTGAAAAGATTAATAAGGTTGGAGGAGTCACACAACCTGATTTTAAGCCTTACTATATAGGCACAGTAATCAAAATAGTGTGGTATTGGTGAAGGGATAGACATATAGACCAATGCAACATAATAGAGAATGCAGAAACAGACCCACACAATTATGGTCAATTGGTTTGTGACAAAGATACAAAGAATTCAATGGGAAAATGATAGTCTTTTCAGCAAATGATATTAGGACAACTGGACATCAATATATAAAAAATGAATTTTGATTAAAACTTCACACTTAATACAAAAATTGGCTCAAAATGGATCACAGAACTAAATGTAAATCATAAAACAATAAGATTTTTCAAGGAAAATATAAGGAAACATCTGGAACTTTCTTAGATTGCTGGTGAGAATGAAAAATGTGATAGCCACCCTAGAAAACAGGCAGCTTCTTGTAAAGTTAAATATTCACTTACCATATGACCCAGCAATCCCAAGCCTAGGTACTTGTCTTAGAGAAGTAAAAACCTATGCTCATACAAAATCTGTACATAAATGCTTTAAAAGTGTTCTACATATAATCACCAAAACTTGGAAAGCACCCAAATATCCTTTAAGGGATGAATGGATAAATAAGCTGTGATATGGCCATCCAATGGACTACTACTCTGCAGTGAAAAGGAATGAATATGCAACAACTTGGATGAATCTCAGAACCATTACGCTGAATGAAAGAAGATGATTTCAAAATGTTATGTACTGTTTGCTTCCATTTATATGACATTTTTGAAAGGACAAAAATATAGTGATTGAGAACAGATCAATGGTTAGGAGTGGGGAGATGGTGTGAGGTCAAAGCAATAGCATGATGGAGTTTCTATGGGATGATGAAACTATTTTGTATACTTACTATGGTGGTGGTTATATGAATTTCTGCATTTGTTAAAATTCATGGAACTATACACACATAAAAAATCAAATTTACTGTGTGTTAATTTAAAATTAAAAACAAAAAATGATGCTAATTTTGGGAATGATACCTGCTACGTCTGGTGGGTCAGTACACAACATAACTTCATTTAACCATTGTTTATCCTTATAATTTCTTCTGGGAATTCTAAGGTTACCATAAAATATCCTAAATACAGATAAGCCTCTGTACCCAAGCTGTTAACCCTGTTATATCCTTCAAGGTGCATCAGTTAGAATTCTTTCAGTTGCAATTAACAGCAAAAACAACACACAGTGGATCAACCAATAAGGCCATTTTATTATCTCCCAGACATATAGGGATTCAAGAGTAGGTAATTCATCAGCTTAGCAACATCATTAAGAATGCAGTGTCCCTCCATCCTGTTCCACTCTCCTCAGCCTTCACTTTATGACCCCAAGATGGCTGCAGCTACTCAGGCATCACATGGTCATATCCTAACATCAAGAGGTTAGAAAAAAGATCATAACTGTCTTTTGTCCCTTACTAAGACCAAACTTTTCCCAGGTGTCCCAGTAGACATCCCCTCGTATCTTAATGGCCAGAGATCATGTTTCTTGTCTACGCCCAAATCAATCATTTGGCAAGATAAGTAGAATTATCATGGTGAGTCAGGTCAGACCAATGCTATTCACAATTTGGTTCCTGGGCTGGTGCTGGTCTACAAAATGTTGGTTATTAGTCTAGGACAACTAAGTGCAGAAATTGAGATTACACATGTAGAAACTTTTAAAAACAAGTCAACTGAGTAATTTGATGTCTTTTGAATATAATAAAAATTGGGGGCTGGCATTTTGTAGGTCTTCATTTGAGATCCCAGCTCCCATGAAATCTAGGGTTGTCCTACACTTGATCTTAGCCAAAAGTCCAAGAAGCAATCAGAGTTGTCCTAAATATGAACAGAAATCAAAGTGTATTAGGGAGGAAGAAACTGAAGGATGGCAGTTGGGTAGGGTACCAACAATGTCGGCCAAGAAAAAAAAAAAAATGGTGGGAATGATAGAACTCCTAAAATCCCTGGAAAATTCCAAAGTATGTAGCAATACCGGCCTACCTCAAGAAGCAAGAACAATCTCAAATAAATAACCTAACCTAACACCGAAAGGAGCTAGAAGATGAAGCTTAAAGCCAACAGAAGGTGAATAATAGAGATTAAAGAAGAAATAAATGATATAGATACTAAAAAGAAAAAAAAATCCAAAAGAACAGATCAATGAAACCAAGAACTGGTTCTTTGAAAAAATTAGTAAAGTTGATAAGACCCTAGCCAGACTTATCTAAAAAGAAAAAAAAAGAGAGAGAGAAAAGACCCAAATAAATAAAATCATGAATGAGAGGGGGAGAAATAACAACACATAGAAATAGAAATAATAATAAGAGAATACTATGAAAAACTATAAGCCAACAAATTGGACAACTTGGGAGAAATGGATAAACTCCCAGAAACATATAAACTACCAAAACTGATACAGGAAGAAATACAAACTGGAACAAATAACCAGCAAAGAAGTTGAATCAGTAATCAGATCTCCCAAAAAACAAAAGTCCAGGGCCAGATGGCCTCACGGGGAATTCTACCAAACTTTTAAAGAAGAGTTAATACCTATTCTTCTCAAACTATTCCAAAATATAGAAAAGGAAGGGAAAATTCCAAACCCATTCTATGAGGCCAGCATTACCTTGATTCCAGAACTGGATGAAGACTCTACTAAAAAAAGAGAACGACAGGCCAATATCCCTGATGAACATAGATGTAAAAATTCTTAGTAAAATACTAGCAAATTGAATCCAACAGTACATTAAAAGAATCATTCACCACAACCAAGTGGGACTTCTACCTGGGCTACAAGGGTGGTTCAGCATTTGCAAATCAATCAACGTGATACACCACATTAATAAGAGAAAAGATAAGAACAATACGATCTTTTCAATAGATGTAGAAAAAACATTCGACAAAGTACGACATCCAGTCATGATAAAAGCCCTCAACAAAGTAGATTTAGAGGGAACACACCTCAACATAATAAAGGCCATACATGAAAAACCCACAGCTAATATTCACAGTGGTGAAAAACTGAGAGCTTTTCCTCTATGGTCAGGAACAAGACAGGGATGTCCGCTCCCCTCATGCTTCCAGTCCTAGCCACAGCAGTCAGACAACCAAACAAAAGTCATCCAAATCAGTATGGAAGAGGTGAAACTTTCACTATTTGCATATGACATGATACACTATTTAGAATACCCAAAAGACTCCACTAAAAAATTGCGAGGACTGATACATGAATTCAGTAAAGTATGGGAGACAAAATCAACATACAGAAATCTGTTGCATTTCTATACACCAATAATGAAGTAGCAGAGAGAGAAATTAAGGAATCAGTCTGATTTACAATTGCACAAAAAACACAAGATATCTAGGAATAAAACTAACCAAAGATGTAAAAGATTTGTACTCTGAAAGGTATAAAACACTGATGAAAGAAATTGAAGATGACACAAGGAAATGGAAAGACATTTCATGCTCATGGATTAGAAGAACAAATATTGTTAAAATGCCTCGACTCCCCAAAGCAATCTACACATTTAATGCAAAACCTATCAAAATACAAACTGTGGGGCGCCTGGGTGGCTCAGTGGGTTAAAGCCTCTGCCTTCAGCTCAGGTCATGATCCCAGAGTCCTGGGCTCGAGCCCCACATGGGGCTCTCTGCCTAGCAGGAAGCATGTTTCCTTTCCTCTCTCTCTGCCAGCCTCTCTGCCTACTTGTGGTCTCTGTCTGTCAAATAAATAAATAAAATCTTAAAAAAAAATACAAACAGCATTTTTCACAGAGCTAGAACAAAACAATCCTAAAATTGTTTTTGTGGTGTATGGAGCCACAAAAGACCCCAAATAGCCAAATCAATCTTCAAAAAGAAAAGCAAAGCAGGAGGCATCCCAATTCTGGACTTCAAGTTATATTGCAAAACTGTAGTGATCCAGGGGCACCTGGGTGGCTCAGTTGGTTGGGCTCAGGTCATGATCCTGAGATCGAGTCCTGCGTTGGGCTCCCTGCTGGGCGGGCTTCTCCCACTGACTTCTCCTTTCATGCTCTCTCTCATTCTCTATCTCTCTCAAATAAATAAATAAATAAAATCTTTAAAAAACCCTGTAGTGATCAAGACTGTATGGCACTGACGCAAAAGTAGACACTTAGTTCAATGGAACAGAAAAGAATGAAGAAATGAGCCCACAACTATAATGGTCAATAAATTATCAACGAAACAGAAAGGAATACGCAATGGGAAAAAAAATCTCTTCCACAAATGGTGTTGGGAAAACTCAACAGCAACTTTCAAACGAATGAAATCCACTTTCTTACACCAAAATGGATTAAACAACTTAATCTGAAACAGGAAATAAGTAAAATGCTAGAAGACAACACAGGCAGTAACCTCTTTGACATCAGCCATAGCAGCTTCTTGCTAGATACTAGATATGTCTCTGGGGGCAAGGGAAATAAAAGCAAAAATAAACTATTGGGACTACATCAAAATAGAGTTTCCGCATGTTGAGGGAAACAATCAAGAAAACTAAAAAGCATGGGGCGCCTGGGTGGCTCAGTCAGTTAAGCGTCTGCCTTGGGCTCAGATCATGATCCTGGGGTCCTGGGATTGAGCCCTGCATGGTGGTGGGGGGGAGCAGGAAGCCTCTTTCCCCCCCTTTCCACTCTCCCTGCTGGTGTTCCCTCTTTCGCTGTCTCTCTTTTTTGTCAAATAAATAGAATTGTTAAAAAAAAAAAAAGAAAAGAAAAACAACTAAGAAGCAACCTACAGAATGGGGAAGATATTTCCAAATGACGTATCTGATAAAGGGTTAGTATCCAAAATATATAAGGGACTTAAACAACTCAACACCCAAAAAACAAATAATCCAGTTTAAAAATGAGCAGAAGACACAAAGAGACATTTTCCCAGAGAAGACCCACAGATAACCAACAGACACATCACTTATCATCAAGGAAACACAAATCAAAACTACATACCCCCTCACACCAATCAGAATGGCTAAAATTAACAATATAAAAAACAGCAGGTGTTGGCGAGGATGTAGATAAAGGGGAACCCTCTTACACTGCTGGTGGGAATGCAACTGGTGCAGCCACTTTGGAAAACAGTATAGAGGCTCCAAGAATCGATCCAACGATTGCACTACTGTATATTTACCCAAAGGATACAAAAATACTGATTTGAAGGGATATATGTACCCTAATGTTAATAGCAGCATTATCAACAATAACCAAATTATGGAAAGAGTCCAAATGTCCATTGATTAATGCTGGATATAGAAGATGTAATATATATATACATATATAAAAATATTTTATATGTATAATATTTTATATATATAAACTATATGTATATGTATAATAGAATATTAACTCAACCATAAAAAGAATAAAATCTTGCCATTTGCAATCGTATGAATGAAGTTAGAGAGTATATACGCTAAGTGAAATAAGTCAGTCAGAAAGACAAATTCACTCAAATGCAAAATTTGAGAAACAAAACAAACATAAGAGGCACAAAAGAGAGGAAAACCAAGAAACAGACACTCAACTATAAAGAACTAGTGATTACCAGAGGGAAGATGGTTTGGGGGAGGTGGATAAAACAGGTGATGGGGGGGACGCTTGGGTGGCTCAGTTGGTTGGACGACTGCCTTCGGCTCAGGTCATGATCCTGGAGTCCTGGGATCGAGTCCCGCATCGGGCTCCCAGCTCCATGGGGAGTCTGCTTCTCTCTCTGACCTTCTCCTTGTTCATGCTCTCTCTCACTGTCTCTCTCTCGAGTAAATAAATAAAATTGTTAAAAAACAAAACAAACAAACAAACAAACAAAAAAAAACAGGTGATGGGGATTAAGGAGGGATCTTGTGATGAGCACCGGGTGTTGTATGGAAGTGTTGAATCACTAAATTGTACACCTGAAACTAATATTATACTGTATGTTAACTAAATGGAATTTAAATCAAAACTTGGAGATAGAGAGTAGAAGGAAGTTGGGGGGAATTGGAAGGGGAGGTGAACCATGAAAGACTATGGACTCTGAAAAACAATCTGAGGGTTTTGAAGGGGCCGGGGGTGGGAGGTCAGGGTACCAGGTGGTGGGTATTATAGAGGGCACAGATTGCATGGAGCACTAGGTGTGGTGCAAAAATAATGAATACTGTTATGCTGAAAATAAATAAAAAATAAATTTATAAAAAAAAAACTTGAGGGAAAAAACCCTGGAAAATTCCAGACAAAAACATAATTTGGGTTCACTACTGTGGAACAGGCTCTTCTTTTGGCTTCACCTGTACAATCACCTGCAGTGCTACCACTCCCAGTGGGTCAAGTCTCAAGCAGGCAGGTGGAGTTGCACTTCCCTTGAGAAGCCACACCTCAAAACCTGTTTTCCAGCTGGCCCGACATTACCTGTATTTTTTCAGATACCAGAGACTCCTCCTTAGGAGGTTATAATTGGCCTACATCTGCTATTCTTGCTCACAACAACAAAAACAAAAGAGCAAAAAAATACTCTAGACCTGCCAAATGAGACACATCCGGTCAACTGGCCACCGTGACTGAATCTGTAGCCTGGGACAGAGCCTTTAAAACTTTTTTTTAGCTCAATTTAACAGAGCAAGGAACAGATTTGACATCACAATTCAGTACATGCATGCAAACACACAGACATCTGAAACTACTGTTTCACAAAACGGTATTTACTCTGTGCAGTACACTGTTGTTTTAAAAATTGTATTCATTTTTTCATTAAAAAGTGCTGATCTTTTCCCACTAAATTAATTGGGTAGCCTACCAATGACTTACAACCTGCAGTTTGGAAAGAAGTGCCCTTAAGGTTGGAGACGTGATGGTTCTTAATTCCAGAGACTTTTAGAGTGGCCATACGTGGGATGTTGTGGCTCCCTCTATATCTACTAGCAACGCTTGAGCCCTAACCAAGGACAATGCTTCAGCAACCTTATCTTTTTCCTCATAAGCTTCTCTGACCTCAGAGCTCTGGGCTCCTAAATCAGCTGCCTTAGCAGTGAGAAGGCCAGAGGCCTTCCAGGCTGTTCATGGAGACAGAGTTGCCCTAGCAACACTTGGCTGTAATTGACTCCCGCTGTCACCTGCTCCAGCCTAGACTGCTTCTCCACACTGCCGGCTCTGGCCCCCTTTTCTCCTGCCTTTCATAACAATTTTTCCATCCTCATTACATAGACAGATGTATTCTCATCCCTCCCCCTCCTAATGGATGGTCAGATTCTTGGCACACTCTGACATGATTAAACACTCCCGGAGATAGGTGATTTGCATTTTTTTTTTCCAGATCACAAACAACCGCTAATGCTGGTCAATTTAAATCAGAGATCACAAACCCAAATGTACGCAGGGGATAGGCAGGTCATGCAAAAGGCTAGCTGGGCACTGCTTCCCTTCCTAAAAGAAGGAGTGGCTACTCTGTCCATCTGATTTTGCCATACAGAAATGCACATTCACGTGGCTGGAATCTTCCAACTTTTCCGGAGATCCATAGAATCTGTTTGTTTGTTTGTTTGTTTTTTGGTATGGACTCTAACAATTTTTATATGCTGACAAGTAATTTTTAAAATATCTTTTTAAATTCTTATGGGTCAAATCAAGCACATCTGTAGACTGGATCTGTTCAGCTGGCTACCATTTTGCAAGCTCTGTTTTAAGCTCTCTTTTAGCCTCTGTCTTTCATTTGGATTTGATGTCTTCTGCCATGTGGGGCAAAAAAAAAAAAAAAATCCAAAACAAAACCAAAAACAAACAAACAAAAATCCACGAATAACTGGGCTTAAATTAGGTCTAACTTTCTCTCCCTCCCATATGGGAGGCAAGACTCTTAAGGGATGTTCATGGAGCAAAACCAGTACGTTCCAGAGTTTCTACTGGACACTGTAGCACTCATTTCTACATACTACTGCACTCTGGTTTGTTCCAGTCATTGAGTGATATGTAAGGCTAGCCACTGGAATGAGCACTGGGGAAGCAGTCCTTCTCTTGGTTCTTCCCCTTTCACCATATTTATTAATTATGTGATGTTTCCCTCTCTAGTATTCCCATCTGTACATGAACTGGAAATTTCTGCCCTTTTGGAAGTGTTGGGAAGAGAGCTTTCTAGTCTCCATTGTGTGCTACCCTACCTCTTTCACTTACCACCTTCTCCCCACAGTGACTAATTGGTAAGACTCCAAAATTTAATTGAGGGCTTATTGCTCAGCCCCTGCTGAGCCCCTGCCCTTCATGTGGGCAAGCCCCACTAAGGCCAGCTTAGCAGGAGTAAGATTCTGCTGTACAGACCCATCTATTCCTTCAGGAAGGTGCGAAAATCCAGGTTTGGGATGAAATTCTCCAAACTAGTCTTGTCAACAATAAACCTCAATTTTTGGATCCCTCTTTGACTCCTGTGTCTACTTCTTAATTAGTTTGGAATTCAAGGGAGACAGTGATGTGATTGCAGGACCTTTAGCGAGACCCCATGGTGTATGGGTGGAGAAACCTTGAGAAACAAATACAATGACTGGCATTTGAGATCTACAATAACATTTGAGGGAGGCAGTTTTCTTTGTGTGAGTGTGGTGGCCAGTATGCACAGATGTTGCAACCGGTTTTCTTTCTTTCTTTCTTTCTCTTTCCCTGTCTTTCTTTCTCTTTTTCCTTCTTTCTTTCTCTCTCTTTCTCTTCCTTCCTGCCTCCCTCCCTCTCTCTCTCTTTCTCTCTTTTTTTTCCCCTTTCTTTCTTTCTCCCATAAGGGCAGCCCTGGAAAGCGCTGGCCATGTGCATCATTGACTTTGGGAGTTTGTAACAGTTTACATTATTGGTGTCTGCAGGCATGCAACGCTTTTAATAGACAGCGCAGGGCCCAGAGGTTTTTGACCTTACAACTGTGGCTGGTGTCTAAAGGCAGGTGGAACCAAGTGGACCCTAGTAAGAACAGACTGTGTTTGCTTTTGTGGCTGAGACAGGGATTAGAGTTTCAGAAAAAGAATATTTTGGTCTTGGTTAAGTTTGCCTTAAAACAGCTTTTTATTTTTTATTGAAGTATAGTTGACACACAATGTTACATTAGTTTCATGTTAAGCACAGCTTTAATAATCAGGCTTTTCAGTATCAGAAGAGTGAAAATTTTTTGCTCCCTTTTTCCTATTTCTCAGTCAAGACTACAATCTGGGGCTTTAAGCTGAAAAAGTAGCTAAATTCCATCTGAACCACAAAGTACTAAAGAATGAGATTATGTATGTTATATTTAGTAGGTTGTATTCTATCAATTCTGTCTGTCCATCTTGATTTGAATTGCATCTTGTTACAGAGGCAAGGAAAAAACTCTGGAGGAGCTGCCTTCTTGAATTTTTGTGGCACATCCACAGATTCCTAGACTCATTCCACACACCCCCCCCGCCACTACCACCACCTCCGCATGGTATCAGGTTGGCACTGAGCTTATTAATTACATGAACCATGATTATAACTTTAGATTTTAAAGACTCAGACTCTTGGCTTTACCTAGGAAGGCAGGTGATTTTTTTTTTTAATCAAGGTACACATAGAGAAATGGGAGTCCTCATCATATATAGGACATAGCATCTTCTTGTTTAGAGGGGAAGAAACAAGTCTTTTTTAAAAATTTAATTTAATTTTTTCAGTGTTCCAAAATTCATTGTTTATGTACCACACCCAGTGCTCTATGCAAGTCTCAAAATTATTAAAGTTCCAAAGACTAAGCAAAAGAACTTTAAAGATCATATTTTCTAAGAATAGGGTTTGCTTACAAAATCAAAGAGGTATTAGATTTCTTTCAAAATAATGCTTTATGCTTATTCATGTGGAGTGATATGATATGATTTCTAAGATTTCTTCAAAATACTCAAGAAAAAAGTATGAAAAGATGAATTAAAATTGACAAAGTGTTAATAATTCTTGAAGTTGAACTAGCAACTAGATGTAACTAGAAAACAGGGAGATACTTTAATTGTTACTAGGTCAAAGATGTTTCCTGAGTTCCAGAAAGACCAAAGAGAGATAGACAGAGAAGAAAAAACGCGGGAATTACTCTACCAGCAAGAGTCCAGATCTACAATGCTACGGGCAAGTATTTGCATATAAAGGTGTTCTCTGAAAGCTGACCTACCTTAAAGACCTCAGCTTAATAGGCAAAATGCCCCTCCCTAAGATATTTACAGTATAATCCCTAGAAATTGTGAATATGATGTATTACATGACAAGGGGAAATTTGCAGACATAATTAAGGGTACAGACTTTAAGATAGGAGTTTATTCTGGATTTTCCAGGTAGACACATTCTGATAGCATGAGCTCTTAAAATCAGAAAACCTACTTCTGCTGGCAGCAGGAAAGATATGGTAGAAGGAGAAGTCAGAGGAATTCCAAATGTAAGATGAAAGGGCCCATGTGTAAGGGCAGAAACAGGCCTTTAAAAACTAAGAGCCATTGCTAGCTCAATGCCAACAAGGAAACTAGGTCCCCAGGTCTATTAGTGGAAAGAACTAGATTTTGACAACAACCTGAATGAGGTTGGAAGTAGATTACTTCCAGAGTCTTCCAGTAAGAGCCCAGCTGGCTGATACCTTGACTCTGGCCTTGTGAAATCCTGAGCAGAGAAACCAGTTGAACCAATCTGGACTGCTGATCTACAGAAGAGTGGGACACTAAATTTGTAAAATTAAGCCTTGAAGTTTGTGGTAATTTGTTACAACAGCAGTAGAAAACTACTATAAATCATAATATTAAGTGGGTATAAAAATTTGGATAGATTTATGAAAGGGAGACTAAGAAGATCATTGTAAAATACTTCAAGCACTTTAGATGAGGTTCAAGGCAATGCAGTTATGGATGGGGAAGCAGGTATGACATGTCCTTGTGGGCACAAGCTTAAAACGTGTAGGGTTAAGACTCCTAGAGAAAGAAACCAGGAAGATGAGACATACAACAGAGAAATCAGGCAAGAAAATAATGAATTGAGTTAAGGATTTGATGGAATTGATATTGATTTTAATGGGAGAATAACTTCTGGTGGAATTATCCAATTCTGGAAGTTGAAGGTAGATAAGAATTGTTGAACTGTGGATGCTTTTGCCAGATCCAGAATTTCTCCCCCTTCCAGTTTTATTGAGATATAATGGATATATAACATCTTATTAGTTTAAGGTGTACATCATAATAATTTGATATATGTATATATTGTAAAATGATCGCCACACTGGGTTTAGTTAACCACAATTTCTTGAGTGCATGTCTTTGACTATGATGAACCTCACAAAATACAGAGGAGTTTGTTAGGAAAACAAGTAACTGGGTCTGAAAACAAAATTAAAGTAAAAAGAAGGAACACACTGTGACCCCCAAAGTAGTAACAAACGCATCCAGCACTACTAATCGTCCTTCAATATCTGTTCTCACCTTCTTTCAAGGTAATTATCTTTTTAGGTATGCTCATACCTGCCAAGCTAGAGATTGCATTTCCTATCCTCCATTGCAGCTAGGTGTGGCTAAATATTAGCCAATGTGATGTGACTGGAAATGATGTGTACAACTTTTGCATAGATCTCTTAAGTTGAGAGCTTTTCCTTTCTTCATCCTACTGGCTAAAATGTGAGCCATTTTGTACCATATGGATGGGAGCACCATTCTGCTTGATGAGGAGGACACTGAGTCTCTGAATAACCTTATAGAACAGCTACCACACTAGTCCTGGACTGTTTTCTTCTGGTCTGTTACATTCAAGGGAAATACGTTTCTGTTTTATTTAAGACTTTGTCAATTTGGGTGTCTCTTACAAGAAGCTGAATCCATATCTTAACTAAAATAGCCACATACACTTTAGAGAAGGAAAGATAACCAACCTAAGAAGCAGATTAAAACATGAAAAATTTAGCTGAGCTTCTGGATCAAGATGGGGACTTGGGCATTTGCTAAAACCTGCCCTCAGCCCTGTTTCAGATACCTCGAAGTCTAGTGTAAAATGTTCCCAGTTTCCTATTGTGAAAAATCTCAAACGTGTAGAAAAGTGCAATGAATAGAATAGAATAGTGCAATGAATATCATTATGCCCACCACTCAGTTTCAACTGTTAACATTTTGCCATATTTGCTGTATCTATCATTGTGTATCTAATTTTTTGAATCATTTGAAAGTGAGTTGAGTTACATTATTCCTAAAAACTTCAATGTGCATCTTGAAAGACCATTCTTCTACCTAATTCCAAAACCTTTATCACATCTAAGGAAATTAGCAATAATTTTCTCACAGTAATATTTTAATATAATCTAGTAATATCAAGTCCATATTAAGATTTTCCTAGTTGGGGCGCCTGGGTGGCTCAGTGGGTTAAGCCTCTGCCTTCAGCTCAGGTCACATCTCAGGGTCCTGGGATCAAGCCCCACATTGGGCTCTCTGCTCAGCAGGGAGCCTGCTTCCCCTCTCTCTCTGCCTGCCTCTTTGTCTCCTTGTGACCTCTCTCTCTCTGTCAAATAAACAAATAAAATCTTAAAAAAAAATATTTCCCTAGTTGTTCCCAAAATGTCCTTCCATAACTGGAATACTTTATTTCTTACAAATGGACAAACAGACTCCTACTTACGCACTAAACATAATTGAATGGATATTCACTTACATTGCTATTTCTTATTCAAACTCTACCAAAATTACAATTAAGGAATATAAAAAAAGTAAACCAGAAAGACAGCAGTAAACAAGAGATCAACAAAATTTTTAAAGATGGAAAGCTGCTGAAAAATTGTAACAGACTAAGCAAAGATGAGAAAGTTGAAATCTAAGTGGTTATATAAAAGACAAAACAAAACAAACCCATATACAGGGGAATGTTTATAAAATTTACCACTTCACGGGGCACCTGGGTGGCTCAGTGGGTTAAAGCCTCTGTCTTTGGCTCAGGTCATGATCCCAGGGTCCTGGAATCGAGCCCTGCACCAGGCTTTCTGCTCAGTGGGGATCCTCCTTCCCCCACCCCCGCCTGCCTCTCTGCCTACCTGTGATCTCTCTCTCTCTCTGTTAAATGAATAAATAAAATCTTAAAAAAAATTTACCACTTCACATATATAGAAAGAAAAAATAAATATATTATCATTTCACCATAACATCTATTTATACTTCCTCGTGTAAGAAAGATATTGTATTGGTTTTACAACTTAAAGCACTTCAAATTTATCATTTGAGTGATTTGTCCCCCATATTTACAGCAAGAATTGGACCATATAGGGTTATTTCTAGTACAATTTATATTTGTGTATTTTCTTATATCTGTGTATTCTTTAAAGCATCATACCTTTTGATTTTACCTAGACCCAATTGTATCCATTTAGCTTTCATTATCACTTCCTTTTGGGTTCTCCAATTGTCACTATAGCAGCTCTCCTTAGATGATGACCACATTGTTGTTTTTAATGATATCCTGCTACCTCTCTGTGAGTCCTTGATTTCGGACAATAAAAAGAGATCATGGGATCATCTTGAATTCTCCTGCACCAAATAAGGAATCAAGGAGTCTTGAATCCTTTTAATGGAAAGCAGTTTTCAACATCAGATCTGGATTATTGTTGGAGCAGAGTATACTGCTTCTCATTGCTATTGAATTCATGGATAATAACACCAGGAAAGAAGCTAATTAAAACATAGAGCATCTAAAAGAATAACATAAGAAGATAAGAGTAAGGCATGTGTTCAAGCAGATTATTCCAGTTCCATAAAATTATTACCTGGTTTCATGAGATCTTATTAGTATATTTAACCTATTTTCTCTAACTGTGCTATACTATTCCAAATGCTGCCATAAAAACAGTGAATTAAAGTTACATTTCTCCCTAAATTTAGCAATCTCCATAACTTTGAACTTTCTGACTCTTTTATCAAGCACCCAGAAAATGGTTCTGAAATATTCAGGGCTGCATGATCCAAAGTGTCAGTATCATTTGGTCACTTCTTGATTGTAGGAGAAAAAGAAAGCCTCTCTCCAAATGAACACTAAATAAAACACAAGCATAAAGAGACACATTGTCTCAAGAAATCTCATACTATTGGTTGGCAAGGACAATGAGGTAGCCCAGAGATTTATTTGAAACTGGGATTTATTTGAAACTGTCCTTTAGCTTCCTATTGGGGAATTTTTTTGTCCTTTATTGCAAATATCTTAATATAGTTTTCATAGCTTTTTTAAAAACCAGGATCCAGTCAAGTTTCAGGCATTGCATGTAATGTCTTTTTTAGTTTGCTTGAATTTGAGATAGTAGTCCTGCATTTTTATAAACTATTTTTAATGTTAAAAAAAATGAACAGGGTCCCTGAGACAGTTGGTTAAACCCCAAACTCTTGATTTCAGCTCAGGTCATGGTCTCAGAGTTGTCAGATAGAGCCCCACATAGGACTCTGTACTCCTTGGGGAGTCTGCTTGAGATTCTTTCCCTCTCCCTTTACCCCTCCCCCCACTCTCTCTCTCAATTAAATAAATAAACCTAAAAAAGTTTAAAAAATGGATGGCTGAAGTAGAAAACTAACAAAAAAGGAGTACTTCTGCGGTAAGAAACAGAGATAGCCCTGTCTAAACACAGGAGTCTTTAAAAGTGGAAGAAGAGTAGGTCTGAGAGATTCAGTGTGAGAAGGACTTGACCCATATAGGTGACTTTGAAGGTGGAGGAGGGCCACAAACCAAGGAATGTAGTCAGCTTCAGTTTGTAGCAGGCAAGAAAATGAGGACCTTTGTTCAACAACTGCAAAAAACTGAATTCTGCCAACAGCTCAGATGAGATCCTCAGGAGCCTCCAGACAGGGGCAGGCCTGGTGACACTTAATTATCGCCAGTGAGACCCACATGGGACGTCTGACTTTCAGAACTGTAAGAGAATACATGTGTGTTTTAAGCCACTAAGTTTGTGGAAATTTGTTTCCACAGCAATAGAAAATTCCTGCAGCAAGATTCTGAACCATGTTCAGAGCCATGCTTACTGCATGTAACCGCTCAGTGTGGAGGCTGGGTCACCACACAAAGCCCATCCTTAGGGAAATGCGGAATGCCAAGAGCATTGGGTTCATAATGGGAATTAAGTGGTTTACAATAGAGAGGAGGTTGAGGAAAGGAGCCACAAAGATGACCTAAGGACTGGAGTGCTACCGCAAAAAATCTTTCAACTTTTCAAGCAGACAAGATTGTCTCAAATGCCACTCTCTGAGAGAGGTAACAGCAACCGTGCAGGGAACTCCACCCTCCCCCACAGGGTAAACTGAGTGCCATCATTAATCTCTTGATAAATCCCAGTAGATATCAACCTTTTGTCTGTACTGTCATTTGCAAATATCTTCTCCCATTCCGTGGGTTGCCTCTTTGTTTTGTTGACTGTTTCCTTTGCCTTTGGAGACCTATCTTGAAAGAAGTTGCTGTGGCTGATAATGAAGAGGTTACTGCCTATGTTCTCCTCTAGGATTCTGATGGATTCCTGTCTCACATTGAGGTCTTTAAATGACAGTACAGACAAAAGGTTGATATCCAGGATCTATAATGAACTCCTCAAACTCAACATACACAAAACAGACAATCATATCAAAAAATGGGCAGAAGATATGAACAGACACTTTTCCAATGAAGACATACAAATGGCTATCAGACACATGAAAAAATGTTCATCATCACTAGCCATCAGGGAGATTCAAATTAAAACCACATTGAGATACCACCTTACACCAGTTAAAATGGCCAAAATTAGCAAGATAGGAAACGACATGTGTTGGAGGGGATGTGGAGAAAGAGGAACCCTCTTCCACTGTTGGTGGGAATGCAAATTGGTGCAGCCACTTTGGAAAACAGAGTGGAGATTCCTCAAGAAATTAAAAATAGAGCTTCCCTATAACCCTGCAATTGCACTACTGGGTATTTACCCCAAAGATACGGATGTAGTAAAAGAAGGGCCATCTGTACCCCAATGTTTATAGCAGCAATGGCCACGGTCGCCAAACTGTGGAAAGAGCCAAGATGCCCTTCAACAGACGAATGGATAAGGAAGATGTGGTCCATATACACTATGGAGTATTATGCCTCCATCAGAAAGGATGAATACCCAACTTTTGTAGCAACATGGATGGGACTGGAAGAGATTATGCTGAGTGAAATAAGTCAAGCAGAGAGAGTCAATTATCATATGGTTTCACTTATTTGTGGAGCATAACAAATAGCATGGAGGACATGGGGAGATGGAGAGGAGAAGGGAGCTGAGGGAAATTGGAAGGGGAGGTGAACCATGAGAGACTATGGACTCTGAAAAACAACCTGAAGGTTTTGAAGGGGCGGGGGTGGGAGGTTGGGGGAACCA
>NC_081575.1:78358276-78384846 GCF_022355385.1 Mustela nigripes | reverse complement strand
GATGAATACCCAACTTTTGTAGCTACATGGACGGGACTGGAAGAGATTATGTTGAGTGAAATAAGTCAAGCAGAGAGAGTCAATTATCATATGGTTTCACTCATTTGTGGAGCATAACAAATAGCATGGAGGACAAGGAGAGATGGAGAGGAGAAGGGAGTTGAGGGAAATTGGAAAGGGAGGTGAACCATGAGACTATGGACTCTGAAAAGCAATCTGAGGGTTTTGAAGGGACAAGGGGTGGGAGGTTGGGAGAACCAGGTGGTGGGTATTAGAGAGGGCACGGATTGCATGGAGCACTGGGTATGGTGCAAAAACAATGAATACTGTTATGCTGAAAAGAAATTTTAAAAAAATGTTGAAACAAACAGCAATAGAAACAACATACAAAACCTGATTTTATGTAGCAAAAGCAGTTCTAAGAGTTAATTTTATAGGGATGAAAACCTAAATTAAGGTAAAAGAATGATCTCAAACAACCCCACTTTGCACCTTGAGGAATCCGAAAAAGAAGGACAAACCAAACCTAAAGTTAGTAGAAGGGAAGGAAATAATAAAAATCAGAGAATAGATAAATGAAATAGGGAACAGAAAAACAATGGAAAAGATCTTTGAAACTAAGAGCTGGGTTTTTATTTTTTTTTCTTTTGAAAGAAAAAGAAGGCTACCTTGAGCTAGACTAAAATAAAGAAAGAAGACTCAAATAAAATCAGAAGTGAAAGAAGAGACATTACAAGTAATGATACAGAAATACATATAATCATAAGAGACTACTGCAAACAGTTACATGCTAACAAATCGGATAACCTAGGAATAATGGAGAAATTCCTAGAAACAGAACTTACTAATAGTGAATAATTAAGAAATAGAAAATCCAAACAGGCCAGTAATAAGTAAAGAAGTTGAATCGGTAATCAAAAACCTACCAACACAGAAAAGCCCAGGACCGAATGGTTTTGCTGATGAAATCTACCAGGAAATTCAAGAAGACTTATCACCAGTTCTTCTCAAGATTTTCCATAAAATTTAAGATGAGGGAGCACTCCCAAACTCAATTTATGAGGCCAGCAATACCAATACCAAAGCCAAATAAGGACGCCATTAGAGAAGAAAAGTATAAGCCAATATTCCTGATGAACACTGATAGGAAAATCCTCAACAAAATACCAGCAAACTGAATTCAACACCACATTAAAAGGATCATACATCAAAAAATAAAAATTAAAAAAAATAAAAAGATCATACATCATTATCAAGTCTGATTTATCCTTGGGATGCAAGGATTGTTGAACATACAAAATCAACCAACGTGAGACCCCATTTAATAGAATGAAAGATAAAAATATATGTTTATAAAAAATAAAAAATTATATATATAAAAAAGAAAGAAACAAAGCTTAAACATGCAATAAATAAATACATTTAAAATAGAAAAAAAATTTTTTTAAATAAAAATATTATATCTTAAAAAAATCATATGATCATGTCAATAGATGAAAAAATAGATTTAAAAAAGCATTTGATAGAATACAACATTCTTTCATGATGGAAACTTTCAACAAAGTGGGTATGAAAGGAAAATACTGCATCATAATAAAGACCATATATGAGTAACATATTGCTTACCTCATTGTTGAAAATCTGAAAATTTTCCTCTAATATTAGGAACAAGGCAAGGATACACACTCTCACTAATTCTGTTCATATAGCATTGAAAGTCCTAGCCAGAGCAATTGGGCAAGAAGAAGAAATAAAAGGCATCCAAATCAAAAAGGAAGTAAAATTCTCTCTGCTTGCAGATGATATGATCTTATATGTAGAAACCTCTAAGGATTCCACCAAAACTGTCAGAATAAATAAGTTAATTCGGTAATGTTGTAGGGCATAAAATCAATGTACAGTAATCTCTTCCATTTCTATATGGTAGCAGTGAAATATCTGAAAAATAAACAATTCCATTTACAATAACATAAAAAAAACAATTAAAAAAATTGGGAATACATTTAATCAAGGAAGTGAAAGAATTGTACATTAAACTTCATAAGATATTAATGAACAAAATTGAAGACATTAATAAAGATATTTTATACTCATGGATAAGAGGGATTAATATCGTCAAAATGTCCATAGTACCAAAAGCAATCTACAGATTCAATGCAATAGCTACCAAATTTCAATGACATTTTTCACAGAATTAAAAATAATAATCCTAAAATTTGTAGGGGCATAACAAAAGACTCCAAATAGCCAAGCAATCTTGAGAAAGAACAACAAAGGTGGAGACATCACATTTCTTAATTTCAAACTATATATACAAAGCTATAGTAATCAAAACAGTATAGTACTGGCATACAGATAGACACATAGACCAATAGAAAAAAAAAGTTCAGAAATAAGTAACAGACTAATCTTCGACAAGAATGCCAAGAATTCACAATAGGTAAAGAACAGTCTTTTCCATAAATAGTATTGTGAAAACTGGGAATTCACATTCAAAGAATGATATTGGACTTTTGTCTTACATCACTCAAAAATTAACTAGTAATGGATTAAAGACTTAAATGTAATACTTGACACCATAAAGCTCTTGGAAGAAAGCATTGGGAGAAAGCCACTTTACATTGTTCTTGGCAATAATCTTTGGATATGCCACCAATAACACGTGCAACAAGAGTGAAAATTAGCAAGTGGGACTCTATCAAACTAAAAAGCTTCCATACAGCAAAGGAAACCATCAACAAAGTGAAAAGCCAACCTAACAAATGAAAGAAAATCTTTTCAAACCATCTATCAGTTAATATATTAATATCCAAAATATATAAAGAATCTGTATAATCTGATTTTAAAAATGGACAGAGTATATCAATTGGCATTTTTCCATATATAATAGATATTATTCAGTTATAAAATAGAATTCTTGTAATTTATGATAACATGGATAGAACTCAAGGGCATTGTGCTAAGTGAAGTAAGTTAGATAGAGAAAGACAAAGAGTGTAAGATGTTAGTTTTGTGTGGAATCTGAAAAAGCGGAATTCATAGAATGAGAAAGTAGAATGGTGATTACTAAGGCTTGGGTGAAGAGGAGGAAATGGGGAGATGTTGGTCAAAGGGCACAAACTTCTGGTTTAAAGATGAATAATTTCTAGGGATCTAATGCAGAGTAAGATAAGTATAGTTAGCATTACTCTGTTATCTACTTGAAAGTTGACAAGGGAATAGATCCTAAATGTTCCCACCACACAAAAAATGACAGTTAAAGACCTTATTCCAAATACAGTCACGTTCTGAGGTGACTGAGAGTGTCCTTTGACACATAAATGTTTTTAATTTTGATGAAATCCTATTTATTAATTTTCTTCTTTTGTTGCTTATGCTTTTGGTATCATATTCAAGAAATCCTTGCCAAAAACAACGTCCTGGCACTTTCCCATTATGTTTTCTTCTAAAAGTTTTGTGGTTTTGACTCTTACATTTCAGTCTTTGAACTACTTTGAGTTAATTTTTTTAGTAGTGTAAGTTATGGATCCAACATCATTCTTTCGCATGGAGATGTCTGGTTTTCCCAGCACCATTTGTTGAAAAGACTGTCTTTTCCTCACTAAATGGTCTTAGTCACACTGTAGAAAATCATTTGGCCACATATGTGAGGGTTTATTTCTGGGCTCTTTATTTTATTCCTTTGGTCTATATGTCTGTCTTTATGCTAATACCATGCTGTTTTGATTACCTTAGCTTGATGGTAAGTTTTGAAATCAGGAAGTTTGAGTTCTCCAACTTTGTTCTTTTTCGAGATAATTTTGGTTATGTAAGATCTCTTAAGATTTATAATAATTTCTGGGTGGATGTTTCTGTTTCTGCATAGAGTCCCTCTAAGGATGATTTCTGACAATTTATTTTGCTCATTGGAATGAACCATGATTTTCTGTTCCTTTTATTCCTTGTGATTTGTTGTTATTGTTGTTGTTGAAATTTCGGCATTGGAATATTATATTGATGTAACTTTGGGGATTAGATTCTTCCATTTCCCTGGACTTTTATTTATTTATTTATTTTAGCTTACCATTGTCCTTTATTTTTTTTAATCTATTTTTTATTTCTTTTCAGCATAACAGTATTCATTATTTTTGCACCACAGCCAGTGCTCCATGCAATCCATGCCCTCTATAATACCCACCACCTGGTACCCCGACCTCCCACACCCCGCCCCTTCAAAACCCTCAGATTGTTTTTCAGAGTCCATAGTCTCTCATGGTTCACCTCCCCTTCCAATTTACCCCAACTCCCTTCTCCTCTCTATCTCCCCATGTCCTCCATACTATTTGTTATGCTCCACAAATGAGTGAAACCATATGATAATTGACTCTCTCTGCTTGACTTATTTCACTCAGCATAATCTCTTCCAGTCCCATCCAGGTTGCTACAAAAGTTGGGTATTCATCCTTTCTGATGGAGGCATAATACTCCATAGTGCATATGGACCACATATTCCTTATCCATTCATCCGTTGAAGGGCATCTTGGTCCTTTCCACAGTTTGGCGACCGTGGGCATTGCTGCTATAAACATTGGGGTACAGATGGCCCTTCTTTTCACGACATCTGTATCTTTGGGGTAAATACCCAGGAGTGCAATGGCAGGGTCATAGGGAAGTTCTATTTTTAATTTCTTGAGGAATCTCCACACTGTTCTCCAAAGAGGCTGCACCAAGTTGCATTCCCACCAACAGTGGAAGAGGGTTCCCCTTTCTCCACATCCTCTCCAACACATGTTGTTTCCTGTCTTGCTAATTTTGGCCAATCTAACTGGTGTACAGTGATATCTCAATGTGGTTTTAATTTGAATCTTTCTGATGGCTAGTGATGATGAACATTTTTTCATGTGTCTGATAGCCATTTGTATGTCTTCATTGGAGAAGTGTCTGTTCATATCTTCTGCCCATTTTTTGATATGATTATCTGTTTTGTGTGTGTTGAGTTTGAAGTGTTCTTTATAGATCCTGGATATCAACCTTTAGTCTGCACTGTCATTTGCATATATCTTCTCCCATTCCGTGGGTTGCCTCTTTGTTTTGTTGACTGTTTCCTTTGCTGTGCAGAAGCTTTTGATTTTGATGAAGTCCCAAAAGTTTATTTTCGCTTTTGTTTCCTTTGCCTTTGGAGACATAGCTTGAAAGAAGTTGCTGTGGCTGATATCGAAGAGATTACTGCCTATGTTCTCCTCTAGGATTCTGATGGATTCCTGTCTCACGTTGAGGTCTTTTATCCATTTTGAGTTTATCTTTGTGTACGGTGTAAGAGAATGGTCGAGTTTCGTTCTTCTACATATAGCTGTCCAGTTTTCCCAGCACCATTTATTGAAGAGACTGTCTTTTTTCCACTGTATAATTTTTCCTGTTTTGTCAGTGATTATTTGACCATAGAGTTAAGGGTCCATATCTGGGCTCTCTACTCTGTTCCACTGGTCTATGTGTCTGTTTTTATGCCAGTACCATGCTGTCTTGGTGATCACAGCTTTGTAGTAAAGCTTGAAATCAGGTAACGTGATGCCCCCGTTTTATTTTTGTTTTTCAACATTTCCTTAGCGATTCAGGGTCTCTTCTGATTCCATACAAATTTTAGGATTATTTGCTCCAGCTCTTTGAAGAACACTCATGAAAGAAATTGAAGAAGACACAAAAAGATGGAAGACCATTCCATGCTCTTGGATCAGAAGAATAAACATTGTTAAAATGTCTATACTGCCTAGAGCAATCTATACTTTTAATGCCATTCCGATCAAAATTCCACTGGTATTCTTCAAAGAGCTGGGCTTTGCTTTTTTTTTCTTTCATTATTATTGAAAGCTATAGTAGTCTGTTTATTGTTTGATCTCACCAAACTTTTTTCAATCTTTTTGAAAAAATTTTTTTTCAAAGACTATTTGTTGTGTGTGCTTGCTGATGTCTTGCTTTTTTAGCTTTTGTTCAGTTAATTTTTTTTTCATAAAATGGTAAGCACAGCTAACTTTATTCTGTTTTCCCTTGTTAATTAAAGAAAAGGTCTCCTTAGGGGAGAATATTCTTTTCTTTTTTCAGTGTTCCAAGATTCATTGTTTATACACCACACCCAGTGCTCCATGCACATATTTTACTGGAATACCCACCACCAGATGAGCCTGTTTAGCTAATTTTTGTACAAAGATTTCTTTGAATTTCAGTAGAAACAGAGAAAAAAAGAAAATAAGAGAGATCAACCACTTCTATCAGTCTTTGTAGACTGGCTCTCTGCTAGGATGTTCCTTACCTATTATCTAGGCTTGCTCTGAGCCTAGTTATCACCTGAGGTGAGAAAACTTAAAGTTTTCTCAGGTCATTTTTGAGCATGCTTGAGCATATTTGGCTTTCTAAATTTCTCATATCTGTGGCTGCTTTTGAATGTTCCCTTCCTTTACTTTTTTAAAAATTTTTAATTAATTTATTTTTTCAGCATAATAGTATTCATTGTTTTTGCACCACACCCAGTGCTCCATGCAATCTGTGCCCTCTAATACCCACCACCTGGTTCCCCCAACCTCCCCCCCACCCCTACAAAACCCTCAGATTGTTTTTCAGAGTCCATAGTCTCTCATGGTTCACCTCCCCTTCCAATTTCCCTCAACTCCCTTCTCCCTATCTCCCCTTGTCCTCCATGCTATTTGCTATGCTCCACAAATAAGTGAAACCATATGATAATTGACTCTCTCTGCTTAACTTATTTCACTCAGCATAATCTCTTCCAGTCCTGTCCATGTTGCTACAGTGGACGAATGGATAAGGAAGATGTGGTCCATATACACTATGGAGTATTATGACTCCTTCCTTTAATTCTTTAATCAAGATGTCCTTTAGTTCTTTAAGTCCATTTAAATGAATGCTTTGAAATCCTGGTGTGTTGTATCTGATATCTGGCCCCTCTCACAGGCAGTTTCTAGTGTTTAATTTTTTTTCCCTCTGTAGCATCACATTTTCCTGTTTCTTTGAATGTCTCATAATTTTTTGTTGAAAACTGGACATTTTAAGCAATATATTGTAACAACTCTGGGTACTGATTACCCTCCCCTCTCTTCAGTGCTTGTTTTAGTGGCTGTTTGCTTGTTTATTTTTTTAAGTGGCTTGAATAAACTGCTTTAGTGAAGGCTATTTCCACACATTATGAAACCTTTGGTGTTACTCCACAGGGTTGTTAGCCTTGGGCATGTGCATGATCACCATGAGATGACAGTAGTTTTACAGAGTTTGTTTTGACTATCTCTCTCCCTGACCTCCCTGTTAAGTTACCTATCTCACTTGATATCACCAAGAACTGTCAGCTTGCACTAATTACTGGCTGATTGCTTTATTATTTTTGACAATATCCTGGGTCATAATTTGCTCCATGATCTGATTCAGTTAGTTTTGTGTAGGAGTTTTTGACGTCAGATTTTGAGATTTGTCATAATCCCAGCAGGGCTCTTCTTAGTTGCATATTTTTTTCTGATTCTTTCTGGTGAACTAGCTGGCCTATTATTTAGCTTGTTACTCTTAATTAAGAGGAGATATTGTTTTCAAGAGTGCTCTTAGGCTTGAAATTCCTTACATTCTGTTTCAAATAAAGTCAGTTCTTTCGGGGTAAGTTCTGAACTCTTTTCTTGCATTTAGCCTTTCTCATTGGGAAAAATTAATGAGCCACTAATCTGAGTGCTCCCTCCATGCGGAACCTCTGCCTTATGAGTGAAATTGGGTAAGTTTGATTGGGCCATCTGTATCCCTGGTCTGGGGCAGAGCCTCTGCCCTATGTAGGAGGCTAGGTAGAAAAAGGGAGCCTCCTAACTCTTCAATTCAGAGTTGGAAGGAATGAGAAATGTTGGTGGCCTTCTCCTCCAGGTGAGATAGGGTAACTGTTGGATGTGTACTAAGGAGAGTGGGAGCCTCATCTTTTTGTCTACACCAACACAGAGTGGAGGAGAGGGGGAGAGAATAAGGAAGGAGTGGTCATGGCTCAAAAACCACAGACCTTCAATGTTCTTACACAGTTTTAATAGATTTTCTTGAATAAATGCTTCATTTGGTTGTTTTTGGATAATTTCCAGAGATTTAAATTTTTTTTTTAAATTAACTTCACTAGTTTTGCTCGTATGCTGAAGAGCTTGTATCCATGGAGCTTTTTGCTCTGCCATCTTGGAAATGGATTGTACATCTTGGCAATCTTTTTAAAGATGTAAGAGACTCAAGCTGAGTCAGGAAAAAAATTAGAGACTGAAGATACAGGAGGGAGGGAAGTAGCTGATTAATCAAGATTCTTGATGAGCTATCAGGGAATAGGATACAGAACACTTGTGGAAATATAGACAGTAAGAAAAATGGCACTTCCTCCACTGTAACTAGAGGGAAAGACTGAGGAGAGGCTCATGAATTTGTAGGTAGTTTGTGGCAATGAATTGAGGATATTGCTATCTGGTGTCTTTTATTTTCAATGCAGTCAGAGGTGAGGCAAGAGTGAGGGTTAGAAGGTGGTGTGAGAGGCCTTAGAAGAATGAGGTTTGGTAAAACTGCTGCAACACTTGGATGGAATTTCATATAACCATCTGCCTTCAGAGAGAGGTGTTGAGAATCATGCACATAAATGAGCCTTTTAATGTCTCATGAAATCTCAGAAAAATTTCCAGTCCCAGATATTTGCTGAGCAGGCCACAAGATCAAGTCCTCTGGAATTTAATCCAAGACATGTTTTTTTGTCACCTTTAATCCAGAAAATTGAAACTTGGGAAATCTGTTAGCCTACACCTTCCTACTTCAGTTGTCAGGAAGGTTAGAGGCAAACTGAGCCTCCATACTCTCTGAGAAGCCTACCCAAATACACTTCTTTGTCCTCTTTCTTTTCTTTTGTTTTTGCCCTCTTTCTTTTCAGAGGTCTTTGCTCTGTTTTTATCCCCATTGGTTCTACCCTTTGTTCTAACCTTTAAGGAGAAGGGTGAGGGAACTGCCATTAATAGCTTAAGGCTTAAGTGCTCAAGCTGCAAAGATTCACATGCTCCCTGTGGGCCCCTGGAAAAGTTATTCACACTTGCTAAGCCTCAGTCTCCTCATCTACTGCACGGGAATGCTAATAGCTCCTATTTCATAGACACTGTGGGGATTACATGAAATAATTATTTGAATTTCCCTGATGGCTGATTATGATGAAAATTTTTTCATGTGTCTGTTATCCATTTGTATGTCTTCATTGGAGAAGTGTCTGTTCATGTCTTCTACCCATGTCTTTTTTTAAAAAGATTTTATTTCTTTATTTGACAGAGAGAGAGAGAGAGAGAGAGATCATGTAGATCAAGTAGGTAGAGAAGCAAACAGAGAGAGGGGGGAAGCAGGCTCCTCGCAGAGCAGAGAGCCTGACATGGGGCTTGATCCCAGGACCCAGAGATCATGACCCACTGAGCCACTCAGGTTCCCCTTTACCCATTTCTTAATGGGATTATTTGTTTTTTGGGTGTTGAGTTTGAGAAGTTGTTTATAGATCTTGGATATCAGCCATTTGTAGTGTCATTTGTGAGTATCTTCTCCCATTCTGTGGGTTGCCTCTTTGTTTTGTTGACTGTTTCCTTTGCTGTTCAGAAGCTTTTGATCTTGATGAAGTCCCAAAAGTTTATTTTCACTTTTGTTTCCCTTGCCTTTGGAGATGTGTCTTGAAAGAAGTTGCTGCGGCCATTCTTCTCTAGGATTTTGATGGATTCCTGTCTCATGTTGAGGTCTTTCATCCATTTTGAGTTTATTTTGTGTATGGTAAGAGAATGAAAGAGAAGAGAAAACATAAGAGAATGTTTGAGATTCATTCTTCTGTACATAGTTGTCCAATTCTCCCAGCAACAGTTTATTGAAAAGACTGTCTTTTTGCCATTGGATATTTTTTTCCTGCTTTATCAAAGATTATTTGACCATAGAGTTGAGAGCCCATATTTGGGCTCTCTACGCTGTTCCATTGGTCTATGTGTCTGTTTTTGTGTCAGTACCATGCTGTCTTGGTAATCACAGTTTTGTAATAAAGCTTGAAATCAGGCAATATGATGCCCCCAGCCTTGATTTTCTTTTTCAACATTTCCCTGGTGATTTGGTATATTTTCTGGTTCCATACAAATTTTAGGTTTGTTTATTCCAGCTCTTTGAAAAATACTGAATTTCTGGGGGCACCGGGGTGGCTCAGTGGGCTAAAGCCTCTGCCTTCAGCTCAGGTCATGATCCCAGGGTCCTGGGATCAAGCCCCGCATCAGGCTCTCTATAGGCAGGGAGCCTGCTTCCCTTCCTCTCTCTCTGCCTCTTTCTATGCCTACTTGTGACCTCTTGCTCTCTCTCTGTCTGATATATAAATAAAATCTTTAAAAAAAAAGAAAAATACTGAATTGAGATACCACCAGTTAGAATGGGAAAAATTAACAAGGTAAGAAACAACAAATCATGGAGAGGATGTGCAGAAACAGGAATCCTCTTACACTTTTGGTGGGAATGCAGGTTGGTACAGCCACTCTGGAAAACAGTGTGGAGGTTCCTTAAGAAATTAAAAATAGAGCTTCCCTATGACCCTGCAATTGCACTACTGGGCATTTACCCCAAAGATACAGATGTAGTGAATAAAAGGGTCCTCTATACCCCAATGTTCATAGCAGCAATGGCCACGGTCGCCAAACTGTGGAAAGAACCAAGATGCCCTTCAACGGACGAATGGATAAGGAAGATGTGGTCCATATATACAATGGCATATTACTCAGCCATCAGAAAGGATGAATACCCAACTTTTGCATAAACATGGATGGGACTGGAGGAGATGATGCTGATTGAAATAAGTCAAGCAGAGAAAGTCATTATCACATGATTTCACTTACTTGAGGAACATAAAGAATAACATGGAGGATATTAGGAGAAGGAAAGGAAAAGTTAAGGTGGGGGGATCGGAGGGGGAGATGAACCCTGGAGACTATGGACCCCATGAAACAAACTGAGGGTTTTGGGAGGGATGTGGGGGGATGGGTGAGCCTGGTAGTGGGTATTAAGGAGGGTATGTATTGCATGGAGCACTGGGTGTTATATGTAAACAACGAATCTTGGAACAGTACATCAAAAGTTAATGATGTAATGTGTGGTGACTAACATAACAAAATAAAAAATAAAAATAAAAATAAAAAAATAAAAAAAATAACTGAGACCATTAATGGAAAGCATTTGAAACAATACTGGCATTCCCACCAACATTGTGTTATGTTAATCACCATATGGTGCATCATTAGTTTTTTTTAAATTTATTTATTTTCAGCATCATTAGTTTTTGTCGTAGTGTCAATGATTCATTATTTGCATATAACATCCATTGCTCATTACAACCTTAATACCCATCAACTGACTACTCTCTCCCCTCACCCCCTTCCCCTATGAAACCCTCAGATTGTTTCCCAGAGGCCATAGTCTTTCATGGCTCATCTCCTCCTCTGATTTTCCCCCACTTCAGTTTTTCCTTCCTTGCCCTAATGTCCTCCATATTATTCCTTATGTTCCACATATGAGTGAAACCATAATGAAAATTGTCTTTCTCTTCTTGACTTATTTCACTTAGCATAATCCCCTCCGGTTCCATCCATGTCAATGCAAATGGTGGGTATTCATTCTTTCTGATGGCTGAGTAATATTCCAGTGTATATACAAACCTTATTTTCTTTATCCATTCATTTGTTGAAGAGCATCTCTGCTCCTTCCACAGTTTGGCTATTGTGGACATTGCTGCTATGAACATCAGGATGCATGTGGCCCTTCTTTTCACTACATCTGTATTTCTGGGGTAAATACCCAGGAGTGAAATTGCAGAGTCATAGGGTAGCTCTATTTTTAACTTTCTGAGGAACTCCCACACTGTTTTCCAAAGTGGCTGTGCCAGCTACATTCCCACCAACAGTGTAAGAGGTTTCCCTTTCTCCACATCATCGCCAACATTTGTTTCCTGCCTTATTTTTTTTCTCCCCCATTTCAGAGGAGAATATATTTGCTAAGATAAGTAAGCATCAAAGTGTACAAGCTCTCAAAACATGCCTTCTGAAAAGGACCTTGCTGGGATTGCTTCTCCATTCATTTTCAGCTTCTTTATTTTTTTTTAATTTTTAAATTTAATTTTATTTTTTCAGTGTTCCAAGATTCATTGTTTATTCACCACTGCCAGTGCTCCATGCAATATGTGCCATCCTTAATACCCACCACTAGGCTAACCCAACCCTCTAACCCCTCCCCTCCAAAATCCTCAGTTTGTTTCTCAGAGTCCACAGTATCTTATGCTTTGTCTCCCCCTCCTATTTCCCCCAATTCACTTTTCCTTTCCTTCTTGTAGCATGCTTCATGTTATTCCTTATGCTCCATAAGTAAGTGAAACCATATGATAATTGACTTTCTCTGCTCGACTTAGTTCACTCAGCATAATCTCTTCCGGTCCCGTCCATGTTGATACAATGGTTAGGTATTCATCCTTTCTGATGGAGGCATAATATTCCTTTGTATATATGGACCATATCTTCTTTATCCATTGGTCTGTTTAAGGGCATCTTGGCTCTTTCCACAATTTGGTGATAGTGGCCATTGCTGCTATGAACATTGAAGGTACAGATGGCCCTTCTTCTTTTCACTGCATCTGTGTCTTTGGGGTAAATACCCAGTAGTGAAATTGTAGGGTCATAGGGTAGCTCTATTTTTAATTTCTTAAGGAATCTCCACACTGTTTTCCAAAGTGGCTTCTCCAACTGGCATTCCCACCAACAGTGTAAGAGGGTTCCCCTTTCTCCACATCCTCCCAACACTTGTTTCCTGTCTTGTTAATTTTGACCATTCTAACTGGTGTAAGGTGATATCTCAATGTGGTTTTGATTTGAATCTCCCTGAGGGCTAATGATGATGAATATTTTTTCATGTGTCTGTTAGCAATTTGTATGTCTTCCTCACTGAAGCGTATGTTCACGTCTTCTGCCCATTTCTTGACAGGATTATTTGTTTTTTTCTTGTTGGATTTGAGAAGTTCTTTATAAATCTTGGATACCAGCCCTTTCTCTGTAGTGTCATTTGAAATATCTTCTCTCATTCCATGGATTGCCTCTTAATTTTGTTGACTGTTTCCTTTGCTGTGAAAAAGATTTTTGTCTTGATGAAGTCCCAAAAGTTTATTTTTGCTTTTTTTCCTCTTGCCTTCATAGATGTGTCTTGAAAGAAGTTGCTGTGGTAGATGTGGAAGAGGTTACTGTGTATATTCTCTTTAGGATTTTGATGGATTCTTGTCTCACATTGAGGTCTTTCATCCATTTAGAGCTTATCTTTGTGTATGGTGTAAGAGAGCAGCCAAGTTTCATTCTTCTGTATATAGCTGTCCAATTTTCCCAGTACCATATATTGAAGAGACTGTCTTTTTTCCATTGGATATTTTTTTTCCTGCATTGTTAAAGATTAGTTGACCATAGAGTTGAGGGTCTATTTCTGGGCTCTCTATTCTGTTCCATTGGTCTATGTGTCTGTTTTTGTGCCAGTATCATGCTGTCTTGGTGATCATAGCTTGGTAATCTAGCATGAAATTAGGCAACGTGATGCCCCCAGCCTTGATTTTCTTTTTTAGCATTTCCTTGGTGATTAGGAGTCTTTTCTGGTTCTATATAATTTTTAGGATTGTTTGTTTCAGTACTTCGAAAAGTGCCAGTGGTATTTTGATAGGGATGGCATTAAAAGTGTAGATTGCTCTAGGCAACTTAGACATTTTAATAATGTTTATTCTTCCAATCCATGGGCATAGAATGTTTTCCCATCTTTTTGTGTCTTCCTTGATTTCTTTCATAAATGTTTTGTAGTTTCTAGAGTATAGATCTTTTACCTTCTTGGTTAAGTTTTTTATGAGATATCTGATGGTTTTGGGTGCTAGTGTAAATGGAATTGAGTCCCTAATTTATCTTCTACATTTACACTGTTAGTGTATAGAAAAGCAACTGATTTCTGTGCATTGAGTTTGTATCCTGCCACATTATTGAATTGTGGTATGAATTCTAGTAATTTGGGGGTGGAGTGTTTTGGGTTTTCCACATAAAGCGTCATGTCATCTGTGAAGAGATAGAGAGTTTAACCTCTTCTTTGCAGATTTGAATACCTATTATTTATTTATTTTTGTTGTCTGATTGCTGAGGCTAGGGCTTTTAGTACTGTGTTGAACAATAATGGCAAGAGTGGGAATCCCTGTCATGTTCTTGTTCTTAAGGGTAAAGCTCTCAGCTTTTCCCCATTGAGAATGATATTCACTGTGGGCTTTTCATAAATGGTTTTTATGAAATTGGGGAATGTTCTCTCTATCCCTATACTCTGAAGAGTTTTAATCAGGAAAGGATGCTGTATTTTGTCAAATGCTTTTTCTGCATTGATTGAGAAGATCATATGGTTCTTGTCCCTTCTTTTATTAATGTGTTCTATTATATTGATTGATTTGTGAATTTTGAACTATGCTTGCATCGCAGGAATAAATCCCACCTGGTTGTGATGGATAATCCTTTAATGTACTGTTGGATTCTATTAGCTAGGATCTCATTGAGCATTTTAGCATCCATATTCATCAGGGATATTGATCTGTAATTTTCCTTTTTGATGGAGTCTTTGATGGTTTTGGGATTAAGGTAATGCTGGCCTCATAGAGCGAGTTTGGAAGTTTTCCTTCTGTTTCTATTTTTTGAAACAGCTTCAGAAGAATAGGTATTATTTTTTCTTTGAATGTTTGGTAGAATTCCCCTGGGAATACATCTTGCCCTGGACTCTTGTTTTTTGGTAGGTTTTTGATAACTGCTTCAATTTTGTTACTAGTATTGGTCTGTTCAGATTGTTGATTTCTTCCTGTATCAGTCTTGGCAGTTTATAAGTTTCCAGGAAGTTATCCATTTCTTTCAGGTTGCTTAATTTATTGGCATATGGTTACTGATAATAATTTCTAATAATTGTTTCTATTTCGTTGGTGTTAGTCACGATCTCTCCCTTTTATTCATAATTTCATTGATCTCTGCTCTAATCTTTATTATCTCTATTGTCCTATTTGATTTAGGTTTTATGTGCTGTTCTTTCTCCAGTTCCTTTATGTGTAAGGTTAGCTTGTACATTCAGGATTTTTCTACTTTTTTGAGTGAGGCTTGGATGGCTATGTATTTTCCCCTTAGGACCACCTTTGCAGTATCCTGTAAGTTTGGACTGATGTGTTTTCATTCTCCTTGGTTTCCATTAATTGTTTAAGTTCTTTTTTGATTTCCTGGTTGACCCAAACCTTCTTTAGCAGAATGGTCTTTAACTTTCAAGTGTTTTAATTTCTTCCAAATTTTTTCTTGTGATTGGGTTCCAGTTTCAAAATATTGTGGTCTGAACATATGCAGGGAATAATCTCTGTCTTTTGGTATTGGTTGAGCCATGATTTGTGACCCAGTATGTGATCTATTCTGGAGAAAGTTCTGTGTGCATTTGAGAATGACTGTTCTGTTGTTTTAGGGTGGAATGTTTTGTATATATCTAGAAGTCCATCTGGTTCATTGTGTTATTCAAAGCTCTTGTTTCTTTGTTGATTTTCTGCTTAGATGATTTATTGCTGTGAATGGAGTTTTGAGATCTCTGATGATTAAAGTATTATTATCAATATGATTATTTATTTTGGTTAACAGTTGGCTTATGTAGTTGGCTGCTCTGATGTTGGGGGCATAGACATTTACATTTGTTAGATCTCCTTGTTGGATAGACCTTTTACATATGATATAGTGTCCCTCTGAATCTATTACTACAGTCTTTAGCTTAAAATCTGATTTGTCTGATATGAGAATTGCTACCCCAGCTTTCTTTTGATGTCCATTAACATGATAAATTGTTCTCCCCTCCCCAACTTCAATCTGGAGTTGTCTTTAGGTCTAAAATGAGTCTTTTGTAGAAAACATATGGATGGGTATTGCTTTTTTATCCAGTGTGATACCCTATGTCTTTTGATTAGAGCATTTAGTTCATTTACATTCAGAGTAACTATTGAAAGATAGGAATTTAGTGCCATTTAAAGCCCTGTTTCTATATATTGTCTCTGGAAATTTCTGGTCTTTCTCTTGGGGTCTTTCTTCTTTTATAGAATCCCCCTTAATATTTCTTGCAGAGCCAGCTTGGTGGTCACATATTCTTTCTGTTTCTGGTGTTCCTGGAAGATCCCTGTCTCTCCATCCATTCTGAATAACAGCCTTCCTGGATAAAATATCCTTAGGTGCATGTTCTTTTCATTTAGTACCTGAATATGTCTTGCTAGCCCTTTCTGGCTAGCCAAGTCTCTGTGGAAAGGTCTGATATCATTCTGATGTTCCTCCCTCTGTATGTAAGAAGTCTCTTCCCCCAGCTGCTCTCAGAACTGCTTCCTTGCTTCTAAAATTTGCAAGTTTTACTCATATGCGGAGACATTGGGCTGTTCTCCTTGATCTTGAGAGAGGTCCTCTTTGCCTCTTGGACACAAATGCTTTTTTTCTTCCCCATATTAGAGAAGTTCTCAACTAGTATTTGCTCAAATATATCTTCTAGTCCTCTCTCTCTCTCTCTCTCTCTCTCTCTCCACTCCCTCAGAGATCCCAATAATTCTGACATTGCAACATTTCATGGTGTCATTAATTTCTGTCAGTCTGATCTCTTGGGCTTTTAGGTTTAAAGGGCCTCCTTGGCTTTCTTCTTTTTCTATCATCTTATCTTCTAGCTCACTAATTCATTCTTCTGCCTCATTTACCCTGTCAGGGTATGCAGTTTAGACTGCATCTCATTTGAAGCATTTTTAAGTTCAGCCTGGCTAGATCTCATTTCTGTCCTTAGAGATTCTGTATTGTTACAAATAATTTTCTCAAGCCTAGATATTGACCTCATAATTGCTATTCTGAAATATTTCTCTGACATCTTGCTTATATCCATATCCATTAAGTCTGTGGCAGAGGTCATGGTCTCTGGTTCTTTTCTTTGTTGGAGGTTCCTCCTCTTAGTTATTCTGTTGAGGGGTGGTTAAAGGAATGTACAGAGTCCAAAGTATTAACCACGACCCAAGCAAGATGCACCCGTTATTGGTCCCCATTATTGGGACCCTAGGGTAGTCATCCTCTTGTTCTTACAGCCTGTCTTCTGGGGGAGGGGCGTGCTGCACTGTTACTCAGGTAACCCTCCTTGGACAGAGTTGCCCTGCCCCTGTTGGGAGGGGGGTGGCTCATTGGAAACTGCTTTTTTTTTTTTTTTTAACTTTTGATCTCTGGCAGCTTTCCCGCGTCTTTTCCGAGAGTCAGAGAAGAAATGACTGCACCCTGACCAAGAGCAGAGAAATCAATCTGCTCTTCACGGAGCCTTCCAGGACACACAGTCTCCATTCCTGTCAATCTGCACTGCTAAAAACTGCAGCCTCCCATTGTGGTGTGCCCCGCAGGATCTCTCCCAGAGGCCAATCCCAGGGCCTGGCCTGTCTCTGCCTCTTGTGATTCTAAAACTGCAAGCTACCCTGGGTTTGCAGGTGAGCACCTGTACTTCCTGGATCCTGTCTGGGGGCTGTGCCAAAGCCCTTTCACTGCTGTTGCTGGCCTGTAAGTCTGTGCCTAGTTCCCAGTATGGGATGATTTGCACTCCTGTATTACATTACCTTCCCTGTGCCAGCTTATGGTGGCCCTCTCCCCCTTCTGTTTATCTTCCAATATCTACCCACAGAATCATGACTCTGCCCTCATGACTGCCAGAGAATTTCTGCTTGTAGAGATCCAGATATATAGTCTTACATCTCAGGCTGATTTTGTGGGTGTTCAGAATGGTTTGGTAGATATCCAGCTAAATTCAGGGGACCAGTTGAAATAGAGTCCCCTGCTCCTCCTCCATCTTGCCTCTGTCCACCAAACATGGTTCTTAGTAAGTGCTCAATAATGCTAATAGTTATAGTTATCATCACATATAAATCACATATAAGTCATATAATAGTTATAGTTATCATCACATATAAATCATCCCTTATAGTTATCATCATATATAAATACCCTAAACTCTTTGATCATCCTCCATCTCATGCCAACGTGTGTTGTTTGCAGAACAAGGAGCCAAGAAGATGCAATCAAGAAAAGTCATTATCCTGGGGCACAGAATGGGATAGATATGGCTCAAGAGGAACAAATGGGGAATAATGAAGAGAGCCCAATACCACCATCTCCTACATTATCTTTGTTCCTGCTTGGGGGGACCTAGCCATCTATCTTACATCAAGATCTGCAATAGGGCTCACATTACCTGGTGAGCTGGGTGCAGGACCACATTCACTGCCACAAAGTCTACTATCTTAGGAACATCCAAATCACACCCCACTTCATCTTCTAATGCTGGTGCAGTGAGAGTGAAGTCGACCTCAGAGGTTGCATCAGAGTTTACTCTGACCTCTCAACTTGGGGCAAACAGGTAGGAAGGGCCCCATGCACCCCCAGGCACTGGTTGAGCTAGCCCAGGTGGGCTGTGAGTGAGTGGTACTGCCTGTGTCCTGAGGATGGAAGGACTCAGTGACAGGGTAAAAGCAGGTTCTGCTCACATCCGTTCTTTCACCTAATCAGCCACTCAGTCTTGACCCATATTTGAATGGCTCCCATGTGCTAACAGCATCTGCACCTCTTTCAGCTTGGTGTTGGCACTTCAGGCCTGCCCAGTTCTGGCTGCTCCTCCAGCCTCACTACAGTGAGCACTCCTCACCTCTGCATGACTGGTTCCCCTCCTCTCCCTCTCACAATTCTGTTCCTTTGCTTCTGTAGTTTCTCCCACCTAGGCTGCTCTCATCTGTCAGCTGGTGACCATAACATGCCCTGACAGCTGTCCTGATAGGACCCATCCTTGAATCTATTTTCTCCCTTACTCAGGGCTGATGCCACAGCCCCCACACCCACTTCAGGACATCCCACTGTCAGCACTCATCCCCTACCAGTTACTGCTCTTTTCCCGTTCTCTCTCCTCCACCCCCTTGCAGGTGCTAGCTCCTGCTCCATGGTTTGGTCCATGAAGACCTCCCCTGTCCTCTCCTGCCCTCCCAGGCAGGTCACTGTGCCCTGGACTCCATCTCTCCAAGTTTTGGCCCACCTCTGACTATGGCATGAATCTCTTCTCTCCAGCCAAGCATAGTAACCTGCACATTATGGGCATAGAATAAAATAAAAGCACACATTTTCCTTAGTGCTGGCCCTGTTCCTGGGCTTGTTAATATAGGTATTGTTTTTCCTGGGATGGTAGCTTAGGTAGAGCCAATAGGAAATGGTGTACAGGATGGAGAGAGCACTCTTTTATTGGGCACCTGTGCACAGACATAGCACCATATGCTTCCACATGTGTGGCCTCTTTCAATCTTCACAACAGCTCTATGGGATGGGCATTACCATTAACAGTTTATGAAATCCGAGGAAGCTGATGCCCAGAGAGGAGCAAAGAGCAACCCCAGGTCATGTAACCAGTAAAAAATAGAGCCAGGATTGAAAACCAGAACTTCTTGCCTGCCCCTCAGCATCCCCCCACTGCAGAGGTGCTGGTGTCCTAGGCCAGGCACTGCACTGGAAGACCCATTCTCCCTTTCTGTCACTTTCAGACTGGTAGGCTTCCCTTGGTTTGAACTGTGACCTCTGACTTCCACCTCTCTTGCTCCTTAGAGCAGCATCAGAGGGTACCGGTGGCATTATCCTTGCCCCTCAGTCCACCTGCAGCCAAGGGTCTCTAGGTTGCAGCCAGCCATGCCCCTAGTAGCACTTCTTGGCACCCAGTTTGGATATGTGGCCAACCTCGCACAGTGTGCCTCCCTTGCACACAAATGTGCTCATGTACATCCACATGGCTGGCTCCAATCTTCATGCTCATGGGCGCAGTGCACCATATATGGTTTACAAAGCACTATGGCATTAACTATCACCCACAATCAATTACAGTGGCTCTTACCTACTGTGTGCCAGGCTCCATCTCATGACCCTAAGATCACAACCTGAACCAAAACTAAAAGCTGATGTTTAACAGGCACCCCATGGACTGGTTATATCTTTCTCTCCCTTCCTTCCTTCCTTTCTTCCTTCCTTTCTTTCTTTCTTTCTTTCTTTCTTTCTTTCTTTCTTTCTTTCTTTCTTTCTTTCTCTTTCTTTCTTTGTCAGAGAGAGAGAGAGAAAACACAAGTGGACAGAGTGGCAGACAGAGGCAGAGAGAGAAGCAGGCTCCCTGTCAAGCAGGAAGCCCAATGTGAGACTCGATCCCAGGACCATGACCTGAGCCGAAGGCAGTAGCTTAACTGACTGAGCCACCAAGGCATCCCGGACTGGTTATATCTTGATAATGGGATACCTGGTACACAGGACAGGGCCATGAACACTAATCACAAATGAATGTTTGTTGAATGAATATGTAAATGTCTGAGTAAGTTGAGTGAGTGTCTGTGACAGATTGGGATGCTGTATGGAGCCTCTGACAAGCCCCAACTGGAGAATCAAAACACAAGCCTCTAGAGTTTTGGAACAAAGGTCATGTACTTTGTCAAATAATTACTCCTTTTGAGTAATAACTCCTGACTCCTGATGACTAATTTAACAAGGTTACATAACAAATAGCATGGAGGGCAAGGGGGTTAGAGAGGAGAAGGGAGTTGAGGGAAATTGGAAGGGGAGGTGAACCATGAGAGACTATGGACTCTGAAAAACAATCTGAGGGTTTTGAAGGGGCGGGGGGTGGGAGGTTGGGTTAATACCCAGGTGGTGAGTATTAGAGAGGGCACAGATTGCATGGAGCACTGGGTGTGGTGCAAAAACAATGAATACTGGGGAGGGTATGTGCTTTGGTAAGTGCTGTGAAGTGTGTAAACCTGGTGATTCATAGACCTGTACCCCTGGGGATAAAAATATATGTTTATAAAAAATAAAAAATTAAAAAAAAACAATGAATACTGTTACACGGAAAAGAAATTTTTAAAAAAGTTTAAATTACTGGCCCTGGTAGAGTTTAAACACATAAGCAAGGTACCCCAAGTGGCCCTGCAAACTGAGTAACCCATCCTAGGCTTGGTGCCATCTGATCCACCAACCCCAAAAGTTGGGGAGGTAATAACAACACTCCATTACCAAAGGAAAGTGGTATACACAAAACCAGTATGGAGAAGGTTCTGGAAGAACAAGTGAGTTGAAGGAGGTTCACATTCCCATAGCACCTACTCCTGCTACACGGCTTGCTCTTTGTCAGCTCCTATTTCCAATAAGCAGCTTACTGAAGAGGAAAAAACCCAAAAGCATGGTTTTCAGGTGCTGCTGCTTTGTAAGCAGGAACTAGGTGGAAGTTGACAACTGTGATGTTAATAGCCCCATTCAGGTATGACTCTGATGGGAAGTAAGGAAGAGAAATCCTCTTAGGAGGCAAAACTTGGAGCCATGTACCAATGGCTGGTTGGTACATGGCTGACCTCTGGTTGACCACTTTATCCAGAAAGTGACCTGAAGAGGTGAACTGATCAATGCTAATTAGCAGTCTGGCCAGATAGTCAGAGATGGAAGGAATGAGATTGGAGAACTGATAGCAATAACAATAATGCAATAAAATACTTAGTGTTTATTATGTACAAGGCATAGTCTACTTGCTTTGCCTGTGTGTGTGTGTGTGTCTGTGTGTGTGTGTGTGTGTGTGTGTATGGAGTAAGTGAACAGATCTCTCAGGACGGGCTGAGTATGAGAAGACTTGCATCCCATGTGAATGCTTACCAAAGGGAGCATGATGACCCAATCTGTGGAAATCTCAACCTCTTTCTCCTAACATTGCAGGGCTTGTTTGATGCACCAATGAACAAAATTGCCATAGAAGATATGGATGTTATGCAGGGTTTCAAAATGGATTTATCTTCACTTAAATTGACTTGGCTACCAACACTGCTAAGTGCCCACCTTCTCAACAGCAGAAACCCAAATATGTCATAATTCCCTGGGAATACCAACAAGTGCTTGCATGACAGAGGGATTACGCTGAACTCATTCCATCATGGAGTGGGCATCAATTTATCATTATTGAAATAATCACATATTCTGGAATGGATTTGTCTTTTCTGCCTGCAGTGTTTCTACTGGCACCATCATCTTTGGATTTTCAAAATAGTTTATATGCTCTATACACCATTGAAATATCTCATACAATATTTTTTGTGGTCAAGGAACACATTTCACAGTGAAACAGGTAAGACAGTGGTTTAATCACTATGGGCTTCTCTGTTCTTATCCCATACACCATCATCCATAAACAACTGTCCTTACAGAAGGGTGGAATAACTAAGGAAGATTTAGTTATAGTCCCAGTTAGGAAACAACAATTTGTGAGGTATGAGGGCCATTCTACAGAACTCAGTGTATTCTGGGTGTTGAGTTTGGGGAGTTCTTTACAGATCTTGGATATCAACATTTTGTCTGTAATGTCATTTGTGAATATCTTCTCCCATTCCATGGGTTGCCTCTTTGTTTTGTTTACTGTTTCTTTTGCTGTGCAGAAGCTTTTTATCTTGATGAAGTCCTGAAACTTCATTTTCACTTTTGTTTCCTTTTCCTTTGGAGATGTGTCTTGAAAGAAGTTTCTGTGGCCCATGTCGCAGGGTGCAATTGCACTCCTGGGAATTTACCCTAAAGATACAGATGTAATGAAAAGAAGGGCCATCTGTCCCCAAGTGTTCGTAGCAGCAATGGCCACAAGCACCAAATTGTAGAAAGAGTCAAGATACCCTTCAACAGATGAATGAATAAAGAAGATATGGTCCGTATATACCATGGAATATTATACAGCCATCAGAAAGGATGAATACCCAACTTTTGCATCAACATGGCTTGGACTGGAGGAGATTATGTTGAGTGAAAGAAGTCAAGCAGAGAAAGTCAATTATCATATGGTTTCACTTACTTATGGAGCATAAGGAATAATATGGAAGACATTAGGGGAAAGAAAGGAAAAGTGAACTGGTGTAAATCAGAGGAGACAAAGCATGAGAGACTGCAGACTCTGAGAAACAAACTGAGGGTTTTGGAGGGGAGGAGAGTGGTGGGATGGATGAGCCTGGTGGTGGGTATTGTGGAGGGCATGTATTGCATGGAGCACTGGGTGTGGTGCATAAACAATGAATCTTGGAACACTGAAAAAAATAAAATAAAACCAAGATGTTTAAAAAAAAAGAATTCAGTGTATTCTTTGAATCAGCAAATATATGATTCTCTTCCTACAAACAGAACACAGGTCTAGGAACCAAAGGGTGGAAATGTGGGTACCACCTCTCATCACTTGACTTAGTGAAACTCTTGCAAAAATTTGATTCATGGGAGTTGAAACTTCTATCTGGCTATTTGGAGCTCCCCGTGCCATTGAACCAATAGACAAAAAAGGGGTGTTTCCTATGTGGCTGAAATGAGTGGCCCTAATTTTCAAGGGAAAATAAGAAGTCTGCTACACCATGGGTAGGAAAGAACATGTCAGTGAATCCAGGAAATTCATTGAGTTCAAGGCAGATTAGAATAACCCAGTAAAGGTAAGACCTCCAGGAGTTCAGATTCCAGACAATCATTGTGGTGGCAACCTTAAGGTTTCCTTAGGACCATAACTCACAATTTAACTCCTACAAGGTGTGCTCAGGATTGCTGGGCCCAGTGGAGCAAGTTTTAATCTATTTTCTGTATGAGTATGAGTCCCAGGAAATCTTTTGAATTTTTTTTTCATAGTCCTTGTTACTAAAACGAGAGGTCATAACTTCATGTGTCAAATCCAAAAATAATTGCCAAAACCAATATCTAGGAGCTTGCCATTTATGGTTTTTTTTAGTAGTTTTATGGCTTCAGGTTTTGTGTTGAAGTCTTTAATCCACTTTTAGTTAATTTTTGTGTATAGTATAGGATAGTGGTCCAGTTTCATTCTTTTGCATGTGGCTGGTCAATTTTCCCAACACTATTTATTGAAGACACTAGCTTTCCTTATAGTGTATTCTTGGCTCCTTTCTCATAAATTAATTGATCATATATGCATGGGCTTATTTCTGGGTTCTCTATTTTGTTCCCTTGATCTCTGTATCTGTTTTATGCCAATAATATACTGTTTTGATTACTATAGCTTTGTAATATAGTTTAAATATTGAAGTATAATGACTCCAGCTTTGTGCTTTCTCAAGGTTGTTTTGGCTATTTTGAGTATTTTGTGGTTCTATACAAATTTTATGATTGTTCTATGTCTGAAAAATTGCTAGTGGAATTCTGATAAGGATAACATTGAATCTGTACATTACTTTGGTTAATATGAACACTTTAACAATATGAATTTTTCCAATTCATGAGCTCAGAATATCTTGCCATTCATTTGTGTCTTCTTCAATGTCTTTCATTAATAACTTAAAACATTTTATATTAACTTTTAACTTAAATAATTTACTTAGTCATTATTAACCCTGTACTGACATTTTAAAGAATTAAGCTTACTATTTTATGTGTAAAGCACAAATACACATAGTTTTAAAATAGATATATGATCTATGTAGGGGATTCAAATTTTATAGGGGGATGATTAGAACAAAAATGTCTAAAACATTTTCTTGGGGGTGATAATGAAAAATAGGTGGAGGGTGCCTGGGTGGCTCAGTGGGTTGGGTCTCTGCCTTCAGCTTGGGTTGTGATCTCAGGGTCCTGGGATCAAGCCCCACATTGGGCTTTCTGCTTGGCAGGGAGCCTGCTCCCCCCACTCTCTGCCTGCTGCTCTGCATACTTGTGATCTCTCTCTCTCTCGCTCTCTCTCTGTCAAATAAATAAATAAAATCTTAAAAAAAAAAAAGAAAAATAGGTGGAGAAAAATGCTCTGGGGCTCTTTCCACTCCTAGCCAAAGAGAGAATACATGACACAATCTATACTTTTTTGAAATTTAATTAATGGCATAATGGAGGGAAAACTGAAATTGTGGGAGTTCATTCATAGCAGCAGTAGTCTCCAAACTCACAAAGGTGGCAAAAACCTGATCTGGAGTAGGTTCTTATTTCTTCTGCTACTTGATCTTCTCTGCTCTGCCTACTCCCACTTGCCTGGAACCAGACTTCATCTCTTCCTCTTTGTCCCACATGCCTTTAGTCCTGACATCAGGGAAACAACGTGCCAGGCCTTTTTGTAGGTACTAGAAACTAAGTGGTGAAGAAGATCCCTGCTCTCCTGGAGCTAACATTTTAGAGAGAAGATGGCAGACACAAACAATCAAATACATAAAGAAGGTAATTTCAAAAAATCAGAAGTGCAATGAAAACAAAATAGAAGCTGTGTAAAGGCAGCGTGGCTAGGTAGGTATAGGGAACAAGATTAAATTGAGTAGTCAGAGAAATATTCTCTGAGGTGGTGACAGTTGAAACAAGATTGAGTGACAAGAATGCAGTCAGTTCATGAAGATTCAGAGGCATGGTATCCCAGGTAAGGTGAAACACAAGGACAAAGGCTCTATGGTGGGAACCAGCTTGGTATATTCAAGAAAATATATTGGAGAGAATAAGAGGGAAGATTGTACTAGTAGTGGCCAAAGAGTAAGGAATAGATGAGGTAGAAAAGAAGTACAGTAGTGACCAGAGAGTAAAGAATAGATGAGGTAGAAAAGAAGTCCTAGAGCAAGCCTGTGTAGGGCCATAACAGCCATGGGAAAGTGTTAGATTTTATCCTAAGTACAAGGAAACTCCAATGGAAGGTTTTGAACTTGGAATGATATCGTCTGATTTATGATCAATCTATCTGATGCATTAAGAATGGATTATAGCAAGGATAAAACTAAAAACAGAACAGTTAGGAGGTTCAGGTAGGAAACCATGATAGCTTGGGCTAAAATAGTGATGGTGGAGAAAGATTAGTGGACATATTTAGAATATATTTACCTATTTAGAATATAAGACTGTAGTCAGAGATAAAGAAGGACACTACATCATTCTTAAAGGGTCTATCCACCAAAAAGATCTAACAGTTGTAAATATTTATGCACCCAACATGGGAGCAGGCAACTATATATACCAACTGTTAATCAAAATATAGAGTCATATTGATATGAATACACTAATAGTAGGGAATCTTAACATGCCACTTTCAGTAATAGACAGATCACTGAAGCAGAAAATCAATAAAGAAACAAGAGCTTTGAATGCCACATTGGGCCAGATGGACCTCATAGATATATAGAACATTCCACCCTAAAACAACAGAATACTCATTCTTCTCAAGCACACATGGAACTTGCTCCAGAAGAGACCACATACTGGGTCAAAAATCAGGGCTCAACCATTACCAAAAGATTGAGCTTATTCCCTGCATATTCTCAGACCACAATCCTTTGAAACTGGAACTCTACCACAAGAGAAGTTTGGAAGGAATTCAAACACTTGGAAGCTAAAGACCAGCCTGCTGAAGAATGTTTGGATCAACCAGGAAATCAAAGAACTTAAACAATTAATGGAAATCAATGAGAATAAAGACACATTGATATAAAACCTGTGGGATACAGCAAAGGCGGTCCTAAGGGGGAAATACATAGCCATCCAAAC
>NC_081575.1:78357713-78358176 GCF_022355385.1 Mustela nigripes | reverse complement strand
AAAACCCTCAGATTGTTTTTCAGAGTCCATGGTCTCTCATGGTTCACCTCCCCTTCCAAATTCCCCCAACTCCCTTCTCATCTCTAACTCCCCATGTCCTCCATGCTATTTGTTATGCTCCACAAATAAGGGAAATCATATGGTAATTGACTCTGCCTGCTTGACTTATTTCACTCAGCATAATCTCTTCCAGTCCCATCTATGTTGCTACAAAAGTTGGGTATTCGTCCTTTCTGATGGAGGCATATTAGTCCATAGTGTATATGGACCACATCTTCCTTATCCATTCATCCATTGAAGGGCATCTTGGTCCTTTCCACAGTTTGGCGACCGTGGGCATTGCTGCTATAAACATTGGGGTACAGATGGCCCTTCTTTTCACGACATCTGTATCTTTGGGGCAAATACCCAGGAGTGCAATGGCAGGGTCATAGGGAAGTTCTATTTTTTAATTTCTTGAGGA
>NC_081575.1:78357303-78357613 GCF_022355385.1 Mustela nigripes | reverse complement strand
CACCAACAGTGGAAGAGGGTTCCCCCTTCTCCACATCCCCTCCAACATATGTTGTTTCCTGTCTTGCTAATTTTGGCCATTCTAACTGGTATAAGGTGATATCTCAATGTAGTTTTAATTTGAATCTCCCTGATGACTAGTGATGATGAACATTTTTTCATGTGTCTGATAGCCATTTGTATGTCTTTATTGGAGAAGTGTCTATTCATATCTTCTGCCCATTTTTTGATATGATTGTCTGTTTTCTGTGTGTTGAGTTTAAGGAGTTCATTATAGATCCTGGATATCAACCTTTTGTCTGTACTGTCAT
>NC_081575.1:78336548-78356903 GCF_022355385.1 Mustela nigripes | reverse complement strand
ATTGAGAGGACCATGTGGTTCTTCTCTCTTCTCTTATTCATTTGTTCTATCACATTTTTTTGATTTGCGAATGTTGAACCATCCTTGTAGCCCAGGGATGAATCCCACCTGATTATGGTGGATAATCTTTTTAATGTGCTGTTGGATCCTGTTTGCTAGGATCTTGTTGGGAATCTTAGCATCCATATTCATCAGTGATATTGGTCTGAAATTCTCCTTTTTGAGATTGCCTTTGCCTGGTTTGGGGATCAGGGTAATAATGCTGGCTTCATAGAAAGAGTCTGGAAGTTTTCCTTCCAGATTCTCCTTTTTGAGATTGCCTTTGCCTGGTTTGGGGATCAGGGTAATGCTGGCTTCATAGAAAGAGTCTGGAAGTTTTCCGTCGGCTTCAATTTTTTGAAACAGCTTCAGGAGACTAGGTGTTATTTCTTCTTTGAAAGTTTGGTAGAATTCCCCAGGGAATCCATCAGGTCCTCGTTTCTTGTTTTTTGGGAGGTTTTTGCTCACCACTTCAAGCTCGTTACTAGATATTGGTCTATTCAGGTTGTTAATTTCTTCCTGGTTCAATTTTGGGAGTTTATAGTTTTCCAGGAATGCATCCATTTCATCTAGGCTGCTTAGCTTATTGGCATATAACTGTTGATAATAACTTTTAATGATTGTTTCTACTTCCTTGGTGTTCATTGTGATTTCTCCCTTTTCATTCATAATTTTATGTATTTGAGCTTTCTCTCTTTTCTTTTGGATTAGTGTCACCAATGGTTTATAGATCTTATTGATTCTTTCAAAAAACCAGCTTCTAGTTTCATTAATACGTTCTACTGTATCTCTGGTTTCTACCTCACTGATCTCAGCTCTAATCTTGATTATTTCCCATCTTATGTGTGGAGTTGGTTTGATTTGTTTTTGATTCCCCAGTTCTTTAAGGTGTAGAGACAACTGCTGTGTTCTGGATTTTTCAGTTTTTTTGAGAGATGCTTGGATGGTTATCTATTTCCCCCTTAGGAACGCCTTGGCTGTATCCCATAGGTTTTGGACAGAAATGTCTTCATTCTCATTGGTTTCCATGAATTGTTTCAGTTCTTCTTTGATCTCCTGGTTGATCCAAGCATTCTTAAGCAAGGTGGTCTTTAGCTTCCAGGTGTTTGAGTTCTCTTTACACCTCTTTACACCACTGACCAAACTAATCAAAAATTTATCAAATTAATAAAATTATGAATTAAAGGGGGGAGATCAGGACTAACATCAAGGAAATAAAAACAATCCTCAGAAATTATTAACAGTTATATGCCAGTATGTTAAGCAACCTAGAAGAAATGGAGGCATTCCTGGAAACCTATTAACTTCCAAGACTGAATCAGGAAGAAATTGACAACCTGAATAGACCAATATCTAGACACAAGATTGAAGCAGTGATCAAAAACTCCCAAAAAACAAGAGCCCAGGACCAGATTGATTCTGTGGAGAATTCTATCAAACATTCAAGAAGAGATAATACCTATTCTCCTGAACCTGTTTAAAAAAATAGAAACAGAAGGAAAACTTCTAGAATATTATACCTGGACAGCATTATCAACAACTTGATTTCATGGCATTGTTCACTCTAACAACAAATTCCACATTCTTCTCAAGCTTTTGTGGAACACTCACCAAAATAGACCATATTCTGGGCCACAAAATATACCTTAATGAATTTAAAAGTGTAAGACTCATAGAAAACATGTTCTTAGACCACAGCACAATTAAACTAGAAACCAATAAAATATTGCTGGAAAGTTCCTAAATATTTGGAAATTAAACAACATAGAAATACAATTATCACATGGTTTCATTCATATGTGGAACATAAGGAATAATGCAGAGGACCACAGGGGAAGAGAGGGAAAACTGAATGGGAAAAAACTCAAAGAGGGATACAAACCATGAGAGACTCTGGACTCTGGAAAACAAACTGAGGGTTACAGAAGGGAAGGGGTTGGGGGGATGGGGAAACCAGGTGATGGGTGTTAAGGAGGGCACATGTTGTCATGAGCACTTAGTGTTATATGCAACTAATGAATTGTTGAACACTACATCAAAACTAATGATGTACTATGTGTTGGCTAATTGAACATAATAATAATAATAATAAAAAGCAACACATTTATAAGTAGAGGTAGTAAATAAACCAAAGATATCTCAAGAAAACTAAAAAATATTTTGAACTAAATTAAAATGATTATAGACATTGGGGAGGTTATGTGATATGGTGAGTGCTATGAAGTGTGTAAGCCTGATTATTTGCCCCAAGGCACAAAACTGTACCCCAGGGCAAATAATACATTTTATGTTGATAAAAATAATTAATAAAAAATGGTATGTAATCCCCCCATAAAATGAAAATGGATATATAACTACTTAAATCTGTGGGATTGTACAAAATCTCAAACTACCAAAAAAAAGTCTCCTAGAACTGATAAGAAAGTATACCAAGGTTACAGGATATAATAAGATCAGTATGCAAAAACCAGTTGCTTTCCTATATACCAGCAATTAACAATTAGGATTTGAAATTTTAACAGCAAAACACAGTGAAATGCTAAGATGCAAGTATAACAAAATATGTACAGGATCTGGATGTGGAAAAGTACAAAACACCGAATAAAGAAATCAAAGGAGTTCTAAATAAATGGAGAGATTTTCCATGTGCATGGATCAGACTTAACATTAGGATGTCAATTCTTCCCAACTTAATATATATACTTAACAAAATTTCAGTCCAAATTCCAGTTAGTTGTGTTGTAGATATAGATGAAATTATTCTAAAGTTTATATGGAAAAGTAAAAGACTTAAAATAACCAAACAATACTGAAGAGAAAGAACAAAATTGGAGGATTCAAATTACCTTATTTCGAGATAGCTACAGTACTATAAGCCGCTGTACACAAGAGAATGGTATTGAAGAAAGAATGGACACATAGATCAATGGAACACACTTGGAGTTGCATCCAACAGAACTTGTTGATTGATGTACAGAGTGAGAAAAAAAGATCAAGAAGGACCATAGGTCCTAGAGAGTAGAAGATTGGGTTAGAGAACATTTAAATTTTCTTCCAAACTTTGTTTTAATCAAATATTTTAACAGTCTGTGATTCCTTGACTGGTCCCACATATTTTCCCTAACCCACTACAGCTATACTAGGGGTTGGGCTTTCCCTACTTACAGAAACAATACCTTCATGCTCAGGCCTCCCACTCCCCTTTCCTCTTCTATGAAGGAGTTGCTGAGGGCTCTCTGGGAGTGAGAGTCAATGAGCAGGGCAAAACTGCCTCTAGTTTTGGTATTAAGAGGCTCCAAGCTATGTGTGTTAAATATATTATTACCCTGTAAATAATATGTCAGTGAAGCATAAGGTAGAGTATGGGGAAGAGAGAGAGAAAGAACAGAATAAGAAAAAATGATACAGAGATGAAAAAGAGATGGGGTAGGGAAGAAAAAGGGCAAGATTAAATGATTTTTTATCAGAAATTGGAGAGGAGCAGGCCACAATAGCACGTAGGAGCCCCTAGGAACAGAGTACATCCAGCCCTGCTCTGCTCAGCCTATTTCCTAAGCAAGATCCCCTCCTTATTTGCAGCCCTAAGAGATCAAAGAGACTATTACATAGAGAAATAACCCTCTTTAGTGACTACATCTGGTCATAGTGGAGGAGTGGATGAAGAGAAGTGGATGGAATTAGAGCAATATGATTAACTTTCTGTTGAGTCACAGACCTGAGAATGTGATGAAAGCTATGGCCTGCACACTCTCCCAGAAAAATGCTAATACACCCATCCCCAGATATATGGCTGTAGTATTGGGAGCCATCAGCATGTAGATGATTATCAGAGCCATAGGAATGGATGAGATCACCCACAGTGACTGCACATTCTGAGACGAGAAAAGGGCCTTGTACATAACTCTATCAGACACCAACATTTGTGGAAAGGACACAGAGAGAGGGGCCCACAAAGGGGACCAAGAAGAAGTGGCCAAAGAATAAAGAATAGAACCAGGGAAATGTGGTGTCACAGAAACTAAGGACAAGTGATCATCTAAATGGAGGGAAGGTGTCAACATGTCAGATGTTACATGAAACAAAGTCTGAAAACCATCCATTAGATTTAGCAACAAGGTCACTGGTTCTTTTGCAGAGGACAGGGAATGATATGGGCGGATGACAAATTACAATGGGTTAAAAAGGAAGGAGTGGAAGACAAAATGCCGGTTAAGAATTGACCCAAGGGGGGCGCCTGGGAGGCTCAGTGGGTTAAAGCCTCTGCCTTTGGCTCAGGTCATGATCCCAGGGTCCTGGGATCAAGCCCTGCACCCTGCTTTCTGCTCAGCAGGGAGCCTGCTTCCTCCTCCCTCTCTGCCTGCCTCTCTGCCTACTTGTGATCTCTCTCTGTCAAATAAATAAATAAAATCTTAAAAAAAAAAAAAGAATTGACCCAAGGATAAAAAGACAGATAAGAAAAAAGGGAAAAGGAGGTAAAGAAGTATGGACACAAGTGCAAACAACATTCTCAAGCTGTTTGCCTATGACAGAGGGTAAAGAAATAGGGCAGAAGTTAGAGTGTAATGAGTGGTTAAGTCATTGTTTTTGTTTTTAAGTATCCGTATTGAGATATAATTACATAGCATAAAATTCACATGCTTTAAGTATACAATTTAATGAATTTTAGCTTGTTTACAGAGTAGTACAGCCATCACTAAAATCCACTTTTAGAACATTTATATCATTCCAAAAAGATCCTCTGTGTCCATTTGCAGTCACACCCATCCCACTCCCAGCCCCAGAAAAACACAAATCTATTTTCTGTCCCTCTAAATTTACCCTTTCTTTGGGGGGCAGGGCATAGAAATTTCATATAAATGGTACCACACAATGTGTGTCATTTTGTGTTTATGTTTGGCTTCTTTCACTGAGCATGATATTTTTGAGATTCATTCATGACATAGCATGTATTAGTACTTTGTAGCTTTTTATTATTGAATTGTATTCCATTGAATTTATATACCATATTTTGTATAAATTATTACACTAAATTTATTTAATTAAGTTTAAATTATTAAATTCAGTTGACCTAAATTTGGGGTTTTTCCACCTTCTGGTATCTGAATAATGTAAATATCCAAGAACATGCCTTGGTGTGGACATATGTTTCCATTTGTATAAGTACATAGGAATAGAATTGCTGGGTCACATGGTAGGTTTAATTTTGATGTTACAAGAAACAGAGATAATGGACTTTCTGGGTTTTTTTCCCCTCCAAATTCAATTTGTTTAAAGGCTAAGTCAAATAAAGGGAAAAGTGAAGATACAGGAGGAAGCAGATAGATCAAGTTTCCTGAGGAGGTAGAAGGAAATGGGGCACAGAATTCCTATAGAAAGATTAGCCAATAAGGAAAAGGACACCTCCTGCACTGTGACAGGAATCAAAGAGCTAGGAGTGGTCAAGTGTGGATGCTTATAGGTTTGAAGGTAGTTTGCAACAAGGAGTTGAGAACAATGCTATTTGGGGTTTTCTGTTTTGAGTGTAGTTAGGGGTGAAGTGAGGGGGGTAGAGAGGGAAGAATAATAGGAAGGGTGAGGAAATGGGGATTTAAAAAGGTGTCTTGGAGTCTTGGAGAACTGAGAAGGGAAGCTGGATTGCCATAAAGTGTAGAGGACCTACTAGAGGTAGGGGACCATGGCTTTCTAGTGGCTCCCATGTGATCAATCATATGAACCTAGGGTTGACATAAAAAAGTGGAAAGTTGTATTCATCTAGGGTTGGGGATATGATGGAAGGATAAAAAGACACCTGATTAAGGTCATTATTGGCTAGAGAATAGAAGATTGTGCATATTTCTATTTTTCAGGTATGGGGCAAGTCAAGGAGGTGAAAGATCAGTCAGTAAAATTACCAGGGGACAGCAGGATTCAATTGTAGTGGCAAGTGTTAGCTGGCAATGGGGCAACAGACATCATTCTATCAGACCATTTCTGCAGAAAAATCTTTGCTATGTCATGCCATGCCACCCTTGTTTCCTGACCCTGCCCGGTTCTCCAGGCCTGTCTTGGATCCCATGGATTACATATGCAGTTTTCTGTTAGTTATAATAGGTAGATTATGCTTTGATGATAAATAACAAACAAATATCAAGGACTTAACACATATGTTTATTTTTTGCTCATGCAAAATCTACTCCAATTCGAGGGGCTTTTCAAGACAGCTCCTTTCCAAGTGATAACTCAGGGATACAGGCTGACATCTTGAGGTTCTCTTATCTACCACCTGAGGCATCCTTAGGTGTCACAACAGAAGAGAGTGCTGGAGGATTTGAACTCCAGTTCTTAGCTGCACATCCTATTGACCAGAAGTAGTTACATCATCCCATGTAACTCTAAGAGTACTGGGTAGCATATAAATATTCAGCAAACAGTAAATAACCCTGTCATGGCTTTCAATAATTTCATTCTCTGCTATAATTAAATAAAGTCATTGCTGATGTTTTCACTCAAGAACCCTGACTAGTAAAGGTTTCAAGGGTTAGAATATTTTAAATATGTATATTTGAATTTTTCTGATTATAAAGTGATATGTACATGTTATTAAAATATGAATACTACATAAACATTTCATATAGAAAATGCCCTTTGTCATCTCAAATCCCAAATAACTATTATCAATAGTTTGGTAAATATTATTTACATATTTTTTCTCTGCTAATAGCAGTACATTTTTTTAACTTTATTTTTTTAAAATTATTGTCTTTTTTCCGTGTTCCAAGATAATTGTTTCTGTACCATACCCAGTGCTCCATGCAATACATGCCCTCCTTAATACCCACCACCAGGCTCACCCATCCCTCCAACCCCTCCCTTCCAAAACCCTCGGTCTGTTTTTCAGAGTCCACAGTCTCATGGTTCTTATCCCCCTCCGATTTCCCCCAGTTCACTTCTCCTTTCCTTCTCCTAACATCCTCCATATTATTCCCTATGCTCCACAAGTAAGTGAAACCATATGATAATTGACCTTCTCTGCTTGAATTATTTCACTCAGCATAATCTCCTCCAGTCCCATATATGCTGATACAAAAGTTGGGTATTCATTCTTTCTGATGGAGACATAATATTCCATTATATATATGACCCATATCTTCCTTATTCATTTGTCTGTTAAAGGGCAGTTTGGCTTTTTCCACAGTTTGGTGATTGTGGCCATTGCTGCTATGAACATAGGGGTACAGATGGCCCTTCTTTTCACTACATCTGTATCTTTGGGGTAAATACCCAGTAGTCCATTTGCAGGGTCATAGGGAGTCTCTATTTTTAATTTCTTTTTAAAAAAATGTTTAATAAACATATAATGTGTTTTTACCCCCAGGGGTACAGGTCTGTGACTCACCAGGTTTACACATATCACAGCACTCATCATAGCACATACTATAACCAATGTCCATATCCCCACCACCCTCTCCTGTCCCCACTCCCCCAACAACACTCAGTCTGTTTTTTGAGATTGAGTCTTTTATGGTTTGTCTCCCTCCTGACCCCATCTTCTTTCATTTTTTCTTTTCCTACTCCCCAAACCCCCCATGTTGCATCTCCACTTCCTCATATCAGGGAGATCATATGATAGTTGTCTTTCTCCGACTGACTCACTTTGCTAAGCATAATACCCTCTAGTTCCTTCTATTTTTAATTTCTTAAGGAATCTCCACACTGTTTTCGAAAGTGGCTGTACCAACTTGCATTCCCACCAACAGTGTAAGAGGGTTTCCCTTTCTCCACATCCTCTTGGACACTTGTTGTTTCCTGTCTTGTTAATTTTAGCCATTCTAAGTGGTGTAAGGTGGTATCTCAATGTGGTTTTGATCTGAATCTCCCTGATGGCCAATGATGATGAACATTTTTTCATGTGTCTGTTAGCCATTTGTGTGTCTTCTTTGGAGAGCTGTCTGTTCATTTCTTCTGCCCATTTTTTGATGTGATTATCTGTTTTATTGAGGGTTGAGATTGAGTTCTTTATAGAACTTGGATATCAGCCCTTTGTAGTGTCATTTGTGAATATCTTCTCCATTTCCGTGGGTTGCCTCTTTGTTGACTGTGTCCTTTGCTGTGCAGAAGCTTTTGATCTTGATGAATCCCAAAAGTTCATTTTGACTTTTGTTTCCTTTGCCTTTGGAGACATGTCTTGAAAGAAGTCGCTGTGGCCAATGTCAAAGAGGTTACTACCTATGTTCTCCTCTAGGATTTTGATAGATTCCTACCTCATGTTGAGGCCACTGGCATTTTTCAAAGTGCTGGAACAAATAATCCTAAAATTTGTATGGAACCAGAAAAGACCCCAAATTACCAAGGAAATGTTGGGGGAAAAAAATCAAAGCTGGGGGCATCTCGTTGCCTGATTTCAAACTTACAAAGCTGAGATCATCAAGACAGTGCTGTGCTGGCACAAAAACAGACACATAGACCAATGGAACAGAGTAGAGAGCCCAGATATGGACCCTCAACTCTATGGTAAAACAATCTTTGACAAAGCAGGAAAAAATATCCAGTGGAAAAAAGATAATCTCTTCAATAAATAGTGGTGGGAAAATTAGACAGCTATATACAGAAGAATGAAACTCGACCATTCTCTTTCACTATACACAAAGATAAACTCGAAATGGATAATAGCAGTACATTTTTATAAAAAATGAAGTCATGTCATACATACTATTTTATAAGTGTCCTTTCACATAATACTATATATTTGACATTTTTCTTTATTTTACTTATTTTATTATTACTATTATTTTATTATGTTAGTAAACATACAGTACATCGTTAGCTTTTTCTTTAATACTTTTTTTAATTTTTAAAATTTCTTTTCAGTGTTGCAGAATTTATTGTTTATGTACCACACCCAGTGTTCTATGTAATATGTGCCCTCCATAATACCCAACCTCCCACCCCTGCCCCTTCAAAGCTCTCAGATTGTTTTTCAGAGTCCATAGTCTCTCATGGTTCATCTCCCCCTCCAATTTCCCCCAATTCCTTTCTCCTCTCCATCTCCACATGTCCTCCATGTTATTTCTTATGCTCCACAAATAAGTGAAACAATATGATAATTGACTCTCTCTGCTTGACTTATTTCACTCAGCATAATCTTTTCCAGTCCCATCCATGTTGATACAAAAGTTGGGTATTCATCCTTTCTGGTGGAGGCATAATGCTTCATAGTGTATATGGACCACATCTTCCTTATCCATTGGACCATTGAAGGACAGCTTGGTTCTTTCCAGTTTGGCGACCCTGGCCATTGCTGCTGTGAACATTGGGGTACAGATGGCCCTTCGTTTCACGACATCTGTATCTTTGGGGTAAATACCCAGGAGTGCAATTGTAGGGTCATAGGGAAGCTCTATTTTTAATTACTTGAGGAATCTCCACACTGTTTTCCAAAGTGGCTGCACCAACGTGCATTCCCATCAACAGTGTAAGAGGGTTCCCCTTTCTCCACATCCTCTCCAACACACATTATTTAGTGTCCTTTTAATTTTGACCATTATAACTGGTGTAAGGTGGTATCTCAATGTGGTTTTAATTTGAATCTTCCTGATGGCTAGTGATGATGAACATATTTTCATGTGTCTGTTAGCCATTTGTATGTCTTCTTTGGAGAAGTGTCTGTTCATATCTTCTGCCCATTTTTTCACATGATTATCTGTTTTGTGTGTGTTGAGTTTGAGAAGTTCTTTATAGATCCTGGATATCAACCTTTTGTCTGTACTGTCATTTGCAAATATCTTCTCCCATTCTGTGGGAGAAGTGTCATGTGTCTTGTTGACTGTTTCTTTTGCTGTGCAGAAGCTTTTGATCTTGATGAAGTCCCAAAAGTTCATTTTCGCTTTTGTTTTCTTTGCCTTGGAGACATATCTTGAAAGTTGCTGTGGCTGATATCGAAGAGGTTACTGCCTATGTCATCTTCTATGATTCTGATGGATCTTGCCTTAAGTTGAAGTCTTTTATCCATTTCGAGTTTATCTTTGTGTACGGTGTAAGAGAATGGTCGAGTTTCATTCTTCTACATATAGCTGTCCAGTTTTCCCAGCACCATTTATTGAAGAGACTGTCTTTTTTCCACTGTATATTTTTTCCTGTTTTGTCGAAGATTAATTGACCATAGAGTTGAGGGTCGGTATCTGGGCTCTCTAGTCTGTTCCACTGGTCTATGTGTCTGTTTTTATGCCAGTACCATGCTGTCTTGGCGATCGCAGCTTTGAGGTAAGGCTTGAAATCAGGTAGCGTGATGCCCCCCGTTTTATTTTTGGTTTTCAACATTTCCTTAGGGATTCAGGGTCTCTTCTGATTCCATACAAATTTTTAGATTATTTGCTCCAGCTCTTTGAAGAATACCGGTGGAATTTTGATTGAAATGGCATTAAAAGTATAGATTGCTCTAGGCAGTATAGACATTTTCACAATGTTTATTCTTCCGATCCAAGAGCATGGAATGGTCTTCTATCTTTGTATGTCTTCTTCAATTTCTTTCATGAATAGTAGGAGATCATAACACACGTCTCTCTGAAATAGACATATCATCGAAGCAGAAAATCAATAAAGAAACAAGAGCATTGAATGACACATTGGACCAAATGGACCTCAGAGATATATACAGAACATTCCACTCTAAAACAACAGACTACTCATTCTTCTCAAGTGCACATGGAACCTTCTCAAGAATAGACCATGTACTGGGTCACAAATCAGGACTCAACCGATACCAAAAGACTGAGTTTATTCCCTGTATATTCTCAGATCACAATGCCTTGAAACTGGAGCTCAGTCACAAGGAAAAGTTCAGAAGGAACTCAAACACCTGGAAGCTAAAGACCACCTTGCTTAAGAATGCTTGGATCAACCAGGAGATCAAAGAAGAACTGAAACAATTCATGGAAACCAATGAGAATGAAGAAACTTTGGTCAAAAACCTGGGATACAGCAAAGGCAGTCCGAAGGGGAAAATACTTAGCCATCCAAGCCTCCCTCAAAAAAATTGAAAAATCCAGAACACATCAGCTGTCTCTACACCTTAGAGAACTGGGGAATCAACAACAAATCAAACCAACTCCACACATAAGAAGGGAAATCATCAAGATTAGAGCTGAGATCAATGAGGTAGAAACCAGAGATACAGTAGAATGTATCAATGAAACTAGAAGCTGGTTTTTTGAAAGAATCAATAAGATCGATAAACCATTGGCCACACTGATCCAAAAGAAAAGAGAGAAAGCCCAAATACATAAAATTATGAATGAAAAGGGAGAGATCACAACTAACACCAAGGAAGTAGAAACAATCATTAGAAGTTATTATCCACAGTTATATGCCAATAAGCTAAGCAACCTAGATGAAATGGATGCATTCCTGGAAAACTATAAACTCCCAAAATTGAACCAGGAAGAAATTGACAACCTGAATAGACCGATATCTAGTAACGAGATTGAAGCAGTGATCAAAAACCTCCCAAAAAACAAGAGCCCAGGACCTGGCGGATTCCCTGGCGAATTCTACCAAACTTTCAAAGAAGAAATAACACCTATTCTCCTGAAGCTGTTTCAAAAAATTGAAGCAGAAGGAAAACTTCCAGACTCTTTCTAGGAAGCCAGCATTACCCTAATCCCCAAACCAGGCAAAGACCCTACTGAAAAGGCGAATTTCAGACCAATATCACTGATGAATATGGATGCTAAGATTCTCAACAAGATCCTAGCAAACAGGATCCAACAGCACATTAAAAAGATTATAAACCATGACCAGGTGGGATTCATCCCTAGGCTACAAGGATGGTTCAACATTCGCAAATCAATCAATGTGATAGAACAAATGAATAAGAGAAGAGAGAAGAACCACATGGTCCTCTCAATTGATGCAGAAAAAGCATTTGACAAAATCCAGCATCCGTTCCTGATTAAAACGCTTCAAAGGATAGGGATAGAGGGAACATTCCTGAGCTTCATCAAATCTATCTATGAAAGACCCACAGCAAATATCATCCTCAATGGGAAAAAGCTTGCAGCCTTCCCGTTGAGATCAGGAACACGACAGGATGCCCACTCTCACCACTCTTCTTCAACATAGTATTAGAAATCCTAGCAACAGCAATCAGACAACAAAGAGAAATAAAATGTATCCAAATTGGCGATGAAGAAGCCAAACTCTCTCTCTTCGCAGATGACATGATTCTTTATATGGAAAACCCAAAAGACTCCACCCCCAAACTACTAGAACTCATACAGCAATTCAGCAACGTGGCAGGATACAAAATCAATGTACAGAGATCAGTGGCTTTCTTATACACTAACAATGAAAATACAGAAAGGGAAATTAGAGAATCGATTCCATTTACTCTAGCACCAAGAACCATAAGATACCTGGGAATAAACCTAACCAAAGAGGTAAAGGATCTGTACTCGAGGAATTCCAGAACACTCATGAAAGAAATTGAAGAAGACACAAAAAGATGGAAGACCATTCCATGCTCTTGGATAGGAAGAATAAACATTGTTAAAATGTCTATACTGCCTAGAGCAATCTATGCTTTTAATGCCATTCCGATCAAAATTCCACCAGTATTCTTCAAAGAGCTGGAGGAAATAATCCAAAAATTTGTATGGAATCAGAAGAGACCCTGAATCGCTAAGGAAATGTTGAAAAACAAAAATAAAACTGGGGGCATCATGTTACCTGATTTCAAGCTTTACTACAAAGCTGTGATCACCAAGACAGCATGGTACTGGCATAAAAACAGACACATAGACCAGTGGAACAGAGTAGAGAGCCCAGATATGGACCCTCAAGTCTATGGTCAATTAATCTTCGACAAAACAGGAAAAAATATACAGTGGAAAAAAGACAGTGTCTTCAATAAATGGTGCTGGGAAAACTGGACAGCTATATGTAGAAGAACGAAACTCGACCATTCTCTTACACCATACACAAAGATCAACTCATAATGGATAAAAGATCTCTCCTCTAATCTTGATTATTTCCCTTCTTGCGTGTGGAGTTGGCTTAATTTGTTGTTGATTCTCCAGCTCTTTAAGGTGTAGAGACATTGGTATATTCTGGATTTTTCCATTTTTTTGAGGGAGGCCCGGATGGCTATGTATTTCTCCCTTAGGACCGCCTTTGCTGTATCCCATAGGTTTTAGACCGAAGTGTCTTCATTCTCATTGTTTTCCATGAGTTGTTTAAGTTCTCTGATTTCCTGGTTGATCCAAGCCTTCTTAAGCAAGGTGGTCTTTAGCCCTCAGGTGTTTGAATTCCTTCCAAACTTTTCCTTGTGATTGAGCTCCAGCTTCAAAACATTGCGATCTGAGAATATGCAGGGGATAATCTCAATCTTTTGGTATCAGTTGAGCCCTTATTTGTGACCCAGTATGTCGTCTGTTCTGGAGAAGGTTCCATGTGCACTCGTGAAGAATGAGTATTCTGTTGTTTTAGGGTGGAATGTTCTGCGTATATCTGTGTATGAGGTCATCTGGTCCAATATGTCATTCAATGCTCTTGTTTCTTTATTGATTACCTGCTTGGCTGGTCTGTCTATTACTGAGAGTGGTGTGTCAAGACCTCCTACTATTAATGTGTTCATGCCAGTATGACTATCTTGATTAATAGTTTTCTTATGTAATTGGCTGCTCCTATATTGGGAGCATAAATATTTACAATTGTTAGATCTTCTTGGTGGATAGTCCCTTTAAGAATGATGTAGTTTACCCTAAAGATACAAATGTAGTGATCCAAAGGGGCACATGCACCCGAATGTTTATAGCAGCAATGTCCACAATAGCCAAACTATGGAAAGAACCTAGATGTCCATCAACAGATGAATGGATCAAGAAGATGTGGTATATATACACAATGGAATACTATGCAGCCATCAAAAGAAATGAAATCTTGCCATTTGCAACAACGTGGATGGAACTAGAGCGTATCATGCTTAGCGAAATAAGTCAAGCAGAGAAAGACAACTATCATATGATCTCCCTGATATGAGGAAGTGGTGACACAACACGGAGGCTTAAGTGGGTAGAAGAAGAATAAATGAAACAAGATGGGATTGGGAGGGAGACAAACCATAAGTGACTCTTAATCTCACAAAACAAACTGAGGGTTGCCGGGGGCAGGGGGTTTGGGAGAAGGGGGTGGAAAAAAAAAAAAAGAATGATGTAGTTTCCTTCTGTATCTCTGACTACAGCCTTTAGCTTAAAATCTAATTATCTGATATGAGATAAATTAGGTTTGTTTTGGGGCCCATTGGCATGAAAGATGGTTCTCAATCCCTTCCCTCTCAGTCTGGATGTACCTTTATGTTCTAAATGTGTCTCTGTAGTCAACACATGGACGGATTCTGTTGTTTTATCCAGTATGCAACCCTGTGCCTTTTTATGGGAGCATTTAGGCTTTTCACATTGAAAGTGATTATTGAAAGATAAGTTTTTATTGACATCATGTTGCCTGTGAAGTGCTTGTTTCTATAGATTGTCTCTATAAATTTCTGTTCTATGTCACTCTTGGGTTCTTTCTTCTTTTATAGGACCCCCCTTAATATTTCTTGTAGTGCTGGCTTCATGGTCACATACTCTTTTAAACCTTGCCAGTCTTGGAAGCTCTTTATCTCTCCATCCATTTTGAATGTCAGTCTTTCTGGATAAAGTATTCGTGGCTGCATGTTCTTCTCATTTAGGGCCCTCAATACATCTTGCCAGCCCTTTCTGGCTTGCCAGGTTTCTGTGGACAGGTATGACATTATTCTGATGGGCTTTCCTCTGTACTTAAGGAATCTCTTGCCCCTAGCTGCTTTCAAGAGCTTCTGTCTAAAATTATTATTCATCATTTTCACAATCAGTGTCTCGAGGTCTTTCTAGAGTCTATGATCTTGGGGAAGACCCTTGTGACTCTAGTACATGAATGCTGGTTCCATTCACCAGATTGGGAAAATTTTCATGGAGAATTTGGTCAACTATATCTTCTAGTCTTCTTTCTTTCTCCCCCTCCTCAGGGATTCCAATAATTCTGACATTGGAACGTTTCATGGCGTCATTTATTTCCCTAATTCTGTTTTCGTGACTTCTAAGCTGTTTGTTCCAGGCTTCCTCCTGATTTTTTTTCTCTGTCAGTTTGTCCTCCAGATCACTAATTCTATCTTCTGTCTCAGTTACCCTAGCTTTTAGAGAAGTTAGATTAGATTGGAACTCATTGAGAGCATTGTGAACATCAGCCCTGGTGGCTTTCACTTCTGCCCTAATCAATTCCATTTTGTCATCAAAGGCTTTCTCCAACCTAGCTATTGCCTGGAAAATTGTTAGCCTGAATTCCCTTTCCGACATACTGTTTATGTCCATATCCAAAAGCTCTGATGGAGATGGCTCAGTCTCTGAATTTTTCTTCTGTTGGGTATTCCTCCTCCTAGTCATTTTGGTGCTATATGGCTGAATGGATGTGTAGCTGAATGTATCAACAGTGGTGTAGGCATGGTGCCCTCAGGAACGCTTCTGAGCAATCAAGAGTCCCCACCAAAGAGAAAGAAGAAAGAGAGAGAGAGAGAGAGAGAGAGAGGAAAAAATAGAAAGATAAAATAAAAGAGAAAGCCCAGCCCAAATGGGTCCCAAAGATAAGATTTATAAAGTATAGAAAAAACAGACCAACAAAAAGACCAACAAAGTAGATGACAAGAGAAAATCAATAAATCAATCAATAAATCAAAACAAACCCTAATTATAAGATTTATATACTACCAGGAGAAAAACAAATATACAGAAACACTGAAAGAAGAAAAAGTTGGGAGGGTGGTTATAAATTCTGTGTGGGTGAGGATGGTTATTTTGATTCTTCCTGGATGTATCTTGATATCTTTGTTAAAGGACTCAACTTTCCTGAGATAAAGGGGGATTAAAACAGGTTTACATATAGGGGTAACATTGATTGGGGAAAGGGGTTTACCTCGAAGGTTATCTCTATTTGAATATTTTTTAAAAATAATAAAATTAAGAAATTAAAAAATAGAAAAGCAAAAGAAAAACACAGGTATATGTATCAAAAAGTTCAGGTTTAAAGGTTATTATGGAATTTGATGTACTGAAGATCTCATTGTGATGGTAAATAGGTTAAAAAATTATATAAAAAAATGAAAACAACCAGAATAGTGGAAACTAATTAAAAATAAAAGTTGTACCTATGAAGTAGTAGTGGTTGTCCTCTTTGTTATTGTTGTTGTTGTTATTTTGTTTGTTTTTTGGGGTTTTTGGGCTGGCTTTCTGGGGGAGAGGCCTGCCATGTGGTTTTTCAGGGAGTCTTGCTAGAGTGAAGTCCTCCTGCCCCCATCAAGGGGCTGGGCTCTGAGGAAACCAGTTTTTCAGGCTTTTGTTCTCTGGAGACATTTTTGTTTGTTTGTTTGTTTGTTTGTTTGTTTTTTCTCCCCTTGATGGCTTTTGATGATTGTTGGAGGTTTAGAGGAAAGCAGACTGCACCCAGACCTCCATCTCAGAGAAGCCTCAGTCTGTTCCCCTCGGGGTGCTCCAGAGCACATAAATTCCCCCTCTGCTACTGGCAGAGCATGTCCCCAGTCACAGTCTATGGGGTCACAGGAACTCCCACTTGTACCCCAAACCATAAGAAATACTAGCCGTGGCTGTCTGGGCAGGTCCGGGCACCAGAGATGTCCCAACACTGAGATTTTCCACTGGCCGGTGTTGGGAGTGTTCAGACTCTCTGGGTCCTAGAGAGCACAGGCTAGCGCCTGCATGGACCTCTCTCAGGGGTGGGTGTGGGGCGATACTCAGACCCCAGTTGCACAGCATACGTGCAGAGTGCAAAAGACTGTGGTTTGGGGGTGTCTGGGTGGCTCAGTGGTTTAAAACCTCTGCCGTTGGCTCAGGTCATGATCTCAGGGTCCTGGGATTGAGCCCTGAATCGGGCTCTCTGCTCAGTGGGAAGCCTGCTTCTCCCTCTCTCTCTCTCTCTCTCTCTCAGCCTGCCTCTCTGTCTCCTCGTGATCTCTGTCTGTCAAAAAAAAAAAAAAAATGCTGTGGTTCTGCCGGCTGGCAGCCACCATAGACTCCCTCACGGGCGCTGCCACCCAGACGCTCTCAGGTGCGTCTCAGGTGCTCAGGGACCAAGACCTGGCTTCTTTGCTGTGTTCTCTGCTCTCCTGCCTGCGGGTCCAGGGAGTGTGGACTAAGTCCCTGTCCCTAACCGCCCAATTCCACCAATTTCTCCCTAAGATCTTTTGCTCTTTTTGAGTGCTTTCAACCAGACTCCAAGTTGATGCTGGTCCCCAATCGCAGGGCACTCTCTTATTGGGGTATTACTTTCCAATGGGTCGCTTCTGGTGGCTTCCTCCCCCTTTTGTTTATCTTCTGATATCGTCCAATGTTCCCACTCTGCTTTACCTGACCACTGGCATCTTCTGCCCCGATAGAGATCCAGAAGTGTATAATTCTAATCTCAGGCTGATTTCATGGGTGATCAGAGTTCTTTGGTAGGTAATCAGTTCACTTTAGGGGACAGGTTGAAATAATGCCTCTTACTTCTCTGCCATCTTGTCTCCCTCTCACATCATTAGTTTTTTTGTTTTGTTTTGTTTTTGTTTTTCTATTTTTTTTTTAATTTCTTTTCAGCGTAACAGTGTTCATTGTTTTTGCACCACACCCAGTGCTCCATGCAATCCGTGCCCTCTCTAATACCCACCACCTGGTTCCCCCAACCTCCCGCGGCCTCCCCCTTCAAAACCCTCAGATTGTTTTTCCATAGTTTCTCATGGTTCACCTCCCCTTCCAATTTCCCTCACATCATTAGTTTTTGATGTAGAGTTCCAAAGAAATATGGATCTATATTCTTGTTTTTTCCCTTTGGTTTTTAGTTGCACTTACACAAGAAATACATGTATATTCTTCATACATTTTTAAAGCTCTAACATTAGACTAAAGTTTTTCTTGTTATATCCTAATTCTTATTTCCTGTCTTACATACATTTGAATAACTGCACAGAATTTCATTATATGGATGCAAAATAATTTGTTTGGACAATTCTCTATTGATGGACAAAAAACCTTTCATTTTTTTGTGGCTCATATACAAATATTTTTTCCAAGTACATTATTTGAGTTTGCTACCATTTTTTGTGTCTGTTGAGAGTGTTTAAGATCTACTATTTTTAGCAAATTTCGAGTATATAATGCAGTATTATTAACTATACTCACTGTCCTGTACATTAGATCTCCAGAACTTAGTCATCTTTTAACTGAAAGTTTGTACTCTGACCAGCCTCTCCCCAATCCTCTGCACCCACACTCTGGCAACCATTGTTCTCTCTGGTTCTATGAGTTTCATCTTTTTAGATTCTACATATAAGTGGGATCATGCAGTATTTGTCATTCTGTTTCTGGCCTATTTCACTTAGCATAATGTCGTCCAGGTTCATTAATGTCATGCAAATGGAAGGATTTCCTTCTTTCTTAAGGGTGAATAATATATTATTATTCATTTATTTATTTATATCATATTTTGTTTATCCATTCATCCATCAACATGCAGAGGTTGCTTCTATGTCCTCGCTATTGTAAATAGTGCTGGAAATGGACATGTAGATGCAGATATCTCTTTGACTTGCTGATTTCATTTCCCTCAGATATATACACAGAAATAGGATTACTAGATCATATGGTAGTTCAATTTTTAATTTGTTGAAGAATTTCCATACCATTTTTCGTAATTAATGTACTGACTTACATCTCCAACAAAAGTATACAGAGGTCCCTTGCCTCTACACCTCTGCTAACATTCACTTCTTGTCTTCTTGATTATAGCCATTAAAACAGGTCTGAGGTGATCTTATTGTGGTTTTTATTGGCATTTCTCAATGGTGTTGAAATGGTGTTGAATGGTGTTGAATTGGTGTTGAAATGGTGTTGATTGAATACCATTTCATATACCTATTGGCCATTTATACGTCTTTTTTTTTGGAAAATTGTCTATTCAGGTCCTTTGATCACTTTAAAAAATTGGGTTATGTATTTATTTATTTATTTTTTTTTACTATTAAGTTGTGTAATTTCGTTATATACTTTGGGTATTAACCTCTTATAAGATATGGTTTGAAAATATTTTCTCCCATTCCATAGACTGCTTTTTATAATTTTAATAGCTTCTTTGGCTGTGAAGAAGCCTTTGAGATTGATTTAGTCTCACTTCATTCTTTCTTTTTTTTTTTTTTTTCATTCCAACTAGCTTTACCTATTTATTTATTTATTTATTTATTTATTTATTTATTTATTTATATTATGTTATACTAGTCACCATACAGTACATCATTCGTTTTTGAGGTAGTGTTCCATAATTCACTGTTTGCGTTAACACCCAGTGCTCCATTCAATGCTTGTCCTCCTTAATACACATCCCCTCATCACCCTCCCATCTAAAGCCCTCAGTTTGTTTCTCAGAGTCCATAGTCTCTCATGGTTCATCTCTTCCTCCGATTCCACCCCCTTCATTTTCCCCTTCCTTCTCCTAATGTCCTCCATGCTATTCCTGATGTTCCACAAGTCAGTGAAACCATATGATAATTGACTTTCTCTGCTTGACTTATTTCATTTAACATAATCTCCTCCAATTCCATCCAGGTTGTTGCAAAATTTGGGTATTCATCTTTTCCAATGGCTGAGTAATATTCCATTGTATATATGGACCATATCTTTTTTATTCATTCATCCATTGAAAGGCATCTCATCTCTTTCCACACCTTGGTTATTGTGGACATTGCTGCTATAAACATTAGGGTGTATGTGGCCCTTCTTTTCACAACATCTGTGTATTTGTGGTAAATACCCAGTAGTGCAATTGCCAAGGCATAACATAGCTCTATTTTTAGCCTTTTGAAACCTCCACACTCTTTCCCAAAGTGGCTATACCAACTTGCATTCCCACCTACAGCATAAGAGGGTTCCCCTTTCTCCACAACCTCTCCAACATAATGTTGTTTCTTGCCTTGTCAATTTTTGCCATTCTGACTGGTGTTCAGTGTTATCTCAGTGTGGTTTTGATTTGAATCTCCCTGATGGCTAATGATGATGAACATTCTTTTTTTTTTATAAACATATATTTTTATCCCCAGGGGTACAGGTCTGTGAATCACCAGGTTTACACACTTCACAGCACTCACCAAAGCACATACCCTCCCCAATGTCCATAATCCCACCCCCTTCTCCCAAACCCCCTCCCCCCAGCAACCCTCAGTTTGTTTTGTGAGATTAAGAGTCACTTATGGTTTGTCTCCCTCCCAATCCCAACTTGTTTCATTGA
>NC_081575.1:78326196-78333548 GCF_022355385.1 Mustela nigripes | reverse complement strand
GTTGCAAATGTCAAGATTTCATTTCTTTTGATGGCTGCATAGTATTCCATTGTGTATATATACCACATCTTCTTGATCCATTCATCTGTTGATGGACATCTAGGTTCTTTCCATAGTTTGGCTATTGTGGACATTGCTGCTATAAACATTCGGGTGCATGTGCCCCTTTGGATCACTACATTTGTTCTTTATCAGGGTGGTCTTTAGCTTCCAAGTGATTGAATTTCTTCCAATTTTTTTCTTGTGATTGAGTTCCAGTTTCAAAGCACTGTGGTCTGAACATATGCAGGGAATAATCTCAATCTTTTGGAATTGGTTGAGCCCTGATTTGTGACCCAGTATGTGGTCTATTCTGCTGAAAGTTCTATGTGCATTCGAGAAGAATGACTATTCTCTTGTTCTAGGGTGGAATGTTCTGTATATACCTATGAGGTCCACCTGGTCCAGTGTGTCATGCAAAACTCTTGTTTCTTTGTTGATTTTCTGCTTAGATAACCTGTCTATTGCTGAGAGTGGAGTGTTAAGGTCTCCTACTATTAATGTGTTATTATCAACATGTCTCTATTTTGGTTAACAGTTGGCTTATATAGTTGACTGCTCCCATGTTAGGTGCATAAATATTTACAACTGTTAGATCCTTTTGTTGGATAGACCCTTTAAGAATGGTATAGTGTCCTTCTGTATATCTAACTACAGTTTTTAGCTTAAACTCTAATTTGTCTGAAATAAGAATTGCTACCCCAGCTTTCCCTTGAAGTCCATTGGCATGAAAAATGGCTCTCCATCCCTTCACATTCAGTCTGAATGTATCCTTAGGTTCAAAATGAGTCTCTTGTAGACAACATATAGATGGGTCCTGTCTTTTTATCCAGTCTGCAACCCTGTGCCATTTCACAAGAACATTTAGGCTATTCACGTTGAGAGTGATTATTGAAAAATAATTTTTATTGTCATCACATTGCCTGTGAAGTCCTTGTTTCTATAGATTGTTTCTGTATATTTCTATTCTATATCACTCTTGGGGTCTTTCTCCTTTTATAGAACTCCATTAGTATTTATTGCAGGGCCAGCTTAGTGGTCACATATTTTTTCAGTTTCTGACAGTCCTGGAAGCTTCTTACCTCTCCATCCATTCTGAATGACAGCCTTGCCAGATAAAGTATTCTTGGATGCATGTTCTTCTCATTTAGTACCCTGAATATGTCTTGCCAGCCCTTTCTGGCTTCCCAGGTCTCAGTGGAAAGGTCTGACTTTATTATGATGTTCCTCCCTTTGTATATAAGGAATCTTTCCCCCCTAACTGACCTTAAGATGGTTTCCTTGTTTTTAAGAATTGTGAGTTTTACTACTACATGCCTCGACATTGGTTTATATTTCTTGATCTTGGGAGGTGTTCTCTCCACTTCTAGAACACAAATGCTTGTTTCATTTCCTAGATTAGGGAAATTCTCAGCTAGGATTTGCTCATATCTATCTTCTAGTCCTCTCTTTCTCTCTACACCCTCAGAGATCCCAATAATTCTGACATTGGAATGTTTCATGGCATCATTTATTTCTCTAATTCTGTTTTCATGGATTCTAAGCTGTTTGTTCCAAGATTCCTCCTGACCCTTCTTTTCTATGAGTTTGTCTTCTAGATCACTAATTTGTTCTTCTGTTTTATTTACCCTACCTGTTAGAGTATCTAGATTAGATTGGATCTCATTGGTAGCATTTTTAAGTTCTGCCAGATAAGCTCTCACTTCTGCCCTTAGAGAATCTATGTTGCTGTTAATGGTTTTCTCCAATTCAGCTATTGTCTGCATAACTGTTACCCTGAAATCTAACTCCGATATCTTGCTTATATCCATATCCATTAGTTCTGTGGCAGAGGTCACAGTCTCTGAATTTTTCCTATGTTGGGGTTTCCTCCTCTTAGTCATTCTGTTGAGAGGTGGTTGAGGGAATGTACAGAGTCCAAATTATTGACCACAACCCAAGGAAGTTGCACCTGTTTTATAGGGACCTTAGGGTTGTTGGCCTCTTGATCTTTCAGCCTGTCTTCTCAAGGATGGGCCTGATGAGCTGTTACTCAGACAACCTTGTCTGGGCAGAGTTGCTCTGCCTTCTTGGGAGGGGATGGGCTCAGTGAAAACCGGTTTGGGGGGGTCTTTTGTTCTCTGGGTACTTCCCCTGGTGGCTTTCCATGTCTTTTCAAGAGTCAGAGCAGAATTGACTGTATCCAAACTTCTGTCTCAGAACTGAGAGATCGCAATCTGTTCTCCAGTGAGCCCTCCAGTCCACAGTGCCTCTCTTTTTGTCTCTGATGCTAAAAACCACAGTGTCTTGTGTTGTGCACCCCCACATCAGCATTCTTACATCTCAGGCTGATTTTGTGGGAGTTCAGAGTGGTCTGGTATATATCCAGTTCAATTCAGGGGACCAGTTGAAATAGGAATCCCCTACTCCTCTGCCATCTTGCCCCCCTTATTTTGAAAACCGGTTTTGGGGGGTTTTAGTTCTCTGGTGGCTTTCCCTACAGCTTTCTGCATCTCTTCTGAGAGTCAGAGCAGAAGTGACCATATCCAAACCTCTGTCCCAGAACAGAGAGATCACAGTCTGCTCTTCACTGAGCTTCCCAGGGCACAATGTCTCCATTTCTGTCTATGCTGCTAAAAACTGCAGTGTTGTGTTGTCCCCCCACCCCATAGCAGCACTCCTGGCCCTTGCTCCCAGGGCTGGGAATGTCTCTGCCCTTTGTGCATCTAATACTGCAAGCTATCCAAGCTCCAGGTTTCAGTCTGGGGAGATGCCCTAAAGTCTTTTCCCCACTGCTACCTGTCTGTGAGTGTGTGTCTGTTCCCCAGCTCAGGAGGCTTTTGCTTTCCTGTTGCAAATTCATGGAGGTTTCCTCCCCCTTCTGTTTATCTTCTGATATCTGCCAGTAGAATCATGGCTCTCTTCTTCATACCTTAAGACAAACCACCAGAGATATTCTATTTGTAGAGATCTAGACATATCTTTTTGCATCTCAGGTTGATTTCATGGGTTTTCAAAATTGTCTGGTGGATATCCAGCTCAATTCAGGGGACCAGTTCAAATAGGGTCCCCTACTCTTCCACAATATTTTCTCCCTCTAGAGGAAAGCTTCTAAATACATTCTATGAGGCCAACAGTATCCTGACACCAAAACAAAACAAAACAAAAAAACACACACAAAAAAGAAAGAAAACTACAGGCCAATATCTCCAGGGAATATATATGCAAAAACTCTCAACAAAATACTAACAAGCCGCATCCAACTTTACATTAAAAAGATCATTCACCATGATCAAGTGGTATTTATTGCCGAGATGTAAGGATGGTTCAACATTCAGAAATCAAAAAAATCATGATATACCACATCAGCAAAATAAAAGATAAAAATCATCTCCACAGATGCAGAAATAACATTTGACAAAATTCAACATCTGTTCACATTAAGAACTGTCAACAATGCGGGATTAGGGGGAACAGATCTGAACATAATAAAGGTCATTTATGAAAAACCCACATCTAATATCATACTCAATGGTGAATTACTGAGAGCTTTCAGTAATAAGACAGGAATGTGCACTCCTGCCACTTTTATTCAACATAGGACTGCAAGTCATTACCACAACAATCAGAGAAGGAAAAGGAATAAGGGACATCCATATTAGAAAAGATATTAAACTGTCACTATTTGTAAATGACATGATATTATTCATAGGATCTCCTGAAGACTCTTCAAAAAAAAAAAAAAACATTAGAAATAGTAAGTGAATTCAGTAAAATTGCAGAATACAAAATTAACACCCAAAATTTGGTAAGATTTCCATACCCTAATAATGAAGTAGCAGAAAGAGATTAAAAGCTAGAAACCAATAAATGTAGAAAAATTAGAAAATTCTGAAATGTAATAGTTAAAGATACTTTTCAATAACCAGTGAGTCAGATAAAAAAATTGCGAGGAAAATTAGAAAAACCTTGAACCAAATGAAAACAACAAAACACACCAAAACTTACAGGGTGTAGTAAAGGCAGTGAGAACAGAAAATTTTATACTGTAAAGCCATACCTTAAAGAAGAAGAATGGCCTGAAATCAGTAGCAGTTTTAGACCTTATGGAACTAGGAAAAGAGGAACAACCAAAGCCCACATCTTGGGGCACCTGGGTGGCTCAGTGGGTTAAGCCTCTGTCTTTGGCTCAGGTCATGATCTCAGGGTCTGGGATCGAGCCCCACATCAGGCTCTCTGCTCAGCAGGGAGCCTGCTTCCCCCACCCCTGCTTGCTTCTCTGCCTGTTTGTGAACTCTCTCTCTCTCTCTCTGTTTAATAAATAAATAAATAAATAAAATATTTTTTTAAAAAATAAGTCCACGTCTTGCAGCAGGGAGGAAATAATAAAGATTAAAGTGGAGACAAAAAAAGAGAATAGAAAACAACAGGAAAAAATCAAGTATACTCAAAATTGATTCTTTGAAAATATCAATTATCTAAATTGAATAGAAAAGAAAGAACACTCAAATTACTATAATCAAAAATGAAAGTAGCAACATTACTATTAATTGTATTGAAGTAAATATGATTTACAGACTAAATAGAAATAAGAGATTCTATGACAGTACTGCAAACAGTTGTACACCAACAAATTAGATAATCCAGGTGACATGGACAAAGTCCTAGAGAAAATCAACCTTCCAAGACTGAATCATAAAGAAACAAAAAATCTGACTAAGGAGACTGAATCAATAATGAAAAACTTCCAAAGAAAATAGCTAGACCAAATGGCTTCACTGGTGACTTTTATCAAAAATTTAAAAAGAATTAGTAATTCTAGAAGGAATTAGAAAAATTGCAGGGTACAATTCTATAAATATTCAGCAAAGTTGTAGGATACAATTCTTTTCCAAAAAACTGAAAGGGAGAGGAAAATTATTAACTCATTTACTCTGCCACCAAAGCCAGAAAAAAAAACACTACAAGAATACTTCAAACCAGTATCCTTCATGTATATTAATGCAAAAAAACTCAAAAATAATAAAAAAGCGAAAATAAACTTTTGGGACTTCATCAAAATCAAAAGCTTCTGCACAGCCAAGGAAACAGTCAAGAAAACGAAGAGGCAACCCACGGAATGGGAGAAGATATTTGCAAATGACAGTACAGACAAAAGGTTGATATCCAGGATCTATAATGAACTCCTTAAACTCAACACACACAAAACAGACAATGATATCAAAAAATGGGCAGAAGATTATGAACAGACACTTCTCCAGTGAAGACATACAAATGTCTATTAGACCCATGAAAAAATGTTCATTATCACTAGCCATCAGGGAGATTCAACTTAAAACCACTTTGATGGATTCCTGTCTCACATTGAGGTCTTTTATCCATTTTGAGTTTATCTTTGTGTATGGTGTAAGAGAATGTTTGAGTTTCATTCTTCTACATATAGCTGCCCAGTTTTCCCAGCACCATTTATTGAAGAGACTGTCTTTTCTCCACTGTATATTTTTTCCTGTTTTGTTGAAATTAATTGACGAATAGATAAGGAAGATGTGGTCCATATACACTATGGAGTATAATGCCTCCATCAGAAAGGATGAATACCCAACTTTTCTATCCACATGGATGGGACTGGAAGAGATTATGCTGAGTGAAATAAGTCAAGCAGAGAGAGTCAATTATCATATGGTTTCACTTATTTGTGGAGCGTAACAAATATGGAGGACAAGGGGTGTTAGAGAGGAGAAGGGAGTTGGGGTAAATTGGAAGGGGAGGTGAATCATGAGAGACTATGGACTCTGAAAAACAATCCGAGGGGTTTGAAGTGGCGGGGGTGTGGGAGGTTGGGGTACCAGGTGGTGGGTATTATAGAGGGCACAGATTGCATGGAGCACTGGGTGTGGTGAAAAAATAATGAATACTGTTTTTCTGAAAACAAATAAATTAAAAAAAAATAAAACCACTTTGAGACATCACCTTACACCAGTTAGAATGGCCAAAATTAGCAAGACAGGAAACAACATGTGTTGGAGGGGATGTGGAGAAAGGGGATCCCTCTTCCACTGTTGGTGGGAATGCAAGTTGGTGCAGCCTCTTTGGAGAACAGTGTGGAGATTCCTCAAGAAATTAAAAATAGTGGGGGACAAGATGGTGGGGAAGTAGGAGGAGGTGACTTTTCAATTTCTACCCCAAAGTGAGCTGATTACCTACCAAAGAGCTCCGATCACCCATGAAATCAGCCTGAGATCAGAATTATACAAGTCTGGATCTCTACAGGGGCAAAAGATGCCAGTGGGCAGGTAAAGCGGAGTGGGAATGGCTGACTGATATCGGAAGATAAACAAAAGGGGGAAGGAGTCACCAGAGGCGACCAGTTGGAAAGTAATACCCCAATACGAGCGAGAGTGCCCTGCGTCTGGGGACCAGCATTAACTTGGAGACTGGTTGAAAGCACTCCAAAAGAGCAAAGGATCTCGAGGGAAATTGTGGGAATTGGGACGGCTAGGGACAGGGGCTTAAGTCCCGGTTCCCAGGACAGCCTCACCTGGCGCTGAGGCAGAGAGAGTGCACCCGAGAGCGCACCCGAGAGCGCGTGAGGTCCGTTTCCTGTGAGGGGATGGGAGCCACACCAGGCGGCAGAATGAGAGAGCCCTGCTATAGAGCCTGAGATACTCCCCTGAGAGAGGTATAAAGGCTCAGCCGGTGCCCTTTGATACGCGCCATTGTTTCAGAGCGTGCACCAAACTCTCCCCCCAGAGAGGTGCGCGAAGGCCCAGCCTGGTGCTCTCGGACCTGCGTCCCATTCTCAGAGCCTGAGACCCGCGCGCGAACCTCAGCCTCCCCTGAAATTGGTGCGCGCAAGCCTGGCGTTCTTAGACCCAGAAAGACCAGGCATTCCCAGCTGGGGCCAGCAGGAAAATCTCAGTGTGCGATTGCTGCTTGGAACCTCTCTAGTGGTCTGGAGCTGCCCAGACAGCCGCCACTGCCTTGGCTATGGGTACAAACGAAAGATCCTGCGTCCCCAGGGACCGCGACTCTAACCTGCTCTGCCAGCAGCCAAGGGGGAACTTATTTAGGCTCTGCAGCCAGACTGAGGCTTCTCTCTGAGCGGGAGATCAGGGTGCCGCTTGTTTTCCTCTAAAACTACAAAGACCATCAAAAGCAGTCAAAGTGAGAAAAAAAAAGTGAACAAACTTAAAAAAACCAGAGAACAAAAGCCTGGAAAAAAAAAAAAAAAACAGTTTCCTCAGAGCCCGCCCCCTTGAGGGGGGCGGGAGGACTTAACTCAGGGATCATCATTGACTGACAACCCACGTGGCAGGCCCCTCCCCCAGAAAACA
>NC_081575.1:78325126-78326096 GCF_022355385.1 Mustela nigripes | reverse complement strand
ATTTTTCATTCATTCCCACTATTCTGGTTCATTTTTTTTTATATATAGGTAATTTTTTTAAACCTATTTATTATCACAGTGAGCTGTCCAGTACATCAAATTCCATAATAACCTTCTAACCTGAACTTTTGGATACATACACCTATGTTTTTCTTTTGCATTTCTATTTTTTGAATTCCTTCTTTTTTTTAAATTTCAGTTTAGTTTAGTCTAGTTTATTCCTTTTTATTTTTATCTTCTAATATTCATATAGAGTTAATCTTCAAAGTAATCCCCTTTCCCCCAATAAATACTACCCCTATGGGTAAACTAATTTTTAATCCCCCTTTATCTTAGGAAAGTTGAGTCCTTTAACAAAGATATCAAGATACATCCAGGAAGAATCAAAACAACCTTCCTAGCACACACTGAGAATTTATAACCACTCTCCCATCTTTTTCTTCCACAAGTGTTTCTGTGTTTTTGTGTTTGTCCTGATAGTATATAAGTCTTCACTTGGGGTACTTTTTGATGAGGTTCTTCCTTTATTTGCATATATTTTTTTTCTCTTGTCATATACTTTTATCAGTCTTTTTGTTTGTCTGTTTTTGTTTGTCTACTTCATAAATTTTACCTTGGGGCCCATTTGGGCTGAAGCTTCTCTTTCATCTTCCCTTTCTTTCCTGTCTCTCTCTCTCTATCTCTTTTTTTTTTCTTCTTTTTCTTTTCTTTTGTCTCTCGTTTGGGTGGGGAATCCTGATTGCTCAGAAGTTCTCCAGGGTGCACCTTGACTGCACCATGGTTGATACATCCAGCTACATCTGTTCAGTCATCTCCCACCAAAATGACTAGGAGGAGGAATGCCCAACAGAAGAAAAATACAGAAGATGGACCTTCTGCAACAGAGCTAATGGCTATCAACATAGACAATATGTTGGAAAGAGAATTCAGGCTAACAATTATCCAGGCAATAGCTAGGTTGGAGAAAGCC
>NC_081575.1:78302644-78322126 GCF_022355385.1 Mustela nigripes | reverse complement strand
CATCACTAGCCCGCAGGGAGATTCAAATTAAAACCACATTGAGATATCACCTTACACCAGTTACAATGGCCAAAATTAACAAGACAGAAAACAACATGTTGTTGGAGGGCATATGGAGAAAGGGGAACCCTCTTACACTGTTGGTGGGAATGCAAGTTGGTGCTGCCTCTTTGGAGAACAGTGTGGAGATTCCTCAGGAAATTAAAAATAGAACTTCCCTACGAGCCTGCAATTGCACTACTGGGTATTTATCCCAAAGATACAGATGTAGTGAAAAGAAGGGCCATCTGTATCCCAATGTTTATACCAGCAATGGCCACGGTCACCAAACTGTGGAAAGAACCAAGATGCCCTTCAACGGACGAATGGATAAGGAAGATGTGCTCCATATACACTATGGAGTATTATGCCTCCATCAGAAAGGATGAAAACCCAACTTTTGTAGCAACATGGATGGGACTGGAAGAGATTATGCTGAGTGAAATAAGTTAAGCAGAGAGCGTCAATTATCATATGGTTTCACTTATTTGTGGAGCATAACAAGTGGCATGGAGGACATGGGGAGTTAGAGATGAGAAGGGAGTTGGGGGAATTTGGAAGGGGAGGTGACCCATGAGAGACCATGGACTCTGAAAAACAATCTGAGGGTTTTGAAGTGGCAGGGGGGTGGGAGGTTGGGGTACCAGGTGGTGGGTATTATAGAGGGCACAGTTTGCATGGAGCACTGGGTGTGGTGAAAAATAATGAATACTGTTATACTGAAAATAAACTTAATTTAAAAAAATTAATGAATACTGTTATGGTGAAAATAAATAAATTTAGTTAAGAAAAGGAAAAAAGAAATAAAGATTAAATAAATAAATAAAATCAATAATAAATAAATAAATAAATAAATCAGAAAGGGAGACAAACCATAAGAGAGACTTAATCATAGGAAACAAACTGAAGGTTGCTTACGTAAAGTAACGGGGTAACTGGTTAATTGACTTTAAGGACTCTACTTGATGTAATGATCACTGGCTATTATAAGAATGATGAATCACTGATCCCTACCTCTGAAACCCATAATACATTATACGTTAATCTATTGAATTTAAATTAAAAAAATAAATATTGTAAAATACATACAAGATTTATGTACAGGGGAATCCCCATAAAGCTTTCAGCTAATTTTTCAGTAGGAACTTTGAAGGCTAGAAAGGAATGGTGTCATGTTTTCCAAGTGCTGAAAGGGAAAAATCTTCAGCCAAGTACAGTCTATCCAGCAAGGCTCTTATTCAGAATAGAATGAGAGATAAATAGTTCTCCAGAAAACAAATGTTAAAAATTTCATGACCACTATGCCAAACTTTGAAAAGAACCAAGATGCCCTTCAATGGACAAATGGATAAGGAAGATGTGGTCCATATACACTATGGAGTATTATGCCTCCATCAGAAAGGATGAATACCCAACTTTTCTATCCACATGGATGGGACTGGAAGAGATTATGCTGACTGAAATAAGTCAGGCAGACAGAGTCAATTATCATATGGTTTCACTTATTTGTGGAGCATAGCAAATAACACGGAGGACATAGGGAGATGGAGAGAAGGGAGTTGAGGGAAATTGGAAGGGGAGGTGAACCATGAGAGACTATGAACTCTGAAAAACAATCTGAGAGTTTTTTTTTTTTTAAAGATTTTATTTATTTATTTGACAGAGAGAGATCACAAGTAGATGGAGAGGCAGGTAGAGAGAGAGGAAGGGAAGCAGGCTCCCTGCTGAGCAGAGAGCCCGATGCGGGACTCGATCCCAGGACCCTGAGATCATGACCTGAGCCGAAGGCAGCGGCTTAACCCACTGAGCCACCCAGGCGCCCAATCTGAGAGTTTTGAAGGTGCGGGGGGTGGGAGGTTGGGGGAGCCAGGTGGTGGGTATTATGGAGGGCATGTATTGCATGGGGCACTGGGTGTGGTACAAAAACAATGAATTCTGTTACACTGAAAAGACATTTTTTTAAAAAATTCATGACCACTAAACCACAGCTACAAAAAAATGTTAAGGGGACTCTGAGTGGAAAAAAAAAAACTGTAAGAGTAAGAAAAATAGGAAACACAGAAGCAATATGCATGCATTGTATATATATGTAGTATACATATTACATACAATATACATCCATTGCATATACAATATACTATATATGTATGTGTGTATATATATCTGTAAAAATCAATCAGAAGAAGCACAACATAAAGGGAGGAAATATGATACCGTAGATCCTAAATGTGGAAAGGAGAGGAGTAAAATGAGTTCAAAATTAACATAGAAGCAGGAAGATGGCAGTGGAGTAGCATGATTCTAGGCTCACCTGGTTCCATGAATATAACTAAATACCTATTGACTCATCCTAACTACCCCAGAAATTGACCTGGAGACTGGCAGAAAAAATCCCACAACCAAAGGTAGAGAAGAGGTCACAATGAAGAAGGTAGGAAGTGTGCAGATGCAGTTTTGCAGAGAACTGGATCATGGCTGCTATCATGGGGAGGGAGCTACAGTCATGGAGAAGAGAGACAGACTAACACACAGGGATATGAACTTAGAAAACAAATGCCCTTATCAACTGGCTAGGAAAGCTGTAGTGAACAAATTTTGTGAGTTCTTGCAACTACCAAAGCATAAAGCCAGGAGTTCTACAGACCAAATGTGTTAGCTTGGAGAGCATGGAGGCCATTGGGGTTGTTCTTGGAATGAAGGCAGAGCAAAAAGTTTGTGGACATACATTGTGGAAACACCAATCTGATGAGCACCTGGGGTACACAGTGAGGAGGTTATTTGCTCATCATGGAGTGCATCATGGAGAAACAGCATTCATGGAGACACCCCCTTGGGAACAAAGGAACAGGCCAGAGCCATTTCCCTTCTCTGCCCCTCAGTGTAAGCACAAGGCCACAGGTGGGAAACAGTACAGTGCCTATACTTACTTCCTGGCTTGCTTATACCAGGGAAATACCCTTCCCAGTCACCTTTGCCTCAGTCCCAGCAGAGTAGGCCTCCTCCCCCAGAAGACCCACCCAAAAGTTCACTCACAACACGTTTACCAGTGTCAGTTTTGTAGAGCCTTGGTTCTGGCATCAGTGGCAGCAAGGTCTTATTTCAGAAACAGACCAGGACACATATAGTTAAAATGTACCACATTCAGACCAGGGACCAAACACTGTGAAGAATAGACAAACAGCCTCTGTAGGAGGCACCTGGCTGGCTCAGTCAGTTAAGCCTTTGGCTCAGGTCTTGATCCCACGGTCCTAGGATCGACACTTGTGTCAGGCTCCCTGCTTAGCAGGAAGCTTGCTTCTCCCTCTGCTACTCCCCCTGCTAGTGCTTGCTCTCTCTCTGTCAAATAAATAAATAAAATCTTTTTAAACAAAAATAAAACTGGGGGCATCACGTAACCTGATTTCAAGCTTTACTACAAAGCTGTGATCACCAAGACAGCATGGCACTGGCATAAAAACAGACACATAGACCAGTGGAACAGAGTAGAGAGCCCAAATATGGACCCTCAACTCTATGGTCAATTAATCTTCGACAAAACAGGAAAAAATATATGGAAAAAAGTGGAAAAAAGACAGTCTCTTCAGTAAATGGTGCTGGGGAAACTGGACAGCTATATGTAGAAGAATGAAACTCGACCATTCTCTTACATGGTACACAAAGATAAACTTAAAATGGATAAAAGACCTCAACATGAGACAGGAATCCATCAGAATCCTAGAGGAGAACATAGGCAGTTATATCTTTGATATCAGCCACAGCAACTTCTTTCAAGATATGTCTCCAAAGGCAAAGGAAACAAAAGCAGAGATGAACTTTTGGGACTTCATCAAAATCAAAAGCTTCTGCACAGCAAAGGAAACAGTCAAGGAAACAAAGAGGCAACCCATTGAATGGGAGAAGATATTTGCAAATGACAATACAGACAAAAGGTTGATATCCAGGATCTATAATGAACTCCTCAAACTCAACATATACAAAACAGACAATCATATCAAAAAATGGGCAGAAGATATGGACAGACACTTCTCCAATCAAGACATACAAATGGCTATCAGACACAAGAAAAAATGTTCATTATCACTAGCCCTCAGGGAGATTCAAATTAAAACTACATTGAGATATCACCTTACACCAGTTAGAATGGCCAAAATTAGCAAGACAGGAAACAACATGTGTTGGAGAGGATGTGGAGAAAGGGGACCCTCTTCCACTGTTGGTGGGAATGCAAGTTGGTGCAGCCTCTTTGGAGAACAGTGTGGAGATTCCTCAAGAAATTAAAAATAGAACTTCCTTATGACCCTGCCATTGCACTACTGGGTATTTACCCCAAAGATACAGATGTCGTGAAAAGAAGGGCCATCTGTACCCCAATGTTTATAGCAGCAATGGCCATGGTCGCCAAACTGTGGAAAGGACCAAGATGCCCTTCAATGGATGAATGGATAAGGAAGATGTGGTCCATATACACTATGGAGTATTATGCCTGCATCAGAAAGGACGAATACACAACTTTTGTAACAACATGGACAGGACTGGAAGAGATTATGCTGAGTGAAATAAGTCAAGCAGAGAGAGTCAATTTTCATATGGTTTCACTTATTTGTGGAGCATATCAAAAAGCATGGATGACATGGGGTGTTAGAGGGAAGGGGGTTGGGGTAAATTGGAAGGGGAGGTGAATCACGAGAGACTATGGACTCTGAAAAACAATCTGAGGGGTTTGAAGTGGTGGGGGGTGGGAGGTCAGGGTACCAGGTGGTGGGTATTATAGAGGGCACGGATTGCATGGAGCACTGGGTGTGGTGAAAAAATAATGATACCATTATGCTGAAAATAAATAAATTTTTAAAAATATTTTTAAAAAGCCTCTCTAGATAACTTGCCTGAAGCATAGAGTGGCCAAGAATAAACAGCATAGCAATTGCAGCTCACATTGGAGACACTCCCTGAATTGCCAGGCCCTGAAGAACAGGGGACACTATACACAGTGCACTCCAAGACCTCTCCTTCATAAGGCCATTCCCTTAAGAACAGAATATGTAGCTGACTTTCCTAATACATGGAAAAGTCACAGAGACTTAGACAAAATATGAAGACAGATAAATTTATCCCAAATAAAAGACTAGGACAGGGTATGGCCAGAGGTCTAGCAAAACAGATATGTGTAATATGCACAATAGAGAATTTAAAGTAATGATGATAAAGATACTCACTGGACTTGAGAAAAGAGTGGAAGACATCAGTGAGACCCCTAACACAGGGATAAGGAATAACATAGCAGAGACATATAAATGGAATGAGAAATACACTTGGTAGAATGAGCAGCAGGCTGGAAGAAGCAGAAGAAAGAAGTAATGACCTAGAAGACAGAGCAATGGAAAATAATTAAGTTGAATAAAAGAGGAAATAAGAATTATGCAACATGAGACTAGACTTAGGGAACTCGGTGACTCCGTCATATGTAATCACATTCATATTATAGGAGTCCCAGAAGAGGGAGAGAAAAGGGGGTACAACATTTATTTGAAGAAATAATAGCTGCAAGCTTCCTTAATCTAGGGAAGGAAAAAGATATACAGATCCAGAAAACAAAGAGAACCCCCAACAAAATCAACAAAAGTGCATCCCCACTAAGATATGCTGTATTTAAAATGGCAAAGTGTATTTATGAAGAAAAAAAAATTTTTAAAGTCAGGACAAAAGAAGACAGTTATATACAAGGGAAAACCCATAAGGTTAGCGGGGGATTTCTCTTGCAAGCCAGAAGGGAGTGGCATGGTAAGTTCAAAATGCGAATGAAAAAAATCTGCAACTAAGAACACTACCCAGTAAGGCTATCATCCATAATAGAAGGAGATAGTTTCACAGACAAACAGAAGCTGAAGGAGTTCATGACCACTAAACTAACCCTGTAAGAAATATTATCGGGGACTCTGAGTGGAAAGGAGAGAACTGTGACAGATAGGAAACACAAAAGAAGTAAATATGAATGTTTTTGTTAAAAAATCAGCCCAGGAACTCACAAAACAAAAGTATTTAAAATATATCAACATATACCTAAAACATGGGGAGGAGAGGAATAAGAATGAGTTCAAACTTAAAAGACCATCAAATTAATATAGACTACTATATGTAGAAGAGGTTATATCCAAATCTAGTAGATGACCGTGTATTGAGTCCCACCAACGAATATGCAAAGAAAAAAGAGAAGGAAATCCAAATATATCACTAAAGAAAACCAGCAACCACGAAAAATAGAAAGACAAGAAAGAATCAGAGAAAATCTTCAAAAATAACCGCGAGTAAATTACCATATGTTTTCACTTATTTGTGGAACATAAGGAATACCATGGAGGACATCAGGAGAAGGAAGGGGGAAATGAAGGGAGGAATCGGATGGGGAGATGAACCATGAACTATGGGCTCTGAGAAACAAACTAAAGGTTTTAGAGAGGAGGGGGGTGGGGAGATGGGTTAGTCTGGTGATGGGTATTAAGGAGGGCATGTAGTACATGGAGCACTGGCTGTTTTATGCAAACAATGAATCTTGGAACACTATATTAAAAACTAATGATGTATTGCATGGTGACTACCATAACATAATAAAAAAATGAACTATGCATGATACAATAACAAGAATATGTCATTAATGACTGACCCAATTCTGTACACCTGGGATCCAATGAAAAAAATAATAGAATGGGGCTGAATAAGAAAAAAAAGAAAAAGAAAAAAATCACAAAACAACTAATAAAATGGCAATAAAAACACATCTATCAACAGTTTTGAATGTAAATGGACTACATGCTCCAATCAAAAGATACAAGGTGACAGAATGGATTAAAAAAGAAGACACATCTGTATGCTTCCTACAAGACTCATTTTAGACCTATAGACACTTGCAGATGGAAAGTGATGGAATGTAAGGGATGCAAAAAGAAAGCCAGAGTAGCAATACTTACTTTGGACAAACTAGAATTTAAAACAAAGACTGCAACAAGAGACAAAGTAGGGCACTATATAATAACAAAGGGGCCAATCCAACAAGAAGATATAAAAAATGAAAATATTTATGCACCCCAAATAGTAACACACAAATACATAAACTATTAAAGACAAACATAGAGAAACTAATTTATAATAATACAAGAGTAGGGGACTTTAACATCCTACTTTCATCAATGGACAGATGTACTGAAAAGAAAATCAACAAGGAAACAATGGCTTTGAATGGCACACTGGACCAGATGGGCTTAACAGATATACTCATAACAGCAGAATACACATTATTTTCAGGCACGCACAGAACACTCTCCAGGATAGATCACATATTCAGTCACTAAACAAGCCTCAGCAAAAACAAAACAAGGTCATACTATGCAGCTTTAAAAAAAAAAAAAAGATTTTATTTATTTATTTATTTGAGAGAGAGCAACTTAACTTACAAACAGTGGGGAGGGGGCAGAGGGAGAGGAAGAAACAGAGTCACTGCTGAGTGAGAGCTTAATGGAGGGCTGGATCCTAGAACCTTGAGATCATGACCTGAGCCAAAGGCAGATGCTTAACTGACTGAGTTACCCAGACACCGCCACCTTTTCTGACCACAATGGTATGAAACTAGAAGTCATCCACAAGAAAAAATATGGAAAGAGCATAAATACACAGAGGTTAAATAACATGCTACTAAATAATAAATGGATCAATCAGGAGAAATTTCAAAATTACATGGAAAAAAATGAAAATGAAAACAAAATAATCCAAAACCATTTGGATGCTGCAAATGTAGTACTAAGAGGGAAGTTTATAGTAATACATGTCTCCCCCAAGAAGCAGGAAAAATCCCAAACAACATAACTTTACACCTAAAGGGGCTAGATAAAGAACAATAAATAAAATATAAAACCAGCAGAAAGAGGGCAATAATAAAGGTTAGAGCAGAAGCAAATGATTTAGAAACTAAAAAAATGATAGAATAGATCAAAACCAAGACCTGGTCCTTTGAAAAAAATCAATACAACTAATAAAACTCTAGCCAGGCTTAACAATAAAAAAAAGAGAGAGAAAGAACTCAAATAAATAAAAACACAAATGAGAGAGGACAAATAATAACCAACACCATAGAAACACAAATAATTTAAAGAGACTATTATAAAAAACTATATGCCAACAAATTGGAAAACCTAGAAGAAATGGATAAATTCCTGGAAATATATAAAATACCAAAACTGAAACAGAAATAAATAGAAAACTTGAACAAACTGATAACCAAAGAAGACATTGGATCAGTTATCAAAAAACTCCCAATAAATAAAATTCTGAGCAGATGGCTTCATAAGCAAATTCTATCAAACATTTAAAGAATTAACACCTTTTCCTCACAAACTATTCCAAAAAAATAGAAAAGGAAGGAAAACATTCACATTCCTTCTGTGAGACCAGCATTACCCTGATTCCAAAGTCAGGTAAAGACACCACAAAAAGAGAACTACAGGTTAATAGCCCTGATGAACATAGATGCAAAAATCCTCAACTAATGAATCACTGAACACCACATCAAAAACTAATGATGTTCTGTATGTTGGCTAACAGAACATTAAAAGGTTAAATAAATAAATAAATAAATAAATAAAACAGAGGGGAAAAAAATCCTCAACAAAATACTAGTGAACCAAATACAATACTTTTTAAAAATTATCCACTGTGATCTTTTAGGATTTATTTCTGGGTTACAAGCGTTGTTTAATATTTGAAAATCAATTGACATGATACGTCACATGAATAAGAGAAAGGATAGGAATCATATGATCACTTAAATAGATGCAGAAAAAGCATTTGACAAACTACAACATCTATTTATGATAAAAATGTTCAACAAAATAAGTTTAGAGGGAACATATCTCAGCCTAATGAAGTCATCTATGAAAAACCCACAGTGAACATCATACTCAATGGGGAAAACTGAGAGCTTTCCCCTAAAGTCAGGAACAAGACAAGGATGTCCACTCTCATGCATTTTATTCAGCACAGTACAGTCCTAGCCTTAGCTCAGAAAGCAAAAAAAGAAATAAAAACTATTTAAATTGGTAAGGAAGAAGTGAAATTTTCATTATTTGCAGGTTATATGACCTATATACAGAAAACCCAAAAGACTACCAGAAAACTACAAGAACTGGTAAGTGAATTTGGTAAAGTCACAGGATACTAAGTTAACATACAGAAACTGTTGCATTTCTATACACTAATAATGAAGCAGAAGAAATTTTTAAAAATTCTACTTCTAATTGCATCAACAATAATAATATACTTAGGAATGGACTTAACAATGGAAGTGAAAAAAGTGTACTCTGAAAACTATAAAACATTGGTGAAAGAAATTGAAGATGACACCAAGAAATGTAAAGACATTCCATGCTCATGGATTGGAAGAACAAATATTATTAAAATGTCTATACTACCCAAAGCAATCTATACATTTAATATAATCCCTGTCACAATGGTAATGGACTTTTTCACAGAACTAGAATAAACAATCCTGAAATTTGTATGGAACTACAAAAGATGCAAAGAGCAAAAGCAGTACTGAAAAAAGAAAAAGAAAACTGGAGGTATCAAAATTATACAGTTATGTTATATTCCAATGCCTTAGTAATAAAAATGGTATGATACTGGCGCAAAAATAGACATTTAGATTAATAGAAGTGAACAGAAAACACAGAAACAAAGCCATGGTCATATGTTTCATTAATCTTTGACAAGAAGGCAATAATATGCAATTGAAAAGACAGTCTTTTATTTGCCCATAGAGTTGAGGGTCCATATCTGGGCTCTCTACTCTGTTCCACTGGTCTATGTGTCTGTTTTTATGCTAGTACCATGCTGTCTTGGTGATCACAGCTTTGTAGTAAAGCTTGAAATCAGGTAACGTGATGCCCCCAGTTTTATTTTTGTTTTTCAACATTTCCTTAGCGATTCAGGGTCTCTTCTGATTCCATACAAATTTCTGGATTATTTGCTCCAGCTCTTTGAAGAATACCAGTGAAGTCTTTTTAAAAAATGGTGTTTGGAAAACTAGATAGCTACATGGAAAAGAATGAAACTGGTCCACTTTCTTACGCAGTACCTGAAAATAAACTCAAAGTGGATTGAAGACCTACTTGTGAGAAATGAAACCATAAAAATCCTAGAAGAAAACACAGGCAGTGAGACTCTGACATTGGCTGGAGCAACAATTCTCTAGATATGTCTCCTGAGGCAAGGGATACAAAAGCCAAAATGAACTATGGGGATTTAATCAAAATAAAAAGCTTCTGCACAGTGAAGTAGGTGATCAACAAAACTAAAGGCAACCTACAGAATGGGATAAAAAGATATTTGCACAGGAAATATCCAATAAAGTGTTAGTATCCAGAACATATAAGGACTTGATAGAACTCAACACCCAAAAACAAATAATCCAATTAAGAAATCCAATTAAAAATCCAATTGAGAAGACATGAACAGACAGTCCTCTAAAGAAGACATACAGATGGCCAAAAGACACACTAAAAGATGATTAGCATCATTTAATCATCAGGAAATGGAAATTAAGAAAGCCACTGATTTCTTTTGTTTTTCATTTATTTATTTTCAGCATAACAGTATCATTATTTTTTCACCACACCCAGTGCTCCATGCAATCCGTGCCCTCTATAATACCCACCACGTGGTACCCCGACCTCCCACCCCCCTGCCACTTCAAACCCCTCAGATTGTTTTTCAGAGTCCATAGTCTCTCATGATTCACCTCCCCTTCAAAAGCCACTGTTTTCTGTACATTGACTTTGTATACTGCCACGTTGCTGAATTGTTGTATGAGTTCTAGTAGTTTGGGGGTGGAGTCTTTTGGGTTTTCCATATAAAGAATCATGTCATCTGCGGAGAGAGTTTGACTTCTTCATTGCCAATTTGGATACCTTTTATTTCTCTTTGTTGTCTGATTGCTGTTGCTAGGACTTCTAATACTATGTTGAACAAGAGTGGTGAGAATGGGCATCCTTGTCGTGTTCCTGATCTCAACGGGAAGGCTGCAAGCCTTTTCCTATTGAGGATTATATTTGCTGTAGGTCTTTCATCGATAGATTTGATGAAGTTCAGGAATGTTCCCTCTATCCCTATCCTTTGAAGCGTTTTAATCAGGAACGGATGCTGGATTTTGTCAAATGCTTTTTCTGCATCAATTGAGAGGACCATGTGGTTCTTCTCTCTTCTCTTATTCATTTTTTCTATCACATTTTTTTGATTTGCGAATGTTGAACCATCCTTGTAGCCCAGGGATGAATCCCACCTGATTATGGTGGATAATCTTTTTAATGTGCTGTTGGATCCTGTTTGCTAGGATTTTGTTGAGAATCTTAGCATCCATATTCGTCAGTGATATTGGTCTGAAATTCTCCTTTTTGGTAGGGTCTTTGCCCGGTTTGGGGATCACGGTAATGCTGGCTTCATAGAAAGAGTCTGGAAGTTTTCCTTCTGCTTCAATTTTTTGAAACAGCTTCAGGAGAATAGGTGTTATTTCTTCTTTGAAAGTTAATTCCCCCAGGGAATCCGTCAGGCCCTGGTTTTTTGTTTTTTGGGAGGTTTTTGATCACTGCTTCAGTGTCGTTACTAGATATTGGTCTATTCAGGTTGCCAATTTCTTCCTGGTTCAATTTTGGGAGTTCATAGTTTTCCAGGAATGCATCCATTTCATCTAGGTTGCTTAGCTTATTGGCATATAACTGTTGATAGTAACTTCTGATGATTGTTTCTACTTCCTTGGTGTTCGTTGTGATCTCTCCCTTTTCATTCATAATTTTATTAATTTGAGCTTTCTCTCTTTTTTGGATTAGTGTGGCCAGTGCCTTATCGATCTTATTGATTCTTTCAAAAACCAGCTTCTAGTTTCTTTTTTTTTTTTTTTTTTTTTTTTTTTTTTTAAGATTTTATTTATTTATTTGACAGAGAGAAATCACAAGTAGATAGAGAGGCAGGCAGAGAGAGAGAGAGAGGGAAGCAGGCTCCCTGCTGAGAGCCCGATGCGGGACTCGATCCCAGGACTCTGAGATCATGACCTGAGCCGAAAGCAGCGGCCCAACCCACTGAGCCACCCAGGCGCCCGGTTGATATGTTCCCACTTCTTTGGAAAATCCAAAGATGTGGCAGCAAGGCCCCAGTTTTCACTGTATCTCTGGTTTCTACCTCATCAATCTCAGCTCTAATCTTGATTATTTCACTTCTTGTGTGTGGAGTTGGTTTGATTTGTTGTTGATTCTCCAGTTCTTTAATATGTAGAGACAGCTGCTGTGTTCTGGATTTTTCAAATTTTTTGAGGGAGGCTTGGATGGCTATGTATTTACCCCTTAGGACCGCCTTTGCTGTATCCCATAGGTTTTGGACTGAAGTGTCTTCATTCTCATTGGTTTCCATGAATTGTTTCAGTTCTTCTTTGATCTCCTGCTTGATCCAAGCATTCTCAAGCAAGGTGGTCTTTAGCTTCCAGGTGTTTGAGTTCCTTCAGAGCTTTTCCTTGTCATTGAGCTCCAGTTTCAAAGCATTGTGATCTCAGAATGTGTAGGGAATAATCTCAGTCTTTTGGTATCGGTTGAGTCCTGATTTGTGACCCAGTATGTGGTCTATTCTGGAAAAGGTTCCATGTGCACTTGAGAAGAATGAGTATTCTGTTGTTTTAGGGTGGAATGTTCTGTATATATCTATGAGGTCCATCTGGTCCAATGTGTCATTCAATGCTCTTGTTTCTTTATTGATTTTCTGCTTCAATGATCTATCTATTTCTGAGAGAGGCGTGTTAAGATCTCCAATGATTAGTGTATTCATATCAATATGACTCTTTATCTTGATTAACAGTTTTCTTATGTAATTGGCTGCTCCCATATTGGGGGCATAGATATTGATGTAGTGTCCTTCTGTATCTCTGACTATAGTCTTTAGTTTAAAATATAATTTGTCTGATATCACCTCACACCTGTCAGAATGGCTAAAGACAAAAACACAAGAAACTGCAAGTGTTTGTGAGCCTGTGGAGAGAATGGAACCCTTGTGCACTGTTGGAAATGAAAACTCATATGGCCATTCTGGATAGCAGTACGGAGTTTCCTCAAAATATTAAAAAGAAAAGTATTCTACTGGCATTCACCCTAAAATATAAAACACTAATTTGAAGGAATATGTGTACCTCTATGGATTTTTGTATTTACAAGAGCCAAACTATGGGAGCAGCCTAAGTGTCCATCAATAGATAAGTGGTTAAAGAAAATGTGGTATATATACACAATGGAATACTATTCAGACATAAAAAAGAATGAAATGTTGCCATTTGCAACAATGTGGATGGAGCTAGAGAGTATAATGTTGAGTAAAATAAGTCAGTCAGAGAAAGTCAAATACCATATGATATCACTCATATGTGGAGTTTAAGAAACAAAACAAATGAGCAAATAAAAAAGAGAGAGACAAACCAAGATACAGACCTTTAACTTTAGTGAAAAAACTGATGGTTACTTGAGAGGAATTGGGTAGGGATATGCCTGAAATATGAGATGGGGATTAAGTAATGCAGTTGTTATGAGTACTAGATGTGGTATGGAAGTGTCAAATCACTATAATGTACATCTGAACTAATATAATACTATACAGTAACTATACTGGAATTAAAATTCTAGGAAGGAAGCAAGGAAGGGAGGGGAAGGAAGAAAGGGTGGGAAGAAAACCTCTTCACTATGGAAAACTAACTGATGGTTACCAATGGTGTTGTTCGGTGAAATAGACAAAGGGGATTAAGAGTACATTTATTATGATGAGCCCCAAATAATATATAGAATTGCTGAATCACTATATTTTACACCTGAAACTAACATAAGCCTCTTTGTTAACTACACTGGAATTAAAATTAAAAACTTAATAAAAATTGGAAAATGTTAGGAAAAGGAAATAATAAAATGTTAGAAGGATTACAGAAATTTGAACCCTTGTGCATTGTTGGTAGGAATGTAAGATAGTGCAGATGCTATAGAAAACAGCTGATGGTTCCTCAAAAAGCTAAGCATTGAATTACCATATTATCCAGCAATTCTACTCTTCGAAATAAACCAAAAGGAATTGAAAACAAGGACTTAGATAGTTGTATACCAGTGTGTTTATTGCAGGGTTAATCACAAAAACTAAATGGTGGGGAATGAACCTTCATATCCATCAACAGATAAACAAAATGTGCTATATATATAGTGGAAAAATATTCATCAATAATAAGGAATGGATTTCTGATATATGCTACCACATGGATGAACCTTGAAGACAAGGAAAGGAGTAAGGGAATTAAGCCAGACACAAAAGGATAAATATTGTATGACTGCACTTAGATGATGTACCTAAAATGGTCCTATTCATAGACTGAAGACAATAGTGGTTGTTGGGATAGGAAAAGTGGGAATAGCAAGTTATTTATTTATTTTCTTTTTTTTTTATTATGTTCAATTAGACAACATATACTACATCATTAGTTTTTGATGTCGTGGTCAATGATTCATTATTTGCGTACAGCACCATGAGTACCCTCCTCAACACCCATCACCTGGTTACCCCATCCTCCCAACCCTCTCCCTTCTGTAACCCTCAGTTTGGTTCCCAGAGTCCAGAGTCTCTTATGGTTTTTCTCCCTCTCTGATTTCTTCCCATTGAGTTTTCCCTCCCTTCCCCTTTGGACTTCTGTGCTATTCCTTATGTTCGACATATGAGTGAAACTATATGATAATTGTCTTTCTTAGCTTGACTTATTTCACTTAACATAATCCCCTCCAGTTACATCCATGTCAGTGCAAATGGTGGGTATTCATCCTTTCTGATGGCTGAGTAATAATCCATTGTATATATATAGACCACATCTTCTTTATCCATTCATCTGCTGAAGGACATCTCAGCTTCTTCCACAGTTTGGCTATTATGACCATTGCTCCTATGAACATTGGGGTGCATGTGCCCCTTCTTTTCACTACATCTGTATCTTTGGGTAAATACCTAGTAGTGCAATTGCTCGGTAGTAGGATAGCTCTACTTTTCACTTTTTGAGGAACCTCCACACTGTTTTCCAGAGCAGCTGTACCAGCTAGCATTCCCACCAACAGTGTAAGAGGATTCCCCTCTCTCTACATCTTCCCCAGCATTTGTTGTTTCCTATCTTGTTAATTTTTGCCTTTCTAACTGGTATTAGGTGGTATCTCATTATGGTTTTGATTTGTATTTCCCTGATGGCTAGGGATGTTGAACATTTTTTCACATGTCTGTTAGCCATTTGTATATCTTCTTTGGAGAAGGGTCTGTTCATGTCTTCTACCCATTTATTGACTGGATTATTTGTTTTTGGGGGTGTTGAATTTGAGAAGCTCTTTATAGATCTTGGATTTCAGCCCTTTATCTGTAATGTCATTTGCAAATATCTTCTCCCATTCCGTGGGTTCTTAGTTTTGTTGACTGTTTCCTTTGCTGTGCAAAAGCTTTTTATCTTTATGAAGTCCCAAAAGTTCATTTTTGGTTTTGCTTCCCTTGCCTTTAGAGGCATGTCTTGAAAGAAGTCACTGTGACCAATGTCAAAGAGGTTACTGCCTATGTTCTCTTCTAGGATTTTGTTGGATTCCTGCCTTACATTAAGGTCTTTCATCCATTTTGAGTTTATCTTTGTGTATTGTGTAAGAGAATGGCCCAGTTTCATTCTTCTGCATGTTACTGTCCAATTTTCCCAGCACTAATTATTGAAGAGATAGTCTTTTTTCCATTGGATATGCTTTTCTGATTTGTTGAGGATTAGTTGACCACAGAGTTGAAGGTCCATTTCTGGAGTGTCTATTCTGTTCCACTTATTTATGTGTCTGCTTTTGTGCCAATACCATGCCATCTTGATGATCACAGCTTTGTAAATATAGTTTGAAGTCAGTCATTGTGAAGCCCCCAGCTTTGGTTTCCTTTTTCAACAGTTCAGGATCTTTTCTGGTTCCATATAAATTTTAAGATTGTTTATTCCAGGTCTGTGAGAAATGTTGATGGTATTTTGATAAAGATTGCTTTGAAAGTGTAGATTGCTCTGAGCAGCATAGACATTTTAACAATGTTTATTACTTTAGTTCATGAGCATGGACTATCTCCTTCTGTCTTCCTCAATTTCTTTCATAAGTGTTCTGTAGTTTCTAGAGTATAGATCTTTCATCCTTTGGTTAGGTTTATTCCTAGGTACCTTATGGGATTTGGTGCTATTGTTAAAGGAATTGCTTCCTTAATTTCATTTTCTTTAGTCACGTTGTTAGTGTATTGAAATGCAACTGATTTCTGTGCATTGACTTTGCATCCTGCCATGTTGCTGAATTGTTGTATGAGTTCTAGTAATTTGGGGATGGAGTCTTTTGGGTTTTCCACATAAAGTATCATTTCATCTATGAAGAGAGTTTGACTTCTTCTTTGCCAGTTTGAAAGCCTTTAATTTCATTTTGCTGTCTAATTGCTGAGGCTAGGACTTCTAGTACTATGTTGAACAGCACTGGTGAGGATTGGTATCCCTGTTGTGTTCCTGACCTTAAGGGAAAAGCTCTCAGGTTTTTTTTCCCATTGAGAATGATATTTGCTCTGGGCTTTTCTAGATGGTTTTTATGATATTGAGGTATGTTCCCTCTATCCCTATATTCTGAAGAGTTTTAATCGAGAATGGTGGTGTATTTTGTCAAATCCTTTCTGTGCATCAGTTGAGAGTACCATATGGTTCTTTTTTTCTTTTATTTATGTGATGGATCATGTTTATTGATATCTAAATGCTGAACCACACTTGCAGTCCAGGAATAAATCTCCTCCCCAGTTGTGGTGAATAATCTTTTTAATGTACTGTTGGATTCTATTGGCTCGAATACTGTTGAGTATTTTGGCATCCATGTTCATCAGGGATATTGGTTTGTAGTCCTCCTTTTTGATGGGCTATTTGGCTGGTTTGGGGATGAGGGTAATGCTGGTCCTCATAGAATGAGTTTGGAAGTTCTCCTTCCATTTTTATTTTGTGGAACAGCTTCAGTAGAATAGGTATTATTTCTTCTTTGAATGTTTGGTAGAATTGCCCTGGGAAGCCCTCTGGTCCTGGACTCTTGTTTTTTTATTACTGCTTCAATTTCTTTTCAGGTTATTGGTCTGTTCAGATTGTCTATTTCTTCATGTTTCAGACTTGGTAGTTTATAAGTATCCAGGAAGGCATCCATTTCTTCAAGATTGCCTAGTTTGCTGGCATATAGCTGCTGGTAATAAGTTCTAATAATTGTCTCTATTTCCTTGGTATTGGTCAGTATTCCTCCCCTTTCATTCATGGTTTTATTAATTTGGATCCTTTCTCCTTTCTTTTGGATAAGTCTGGCCAGGGGGTTATTGATCTTACTAATTCTTTCAATGAATAAGCTTCTAGTTTCACTGATCTGTTCTACTGTTCTTCTAACATCTGTTTCATTGATTTCTGCTCTAATCTTTGTTATTTCTTCTCTGCTTGGTTTAGGCTTTATTTGCCATTCTTTCTCCAGGTGATTTAGGTTTAATGTTAGCTTGTGCATTGGGGAATTTTCTAATTTTTGAGAGAGGCTTGGATGACTATGTACTTCCTTCAAAGGACCACCTTTGCAGTATCCCATAGGTTTTGGACCTATGTGTTTTTATTCTCACTGGTTTTCATGAATTGTTTAAGTACCTCTTTAATTTCCTGGTTGACCCAAACATTCTTTAGCAGGGTGGTCTTTAACTTCCAAGTGATTAAATTTCTTCCAAATTTTTCCTTGTGGTTGAGTTCCAGTTTCAAAGCATTGTGTTGTGAAAATATGCAGGGAATAATCTCAGTCTTTTTGTATCAGTTAAGACCTGAATCATGACCAGAATGTGGTCTATTCTGGAGAAGGTTCCATGTGCATTTGAGAAGAATGAGTATTCTCTTGTTTTAGGATGGGATGGTCTGTATGTATCTACAAAGTCCATCTTGTCCAATGTGTCCTTCAAAGCTCTTGTGTTTTTTGTTTGTTTCTCTTCTGTTCAGATGATCTATCTGTTGTTGTGAGTGGAGTGTTGAAGTCTCCTAATATTAATGTATTATTAACAGTATGATTCTTTATTTGGGTTATTATTTGGTTTATGTAGTTGACTGCTCCTTTATTGGGTGCATAGATATTTACAACTGTTAGAATTTTTGTTGGATATACCTTTGAAGTATGATATAGTGTCCCTTTACATCTCTTACTACAGTATTTTGTTTAAAATCTAATTTTATATGAGAATTGCTATCCCAGATTTCTTCTGAGATTTGTTGGCATGGTAAATTATTCTCCATCCCCTCACTTTAAGTCTGGAGGTGTGTTTAAGTTCAAAATGAGTATCTTGTAGATAGCATATGGATGGGTCCTGACTTTTTATCCAATATGAAATCCTGTGTGTTTTGATGGGGGCACTCAGCATGTTCACATTGAAAGTAACTATTGAAAGATAGGAATTTAGTGCCAATGCATTGCCTGTAAAGTCCCTGTTTCTAAAGATTTTCTCTGTTAATTTCTGTTCTATATTGTGGTCTTTCTTCTTTTATAGACTCCCTCTTAGTATTTCTTGCAGTGCTGGCTTGGTGGTCACATATTCTTCCAGTTTCTGCCAGTCCTGGAAGTTCTTTGTCACCATTCATTTGAATGAGAGTTTTGCTGGATCAAGTATCCTTTGCTGCATGGTCTTCCCATTAATACTCTGAATATGTATTTCCAGCCCTTTTTGGTTTGCCAGGTCTCTATGGATAGGCCTGATGTTATTCTGATGTTCCTCGCTCCATATGTAAGAAATCTCCTCCCCCTAGCTGCTCTCAGGATAGCTTCCTTGGTTCTAATATTTGCAAGCTTCACTATTATATGTCAGTGTTGATCTATTTTTATTGATTTTGAGAGGGGACACAAATGCTTATTTCCCTCTCCAGCTTTGGGAGGCTCTCAGCTATGATTTGCTTAAATATACCTTCTAGTCCCCTCTCTCTCCACCCCCTCAGGGATTCCAATAATTCTGACATTGAAACATTTCATGGCATCATTGATCTCTCTCTCTCTATTTTCATGGGTTGCTAGCCACCTATCCCTATTTTTCTAGGTATCCTTCCTTTCTACCAGCTTATCTTCTAGATCACTGATTCATTCATCTGCCTCATTTACCCTGGCTGTATCTAATTTAAATTGCATCTCATTCAAAAGCTTCTGCACAGCAAAGGAAACAGTCAAAAAAAACAAAGAGGCAACCCACGGAATGGGAGAAGATATTTGCAAATGACAGTACAGACAAAAGGTTGATATCCAGGATCTATAAAGAACACTTCAAACTCAACACACACAAAACAGATAATCATATCAAAAAATGGGCAGAAGATATGAACAGACA